>NC_132838.1:52905618-53208648 GCF_048164855.1 Canis lupus baileyi
ATGAATCTGAATATTTTGACTTAATTAAATTATTTTTTGCACCTCCAACAAATTGATATCACTGTATTTTCTCTTCTTAAGACAATTTTAAGTTAAAATCTCAGGTCATAAATAGGCTTGCATACTTTGCCTGGATGCTAAAAGTTAAAAATAATTAGGGTACAAGGATCCTTGGAACCACAGGAAGGCTGCATGTCCTCTCCTTGCAAAAGAAGTTGCAACCTGGCCACATGCCCACAGACCTCCATGGGTGGTGTGGGCTGCAAATCTCTGATCCGCTAGGAAGATGTGGAGCAGAATCTTCACAGTGTGGGAGACACATGTGAACATGGCCCCACACTGGCTGACATGTCCGAAGGAAGAGCCCCACCCTTTGTGTCTAACCTCACTTCTTGGAGGTGAGTATTTTGCCCTAGAGATGCCTGAGAGGCAGGATAGCCTCAGAGGCCCCAAGGAGAGGGCTCACTCAATCTGCATGGTGCTGAAACGGACAGCGCCACTCTGATGAACAGGGTCTCCCAGCTCCAGGGAGGCAGTATTGCCATCAGCTCGTCAGACCTCCAGGAGCAAGAGAGGATTTGTGTCTGGCAGAGAGAAATGCCACTTCTCCAGGGAAAGGTAGGGTGTTATGGCTGCTTGGAACTTACCTGATCAGATCCAGCTTTTTCCAATGGAGATACAACTTTAGAAAAACAATCAATCTCTCCAGGTCCACCAGCAGCTCTGAGCGGCTCCTCCATTTAAGCCTTATTCCCTGCACACCATGTTTATCATGTGCTTGGAGGGAGTTTCCAGGGCTTACTGAGTATACTCAACAAAATCAGAATTAAGAAAAAAACTTCTATTTCTTCCATTAAGTGGCATGCAAGAATTATCTAATCAATAAGGTTTTCTGCCGCTTTTTTCTGGACCAGACAATACTGTGCCCTTAGTCTAAAGGCATTGACCATTTACTTATTGATGGTAACGTTAGCCAGCCATTCACATTGAGCATTGCTTAAAGTTGCTAATGTTTACCTTTTGGGGTGATATTAGATGCATGATTTGAGATAGATTTTTCTTTTTAAAATATGAAATGCTGTGATGATGGAATGGTTTTCTGGTGGCCATGTGATTGTCTTAGATAATTCAGAGTTATTCGTTGACTCATTAATTGACTCAACACGCATTGACCAGTTATCTAGTGAGCCCTGTGATATGTAAATTAATGGTCCTCCAAAGAGATCCACCTCTTAATACACAAAACTTATCAATATGTTAGGCTACATGACAGAGGGGGATTAAGGTTGTAGATGGAATTAAAGTTAGCAGTCAGCTGACCTTAAAATAGATAGATCATCCTATATTTTTGAGGTGGCCTAATGTAACCACAAATTTCCTTAAAAGCAAAAGAGGGAGATAGAAGAGCCAGGGTCTGAGTGATAAGATGGCTTTGAAGATGTAGGAAGGGTGGGTGGCTTCTAGAAACCCCCAAATACAAGGAAATTGATTCTCCACTGTAACTTTCAGAAGGAACAAGTCCTGCCAGTGTCTTGATTTCAGCTTAGTGGGACGTGTGACAGACTTCCTACCTCCACAACTATAAATAACAAACTACGCTTTTGTAAAGCCACTATCTTTGTGGTGATTTGTTATAGCAGGAAGAAGAAATGAATATAAGCTCCTTCCACGTGTTAGGCTCTGTACTGGGCACTGAGGATAAAAAGGACAGTTTAGACATGGCCCTGCCACAGCAGACTCATGACCTTGTGTGAGGGGAGCTAGGGCAGTTGCAGTCAGTCCAAGTCCTCTTCTTCATGCAGATCCTGTTCACACCGTCCTGTGACATCCAATCAACCCAGTGGGGAGGGAGTGGTCTGGAAAAACACTAAGCTCAGTGGAGAAGTGGTTGTTTGGAATTACTTAACTCCCTCTTTATTTCAGTAAATTGTATTATATATTAAATTTTTTCCCAATGGGTTTAACATTATTTAGCTACAATTTAACTTTGTTCCAATCAACTCTTTCTTCTTTTAACAAACTTAATTGACTTTTGATCAATATAATCAGTTGTGAAGTTATCCTAAACATCTGTCCAGAGGGCCCAGTCACCCAGGACAGGCCTGGGCTCTGGCCTCCAAGAGGGCAGGATAGTTCTTTGCCATTATGGACTTGTTGTCTCTTGGGGGCCAAGGGGACCCTTTCTTATTATAGATCTTCCTGCTCTAAATCATCTGGACTTGGTTTTGTCATCATGGCGTCAGTGGGAGGAGAAAGAGAAAAGGACAGCTTGGAATTGGGACCAGGGGCTGAGGAAGAAATGCTGACACTAGGGAGAGTGGACAAGCAGAAGGTCAGGGCAAAGTCCTGCATAAGAACCTAAGCCAGAAGGCCTAGGGAAATCATAGGCTTTGCTTTGCTTGGGTTCAACTTGAGTCAAGCTGTGCACATTTCTGTGGCATAGGAGTTGTACCCCAAAGAGGAAAAATGATGGCATTCCAGTTTATTAGACTGCAGCTACATTCCAAGACCAAGGTGGAGCCATTCATCTGTTCTCTCCCTCTATAGAAACCAGGAAACTTCTGCAGGAATAGGAGGCAGTGAGAATACATCATTGTTAGAGGGGTCTGCGTGTGGCATCGGAGCATGAGCATGCTGTTCCTGTAATGAGATGTGGTTCCCAGTCATTTCACTGCAATTGCCACTTAGGCACAATTACAGCAGTGGCTGCTCATTATCCCTCAGTTATCAGGTTATCACCACCTGGCGGTACACTGAATATGCATTTTTCACCAGCCACACAGGGTGCATTTGTCTTGGGTCTTCCTGGCCATGCCTTTAAATGTTTAGATGAAGAGTGGTTGACACAGAGCTGGGCTGGTAGATGTGTCGTCCCAGCTGATGGCTTCATTCATCACACTTGAGATGTGTGAGAGGCTATCACACAAGTGGCTGAGTTATAGACCCCCCAACAATCAGTCACTCCTCCTTAAAATAATCCATGAATGTTTCCTCTATAGCCTTGTATTGTAGGATAATCTTATTCTTTTTTTCTTGATGTTCTATATTTCTTAAAAGATTCCTTTTTCTACATTTTTATAATTCAGTTACTTGTGCTGCTAGCACATTGTGTTTCCTTTTTCTCTTTCAGATGCTTATCTTTCATTCCCCCATAGGAACCTGATCAAATTCATTCATTCATTTATTCAGTTATTACTGCTACTTGATTTTGACACGGTCCCTGTCTTCTTAGAGTGTATATTCCAGTAAAGAGAAATAACATACAAATGAGTTGGTAAATATATAAGTTCAGGAAGTGATGGGTGTTGGGAGGAAAAACAAATCAGGACAAGGGGATAGAGAATCTAGGCATTTACATAAGGGGTCAGAGAGTCTCCTCTGGACTGGAAGTGAAAGAGAAGCCAGATGAAGAGCTGGGCAAAGAGCATTACGGTCAGAGGTGCAAACAGAGACTCTCTAGGGAGCTAAGGAAGGTCTTGCCAACTAAATATGCAAATAAGATCCAGACAGAAGTGTCCCGTCCCTCACTCCCACAGAGAAGAGGGTCCAGCCCAGCCGGCAAGGGGATGCTTAACTAATGAAATCCCCTGTCCTTCATATTTTTATATGAATTACCAGAATATTTCTAACAAAGGTGGACTTTGATGGAGAAGGTCCTTATACTGTCCAGATGGTTGCTTCAGTTTTCCACATTGTTTTGTATGTGGACACAAAGTCTGATTCAAAGCTTTCTTTTATGAACACTACTTAAAAGTTATCTTCTATTTGCAGAAAGCACCCACAACAGATGCCTAATATTAAAGATGCCGCTTACAGCAAGTCTTGACTTAGGGCTGAAATTAGTTGAGATGTTTGTTGATGCTTGATGTAGCCCCCCCATGGGGCAGGATGAGAAGGAAGTCATGATGCCATAATACAGCCATTGTAATGGAAGCATGCATTTACCAAAGAATGGGTCCTTTCTGTTTTACACAGAGATTGTACTGTCAGAACAGGTCGTGCGTAAGATATGAAAACGAACAATCTTTCCAGGCGATGCATGGAAATACGTAATTTCAGGGATCCCTGGGTGGCTCAGTGGTTGAGAGTCTGCCTTCGGCTCAGGGCATGATCCTGGGTGTGGGGATTGAGTCCCACATCAGGCTCCCTGCAGGGAGCCTGCTTCTTCCTCTGTCTGTGTCTCTGCCTCTCTGTGTGTGTCTCTCACAAATAAATAAATGCAATCTTTATTTAAAAAAAGGAAATACACAATTTTACAACTCTTGATAGAGCAGGAGGCGAGACATTGTGAGTGGGGGAGAATGCTATTCTGTGTTTAAAGAGCACAGACAGCGCATGTAGACAGAGTATCTCCAGCTCTTCGTGTTTTCTTTCATTTGTAAGAATTAAAAATGTAAAAACATAAAACGTAAGGAGAATGAAGTCTTGTCGTAAGCAGAGTAGAACATGGAAAAGGTGATTTAGATGCTAGAAGCTAAATGACCCATTGTTGTTTATGAGCAGCTTCTCATGTTTCTTACTAATGAATGAATAGATGGAAGGCAATTCTTCCTCAACTTAGGAAAAGTCTGAAATTATTTTTAAAGATAAATAGTATTTTTAAAGATAAATTATATTAAGTTAAATAGCAACAGCTTAGCTCTCTATCGTTATAAAACAAATTACCCCAAATGTATTGGACTTGAATAACAGACATTTGTATCTCAGGGTTTCTGTGGGTTGAGTCTGCATGCTTAGCTGGCCACCCATCCCCGACTCTCCCACATGGCTCTCCTCCAGGTGTCAGCTGAGGCCACTGTCTCATCTGGAGGCTCCACTGGGGGAAGGATGTGCTTCCAAACTCACAGACATGGGGACTGGCAGGATTCAGTCTCTCTCTGGCTGTGGCCTGGAGGCGTCCCTCAGTTCCTTGGGGCCACTCTTGCATGGCAGCTGGCATCCCTGGGACTGAATGTGAAAAAGCAGGATACTGTGTGGAAGCTGGAAGTCAGTCTCCTCCTAACTGAACCTCAGAAGTGACATCTCATCAGTTCTGCTGATTAGAACTTTCCAAAATCTCACTCCACTAATGTTGCTTAAGCAGATACATTTGAAGTGAGTCCATAGCATTTTCTGGGATGACTGAAAGGATGTTTTGGGCAAAATAGGTTTTCGATAGCTAAGAAAGAGAAGAAAGGAGGGGGTAAGGTCTCTGAGGGCTTTTAGCTGACCATTAGGTATGACAATACTTCGAATTCCCTGTGAGAGGCTCAATATTTCCACTTCCAAAGTTCTCGGAAGGAAGCAAAGCGTATTGCTTTCTCGGCGCTGTCCACTCCTCATCCTCTACTTCTGCTGTTTTCACAAGAGAGAGTGACCAAGGAGTAGATGTAGGGCTTTTGAATTTCAGATTGCAAGCTCAGGTGACAGGAATAATAAGCTACTTAATTTTTCTTTAAAAAGCTCACTTCATTTATTTTTCCCTAAATCACAGCCAGTTTGGTTCTCCCCAGCACTTTCTACCGGGGTGTGCATGGGTTCTGGGGGAGGGTGGGAGCGAGCTTGCCCCATAGTTAGAGGACAGCACTGTCATTGACTCTCCTGTCCTAACCGGAACTTGGTGACAATAAAGGGGGCTGGAACTATTAAGAGTTTAGGGAATGTCAAGACCTGGAGGCTAAACATAGGAAAAATGCCCTGGAACTTTGGAGCAATTCCCCTTTGTCAGAGCAAAGTGAGAGACCTACATCCCCCCTGCCTTGTGCGAGCAGGTATCGGTGGGGGAAGAAAAGCACTTTGCGATGTGGAAAGGTGAAAATACTTCCTGGGGTGGTGGAGGTGGAGAAGGAGGCCCCTGGTATACCAAGGCCTCTGTGTGGTTGGACAGATGCCCCCAACTACGTTCCCATTCTTGACAGAGGGCTTGAAGCTGGCGGCTGGGCTGGGAGCCTTGTGACCCAGCTGTGGGTGTGTGACGAAGACCCTGTGAAGTTTGCTACCATTTTGAAAGGCCTTGGTTGGGGATAATCCACCTATTGGTAATGGTACACAATAAGAAATGACCACTTTGGATTTATAAATAAGACGTCACAATTATGTTTTAACTTAAATATTGAAATCAGAATTCATATATTGATTTTGGTTGAACAATTAAATGACACAATTGCATTGACAGTGACTCTTTGAGATGAGTGCGCTTTATGACTTTCCATCTTACTTTAAATTGCTGCTGCTTTTCCTCCATTGTCAACCTTGTGTCCATCTAGAGATTCAACTGAGTCAGGCATGTTCCCTGCAATATCACATTAAGTCTTTATCACAGGTAGCTCTGCATGTAGGTATTCTTTTTTTTTAATTTTTTAAAAACTTATTTATGATAGTCACAGAGAGAGAGAGAGGCAGAGACACAGGCAGAAGGAGAAGCAGGCTCCATGCACTGAGAGCCCGATGTGGGATTCGATCCCGGGTCTCCAGGATCGCACCCTGGGCCAAAGGCAGGCGCCAAACCGCTGCGCCACCCAGGGATCCCTGTATGTAGGTATTCTTACTACTACCGAACAGGGGAGGAAACTGAAGTTGAGGGAGAGGCAGCAACGTGTCCAAGGGCTTTCTGCAAGAATGATGGAGAACTGGGATTTGACATCATCTGACTTGAACATTTCAATTTGTTTCCTAAGAGAGAATTCTACTTCTCCTGTAATGCTAACCCTGCTCTCTTTTGCATGACAACCATTTGCACACTCTTTGTATTTCCTTCCTGGGATAGAGACCTTGTGAAGGTAGGGACTTGCACACAGTAGGCAATCAATAAGTAATTTTGTCATCAAATAAATAATGGAACATGAAGGAATTAAGGAATGTGAATGATTAAGTCTAAAACACAACTGGTTTTATGCTGAGGCACAAAGTTTTTTTCTTTTTAAATGCAAGTTCTATAAGAACGGATATGTGTAAAGAAATAATGAATGTCTTAGTGGCTAAGAATGCAAATTCGTGACCTATCACAGACAGCACTGTATTTCTGACAGCTAACGTTTGTTCAAACAACAGAGGTTTAGTGTTATGAATTATTTAATTTCTCCTTCAACATGGAAAATAATTCAGACCTGATCACATCTTCAGAAAATGTCAAGTGTGATATTGAACCATTTCTTAGCATCTCTGCTGGTGGCAAGCAGGCATCACTGGAAACATACTTCCTGATCGGTCCATTCCAAACTGGCCCATCGGGCTAACGACCCTCCAAAGCAATCTCAAGGATATTTCTGGGAAATAAGTAAGAGATGAAATGAAGGCAGAGTGAGAAGATTACTGTGCCCAATATCTGGATATTTGGAAACACCAGTTAGTTGAGTAGATTGAGTAGAACAGGGTCCACACTGTGGTCAGGAGCAGTGACAACAGGGGAGATGCAGAATGCAGAGTTTTGTGGTGGAACCTACATGATTTAGTTGTCATGCCAACCTTTGAGGTGCTATTATTAAGTCCCTTTTATATATTAGGGAACGAAGTCATAGGGAAGAAACGTAACTTCCTCAAGGACCTGTGGGTAAAGCACAATGTGCACCCAGATATTCCAGCTTTAGAATGTGTGGGTAATCTTTACAGTAACAGGATGCAGTGTTTTCTTTCAAGTCCAGTGATCTGAAAAGTTATGTAAATTTTGCATTCTACTTCGTGGTAGATGTGCATTTTAAGTAGTACACAGGTGTTGTTCACTTAGCTTCAAAATTTTGATACAATTCGGTGCTTCAGAAAGGAGTTCCATACTGGCTTCACATACTTGCTGTCACTCTCTTTCAGGGAAGAATTCTGGTCTAGAATGTAGGGTCTGTGGAAACGCTATTCCTCCCACTCCTCCCTTGGTGACACTGAGCAGAGCAGTACACTTGATTATCTTGAATCCCCATAGAAATGATGGCCATGACCCCGGTTCAATACCATATCCATATTATAGCGCTGCTATGGATATGGCCCACATGCGCAATGTCCTTTAAGTCAGGACGTGTCTGATTAACTTTTTGAAATATGGTGCCAGGAGAAACTTATATTCCCTGAGGAATGGCTCTGTAACCTTTCTGCTTGGCCCAACCCCAGAATCTGGCCCAATCCAAAGCTTCTGCCCATCCTGATCTGAAAGTTAATCATGCACCACCTGTGCATAGGTGGGAGCATCACCTGAGTCTTTGTGCATGTTTCTACCCGTCCCCTCCTTGAGTAGTTTTACAGCACTGCAGGTACGTTTGTACATTTCCAAATGGGGATTTACGATAAGCCTTTCTAAATCTTTTCTTGGAAGTATGTGGGTGTTGACATATAAGTATGTAAATATTTCACTCAATCTGTGGACCTAATCACACACTCCATTTTGTGAGGAGGCTGGTCTAGATGGCAACATCAACCTGTATTGCACCAAATAAAGCATGTGGGCCAAATCTGGTCTACCTCATTGGGTATCTTTTTTTAAGATTTTATATATTTATTTGAGAAAGAGCAGAGTGAGAGTGAGAGCAGGAATGGGTGGGGGAGAGAGAGGGACAAGCAGACTCCCTGCTGAGCAGGGAGCCTGACTCCGGGCTCGATCCCAGGACCTTGAGTTCATGATCTCAGTGGAAGGTAGACCCTTCATCTACTGGGCCATCCAGGTGCTTTAGCCTCATAGTTTTGTAAATAAAGTTTTATTTGAAAGATAGACACATTTGTTTGGGTATCATCTGTGGCTACTTTCATGTTAAAATAAGAGAGTGGATAGTTGCAATGGAGACCTTAGAGACAGCTTGCACGACTTCAAATATTTACCACATGGCTTTTTTACAGAAAAGTTTGCTGACCTTTGAAATAAAATGTAAGAGCAAGGGAGTAGGAATCTCCATCTAAAGGTCATTTCAGCTGACCTAGCCAAAAAATAGGGGCACACGTTTTGTGGTTGGTGAGAACATGCAAGGGATAGTACACATTTCTTCTAGGAACCTCTTCATGTGACTCTCCACACAGTCATGTGGTGAAGAGTCCTGGCCCCAGAAAATAGGGGTGGGTCTCAGCCAAAGTGCTGTCCATGGATGTGTGCCTTTGGGAAGCCTCTTCGCCTTGCCAAACTACCTTAGCAGCTGTACCTACCTCTTAGCATGGTTGAGGGGCAGAAAAAACAGTGGGGTGAATTTCTCTGTAAAGTGCTGTTTTGTGGCAGGTGTGATTAAAAGCTCTGTTGAGCCAGAACACTTTGTCCAGCGATCAAACTGAAATGAACAATATATGCTACCTTCCCTATCCTACCCTCATTTGGATTTTGGGAATAGCTTGGCAAACTATGTATTTATTATAATTTTAAATCCACATTATGAGTATGGAAGAGAATTGAAATCCATTCATTCTACAGCTTGAGGGAGAAGAATTGACGGTATAGATACTGATGCCACAAAAGGAAAAAAAAATAGTCAAGAATTGAAACAATCCTATATATAATTAGGATAAATCTATTTTAAAAATATTGGAGTTAGTCAAGCAATTTTCACACAGCCTTAGTCAACTAAACTCATAAAAAGTCTCCAAGAGGAGAAAATTTTGTATTAAAATAAAATTTCAATGAATTTTCAGCACGGATGGCATACAAGAACCTATAAAGATTTATTGTTATTATTTCAAACATCATTGAAATTAGACTTAATTATCTGTGCAATTTGCTGGAAATAGCATTTTAGCATTTTTGATCAAGTATATGTCATTAATTTTAAAATAGAAATGTACCAAGCTGCTTTTTAAAAATTTCCCCAAAACATAATTGCTAAATTGCCTGCTGGAAAAAGCTTCACTTCTTCCTCTCCTCATCCCTAAATTTTTTCCACCTCTACCTCTTAAATTGGTAAATAAGTTCTTTTTGTTTGCTTACTTCTTTTTGACCACGACGATTTTGAGGGGCCAGATGGGTTTATGTGAACGCCCAGGAGATTCCTTTAGAGGCACAAGGAAATAGATTCGCTCTTCAGGAAGCTTTAGACTTTGAGAGGACATAGGTTAATGGCCTTTTATTACTGGACTTTTCCTTAGGGAAAAGTAATCCTGTATTTTCTCAGCGTATGCCTATGTCTACACGGCACAGGGAAAAGCTGAAATTTATCAAGTTAATTAACTTGGCTATTTCAGCTGAGTAATCAGGCTCCGCAATGTACTACTGTTTTAATGGCTCATTTTCATCAAGGTGACAATGTTAAGTGTATGTGGCTTGCCCTGGAGGCTATGATTTGTTTTTTCATACTTCACTTCTTCATGGAACTCTCTATCATGCCGGTGAAATGTGCTGGTGTTTAAGCAGGTGGTGTGTCCAGAAGGGCTTCTCTTCCTCAACTACATGATCCGGCTTTGTTGGTAGCCTACTTGTGCTGTCAGACTAGTCTTTTCACTGTTCACTCCAAAATCACCTCCAAGAGTCCCAGACGCCTCCTGAATAGAGTGGATCTGTCAGTGTCCTACCCCATTGCTGCTCGGCACCTGGGTTCTTTTGTTCCCAGGCAGGGCTCTCCATGTGCCTCACTTTACCATTCATGCAACCATATCTGGTCACCACAAGGGGTGCCATCTCCCTGCCTTCAGAGACTCACCGGTCCCTGACTCTTGCTGGTCTCCAATATCTGTCATGTCTCAGTGGAGGACAGGGAGGCCAGCATGTCCAGTCCCTGGGGGCCTCAGGTTCCAGGGAGATGACAGCATAACCTCAGTTGGTACTGACCCGTTCTGCAAGGATTTTGTGGGGAGGAGATCCATGTGGGAGGGCAAGGGTGGCCCAAGTTTGGCATACAATGGTCTACTTCTTGGATTCAGATGTGTTTATGCAGGAGCGTCCGGGTTACAGGTAGTTTCAGTTCAGTGAGGGGCCCCCAGATGTTGAAGTAGGTGATGCTGAAGTCTTCGATGGGGAGGCTAATTGTTTCATCACCCAAATGAGGCTAAGAGGGCAGAGAAGTCTGATTAACGGGCGGTGTTACATGGAGGCCAGAGTAGAGAGCAAGGAAAACGGTGGGGATGGGGTAGGGGGTGCCGTGGGGGTGGGGTGGGGGCAATGCACTAGCCCCTGGGCATTTTTGTTCATACAAAAATGAACGACAGCTCTGGAGATGGAGACCACATTGGAGGACTGAGATCAACTACAAAGAGAAGACCCAGAAACCGTAGGCATCCGGCTGGTGTAGCTGCAGTTCTACACTTGGCCTTAGCAAGCCTTGGGGAGTCAGGGGCATGTGCACAGAGGAGAGAGGGGAGATGTGGAAGATGCACCAGTGTCCTTGGCTCAGGTGGCCACGGTTGGGGTGGGGAAGGGACTCCGGGTGTCTTTGTTTTTCAGGAGAGGACTTGGTGATCCCCCCGCCCCTGCACTGCCAACTCCGCTGAACAAAACGGTTCATGTTCACTTTTAATTTTTAAAGAATTGTGCTCCAATTAAGTAACCACTTACTAATATTCTTCTGAGTAATTCTATGCATCTGTATCAGTCTTCTATTGTTGTGGAACAAATTACCACACATTTAGCTGTTGAAAACAACATGAATCCATCACTTCGTAGTTTCCAGGCTGGGAGGTGGGGGTGGGGCTTGTCCGGATGGTCAGCTTAGGTCTCAGCACCGTCATCTGCTCGAGGTGTGGGCTGAGGCTCCCTTGGCCTTGGTAGAATCTATCTGTCCTCTCTTGCTGCTGGGCCTGGGGCTGCTCTTGCCCCTTGTGGTCACCGTTCCTGTTTCGTGGGTCGTGGCAGTGGGCCCTTCACAGCACGGATGTTTGCTAGCAGGTGTGACTTGTCATGTGACTTCACTTTCTTTCAAATTTTCCTCTGATTAGGTCAGGCCCACAGGGAGTAACCTCCTTTTGATAGCCAAAGATGGGGGGCTTAATCACCTGATCACAGAGTGATATTCCTGAGGTCCCCTGGCCCCATCAAACTCAGAGGTGGGTTGTGGAGGCAGGCATGCTATGGGGGAGCCTGGCGACCATCTCACACAGGCACTGCACCATGTCTGTGCTTAAGCAACTTGCTCTCAGTTTTTGGAAGGGCATCAGCAGGGGCTGCCTTCTACTTCCTAGCCATTCCTTGGGGGGTCTTGGAAGGACCTGCCACTCCTGATGCGCCCTCCCTTTGTGCATTTTGATTTGCACCTGCAGCAGAGCTAATGTGTCTGCTTCTCTGGCTTCGGGGCTGAGGTTTGGAGCTTAAAAGGGGGAAAGGAGAATAGTGCCTGGGTGGCTCAGTAAGTTAAGTATGAGACTCCTGGTTGGGTTCGGATCATGGAGCTCTGAGTTCAGCAAGGAGTCTGCTAAAGTTTCTCTCTTCCTCTCCCCTTCCCCCTCCCAGCACGCACTCTCTCTCTCTAAAATAAATAAATAAATCTTTTTTTAAAAGTTGAGGGGAGGAGAAAAGATTTTCTCTCTTCCTTGGTATTGGAAAATATCCTGTTAGATCCATTGAGTTGAAGAGTAAGAACTGGAGTGAACCAGGAGAATCAGGAAAGGAAGGCAGTGGAGCTCCATATTCAGAAATCATGTCTGAAGGGGCAGGAAAAGACTATCCACCATTGAGAGTGTTCACAGGGACCATATTCACCAGCTATGTGCCCATCTTTTATGCCAACCCAGCTTCTTGGGGGCCTTAGTTTGGGGCTGTTACTGTGTGGCAGTCATAGGAAATGTTAACTGGAAACCACGTTATCAGTGGCTTTGCATCTTGTTAGAATCTCCCAAGGTCTCCAGATGACAGTTTTATCTTTTTTCCCTTTGTTCTCAAGTGTGCTCTGCTCATTTAGACCACAACCAATTGAGAGTCAACCCGGGCTATATTTCTGCAGCCCCTGCTCTGCACCCGGAGGTGATTCAATGAGGTAATTAACGCCAACATGAAACAATCAGCATGTGTGGGTGATCAAGTCTAAATAATTCAAAGAGAAATACCTGATGTGTTTGGCATGTTTAGATACAGACTTTCACCTTGTTTGCCTTTACAACCATCTCCTACATTCCAGTTAGGCTTGTAGATTATGAATAATGAGAATATTACTCATGCCCCAAAAGCATGGCATGTACAAATCACATCAGCGTTTTATTCTTAAGAAAATGCTGCATTACTCTCTTTTGACGTATTTTATTTTCAGGAGGGAGAGAGCAGTATCCATACAGGCTTACCTCAAAGCGCCTACAATCGATGGAGTATTATCATATTATGTAAATAATTTAAGCGTCAGTGTCATTACAGGTGTAAATCAAAAGGACAACTTATCCTTCCAGACTTGCCTGTGTTTGTAAATTTATACTGTGTTTAGGGGGGAAGCATGCAACCTGCAGAACTATTCAGGTGCCTTAAACCTCACTGGCTTGTGGGAGCCACCCAGCAAACCCAAGAAGCTGTGACTTCACCCGCTGGTGTGAAGAAGGCCTGATGTTTGCCGAGGAGGTGGCTGTCTTGTAAGCTGGCTGCGCTCTAGAACTGTGCATCCCAAGCATCACCCTGCAGACTTAAGTCCCAGACCTCTGGGCCCTGCCCCAGAGGTTCCAACTCAGAGCATTTCTGACAAGGTCCCTGGTGATGCTGACCACACTTCAAGAACCACTGTGCCAGAAGAACTAAGGATTCCTCATGGAAGGGAAGCTGGACTTTAGGAAAATACTTTGAGGGTAACATTTGGTTGACAGTCAGTTGGCTCTGATTCAAAAGGAGGGAGCAAAGCAGAGGGAGGAAAGAGGAAAAGGAAGATGGAATCTGCTCTGTGTGTAAAGCAGGAGGCTTGTTCAACGGCAGCTGGAGAGCAGCCTTGGGAACGGGTGACTGGGAAAGAATGAGGAGCAAGGACACAACTGGTGGTGACTTGGTGGTGGACCTAGAATAGATGAGGTCAGGAAGAGATGTCCTGAGACAGGGAGGTGCCAGTGAATCCTGAGAAGTGCTGGAGGCTGTTTCCAACTCGGACATTCAAGTTGAGAAGTCTTCCTGAGTTGAGACCCTCCTGCTACCCTATCCTACCCTTGCTATCGGTCCATACTGCCACAAGATCTGATGCGCTCTGCAGCCTTGTGTGGTCCTTTAGGATCTTGCTACTCAGGGTGTAGTGTGTAGACCTGGAGCATGTTGGCTTCCCTGAGAGCGTCTTAGAAAATGCAGAATTTCAGGCTCCCCCCACCTCCCCAGCCAGGTCCACTGAATCGAAATCTGGAATTTAACAAGCTGGCCAGGCGATGTGCTTGCACATTACCATTTGAGAAGCCCTATCTCAGGCAGATTTTTCCAGACCTTTATGATGTCAGTAGGGCTGGGAAGCCTTTTAAGGTACCAATCAATGCCAGGGCCCTACAATAGCCCTCTGTGTCAGCATGGCCAGAGAGGGTCCTGAGAATCTGTTTCACAAGAGGATCAGCTGATTCTTGTGCCAAAGAAAGTTGGGGAAAGGGGGTGGAGGGAATGAAAGCCTTTTCTGGACTGAGAGTAAATCGAGGTGGGGGCAGGGGGCAGCCCCAGGGGATATAGGGCAGGCAGGGATGAAAAGTGAAGAGGGAGGAATTTGCAGAAAAGATGGAAACTATAAGTACACTGCTGAGCACCCTCAGGCAGCCTTGACAATCAGAAAGGTGTTTGGGTTCCCTGGACCAGTTGTTCACAAGTGGGTGGTGTGGGGAAGAAACTTTTGCCCCACAGGAGGCATTTAGCAATGTCTGGAGACATTTTCGGTTGTCACCAGTTGGGGGTGCTGCTGGACACCCTGCAGTACGTGGGACAGACCCCCCCTCTCCCTCCCCACTGCCAACCAAAGAATCACCCAGCCCCAAATCTCTATATGCAGAACCTGAGAACTCTGGCCTAGAGCATCAGTTCTCAAAGTGTGGTCCTGGACCAGCAGCACCTAGCTGTATCACCTGGGACCTCAGGCTCTAGTTGGACGAGAAGTTTGGGGGCCTCCAATCAGATGCTCTGAACCACATGCTCTGGTGTTGGGGTCCAGCACGGTGTTTCAGTAAACACTCAGGCCCTCGTTCTGATGCGTGCCATAGTCTGAGGACAACTGTTGCAGATGGTATGCAACTCACCATGGTAGACGCACAGACTGTGTATCAGAGGAAAGGGTAGCCTAGAAGGTTCCAGTACTACAGGGTATCTTTGTCAGTATGTCTGAACACTGGGCCAGACAAGAACTGTCAAACGCAGCCACTTGGCCCCACTTTTCACCCAGAGATGGGCAGCTTCCCCAGGTGCTTCTAAAAGTCTTTTCATTTGAGAAGCATTGCCCTGCACATTTCAACTAAAATGAAGGTCATAGTTTCCTCTTCTCCCTTCTCTGGCTGCAAGTGCTTTTATTTTATTTTATTTTTTTCCATTTTAAAGCTATACTTGATATTCAATTTAACCTGATTTCATGGATATATAATGGTGGATATACATACCCCCAGGGCTCTAATTTTACCATTTTTCTGCACACAGCCCACAGCATTCTGGAGAGGAGCCTGAGGGCCCTTGCCGGTGGTGGCCGGGTGTATTCGCTTTGAAGTTCGAAGTTCTTGCTCTTCTCTTTCTCCCCAACCAGCAAAGCCCCATTTTTAACTGTTGTGTGACCTGGACTTCTGGGGGGCAAAAAGGCTTTGTTCTGCTGCAGAAGAAGAGAGCTTCCTGAGTTTTCCTGCACCCAGAGGATGCACTTATTTTTGCAGCCCAGAGCTAAACACTGGGGCCCTCGCTGCACTGCCCAAGCTACTTGGAGGCCAGAAGGCACACCCAGAGGGCCACCCAAATGCCCCAGAGCCGGCTGGATTGTATGTCCTGGTGTGACTATGTGCCCCCTACACCCGGTAGGAAGCCCCTTCCTTGGGGCAGCCATCAGGCCTGTACTCTCTGACTCCTTTGAGTATGAAAAGCCTACTTTTCCTTGTGAGGCTGTCACTCATGACACTCATCTGCAAGCTGGGTCATTTGGGATTTCTCCTAATAACGATGGCAGATTTGGGTTGCACCAGCCATAGCGCCTTGCTTAGCTTGTTTATTCCGCGGCTGTTGACTGAGCATCTTCTTATGTTAGACACTGTCACAGATCAGTTTGCCTCACATAGCTCCATGGCAGGGCTGTGACACATGCCACGGGCATCTCCATTCTACTAATGAGAAACTGAAATTTGGAAGGACCCAGCTCCTTGCCCAAAGCACAGTGGGGTGTCCAACGGAGACTCACCTGCTGTTCCTCCTGCACACCGCTGTCTTCTCTGGGGGTGTGCACAGCCCGGCTGGGAAGCCAGCTGGCCAGAGAGAGGACAGAGCCTCTTTTTTTTTTTTTTTTTTTTTAAGATTTTATTTATTCATGAGAGACACACGGAGACAGAGGCAGAGACACAGGCAGAGGGAGAAGCAGGTTCCCTGCGGGGAGCCTGATGCAGGACTCGATTCTGGGACCCCAGGATCATGCCCTGGGCCAAAGGCAGATGCTCAACTGCTGAGCCACCCAGGCGTCCTGAGGACAGAGCCTCTTGCCCCAACCCCTTCAGCATGATGTCAGCCTCCAGGGCTAATTAACCTATTTCAGTAAATATTACTGAGTGCTGACCATGTGCAAACCAGTATCCCAGGAATAATGAACACTGAGTAGCAGTCGAGCATTTAATCAGGTAGCAGCTTTGTCAGTCCATATTCTTCTAGATGTAATTTTAATATTTCAAAAACTGAAAAATTGCATGGAAGTCTCAGTGCAAAAGAGATATATTTTCAACCACAACAAGGACCGGATGGGAAAAATGTATCATTTTCATGTAAGTTTCTGCTTCAATAGTGAAAATATCATCAAATCTGTTTGCCCCCCTCTGTACGTTCATAGCTAGATATTTACTGGCTTCCCTTGTGACTGGGTGCTGCTGCCAACTGAGTGTAAGCAGGGCAGTGTGTGCCACTTCCATAAAACGTCTCCACAAGTGATCCTTGCTCGTCCTCCCTCCTCTGTGGGCAGGACCAGATGACTCTGGAAGGCAACGGTCGAAGATGGCAGAGCCACGAGAGCTAAGAGCCAGGGAGAGCTGTCTGCTCATCCTGGAGGCCAGCTAGTAGTTGTGAAAGCAAACAGTGTGCTGGGTCTGAGTCCCGGCTCTGCTCCCCTAGCTGTGAGGTCTTTGGCGAGTCATTAGCTATCCTCAATTCTGCTTACTCTTCTGTGAAGGAGAGATTGTCTTTCTGCCTTGACACATGATGACACCATCCCAAGGGTCAGTTAAGAAGGGTGGCTGTGGACGCAAGGGCCAGCAGTGGTTGTTAGGTTTGTGTTGAGCTGTCCAAGGTTTTAAACATTTTTGGATTAGTTGCCAACCTTTAAAAGCCAGGAGATTACACATGCAAATTTTGATTTTTCGTTTTCTTAAAAGGTCAGGGGATTTGGCAATACCTAGCCAACATTCCGGTATGGCAACTGTTGGCGGGAGCTGGATATCGGCACTCTCTCCTCCTGACTCCCAGAAGTCCTGGCTCTTTGTGACTGGTGCATTGCATTTGGCTTATTTGCTAACCCTTACAATGTTTGAATTTTCAACTCTTGTATTATGCATAAGGATGCTTTTATTATTAGTAGAGTACCTTAGAATTTATAAAACAATACCTATGTTAGAAAGGTCAGGGAATTGAGCTCAGTAATACACACCAGACTATGTCACAAACTGATGGTTGGACATCTCCTAGTAACAGCCAAAAATAAGAGATTTTGATTATGGGACTAATGGAGGTCTCCAATTTTTGGCATTTTTTGGCTCTAGGTCCTTAGCTTTAGGGTACTTTGTTGAGGGTATACCCTGCTTATGAGCCTTAGACCGTTGGAAAGAATGTCATCTTACCCAATGCTTGGGAGATTGAGAAACCTGCTTTAATATCCCTTTCTCATCTATTTCCTCTGAGCTGGAGCCTCCTTGGGCCAGGCAGAGGAGTAAGGAGTCACCGCTAACATTCCAAAAGCACCTGCGATTGGGTGAGGACATGCAAGTCTTCCAATAAGGTCCACACACAGGAGGTTCCCATCATCTCTGAGAACCACCCACCTACAAACAGCAAAACGCTCTCCAGTGTATGTTGAATAGGTTGTGGCCTCCTGGAAAGCATTAATATGGCTTTTGAAGCACAAAACGTAGCATCCAGGACTGGCTTTAGCCATCCCATAAAGGGAAAGCAGCTTGCAAAGCAGTTCAAAATCTGAGAGGCAGGAGAACAGAATTTGAGAAATGGATCAGCGAGAACAAGTTATGTTAAATTCAAAGCAGAGCCCAAACTGCCCTGGTACTGCTTTACTGAAGCTGGAAGGATCAACTTGCCACTTGGAATATAGTTAGAGGCTCAATTTTGTGAAAATGTAGACCTTCCTATGCAAGCAAAGAAAATAAGATGGAAACATTGGTGTATGGGGAGTCAACTAATGGATTCCAAACAATCGATTTCAATTCACTGCAATTCAACAGATCAGTACTCGTTTATTTTTCTACCTTGTTTGGAAATAGTGTGTGTTTCATATTTTTCATTATAGTTATGCATAAAATGAGTGCCTTAGTAGGAAAATATACAAAAATTTTTTTTCTTGCAGGAACACACTTAGGAATAGTTTGTGTGTGTCATCCTCAGGTCTCGTGTGCAAGGTGGAGAAGGATGTTCTGTGGAAGAAGGATGTTGCGTGATGTGACCCAGGGTCATGGTAGATGAAAGCTGACCATGAATCATCGACAGTGTGGAAGCTAAAGCAGGCCCAGCATGAAGGGATATTCAAAGCAGGCTGACACAGCAAAACTGCAAAGTAATCCTTCTTTTATGCTCTGTGCTGGGCAGTCTGTGGAAAACATGCTTTGCAAATAGGGCTTTTCATAGAAGAGTCCGGGATAGAGGTCAGAAGAAGGTCACAAAGGTGGTCTAAATTTGGAAAATAAGAACCACCAGCAGAGGTTAAAGTGTTTGTTGAAGTGTGGTCCCCAAACCAGCAGCGTCAGCATCCCCCCCACCTGCCCCCCAACTTGTTAGGAGTGCAAATTTGCCCCAGGGATCCTCAATCAGAAAGCCAAGGGTGGGGCCCAGCGGTCTGTGCTTTAATGAGCTCTCCAGGTCATTCTGATGTGGGCTAGAATTTAAGAACTGGACTGCTTGAGGGGACCAGAGCTCATTAGCGTGGGGAGGCGAAGACTGAGCCGAGGTGTGATCTCTCTTTAGCTTAAGTTCAGCAGCCAGCAACTCATTTCCAGAACAGTGGGCAACAGGGCAGTAAAAGGGGAGCCACAAGAGATTCCAAACCTGGCTGTTGCGTGAATCACCTGGGGAACTGTCTTAACAGCACACAATCTTGTGTATCCTGATTTAGTTGGCTGATGGATGCTCCCCAAGTGGATCTAGTGTGCAGCCGTGACTGAGAGCCACCAGTGCCCAGCAGAGGAATTGATGGCAGGAACTGTGCTGGAGACTCAAGTGGGAGGGGTGGAAGGGCATGCCCTGAAGGGCAGTCAGCCTCTTGGGGGCCCTTTCGGGGTTACCAACGCCAGGAGGGCTGCCCTCTTACCTCAGGATTCTTGAAAAGCTTCAATCCTGGACTCCTCCTCCTACACCTTGTTGTTTATCTTTTCTAAAGTGATAGTGTCCTGGGAGTGGTTCCTGCCTTGTCTTCCCATGTCTCTTCCTGCCCCAAAGGAAACATCTGCGTCTCTCCTCCTCACCAGGCCACATGCTCAGGCAGCATCACTTCCAAACCAACAGTGTTGAGCTAAAATGAAATATCTGAGTTGCACCACTTGCATCTGAAGAATAGGGCTTTCTTTTGGATGCTCATCCATTCAGCTTTAGATGGGAGGGATTTATTTATTTTTTTTAAACACTACCCTAGATTTTGGCAAAAGAAGAAAAGGAGCTCTATCTAAATCATTCATATCTTAATTTTTCTAAACAACCAATAAACAATAGATAATAAGGGGTGATTTCTGTTTCAGAGGTAAAACGAAACATGAACATGTTTTAGGGTGGTAGGCCCTGAAGTTCTCTACTTTCTGACATAAATGCGTGCCATCTTATTTGTAAGCCTGCCTTTGAAGGGATGAGGGGATGGCATGCCTGATGTGGGTCACTAGGTCACTATTCTTTGTCCCATTCTCCCTAGTGTTGGGACTAGTGTTTCTTTTGTATGTGGGGTTATGGTTGCTTAATCTTTTCCCAGAATGTCCCTCTGCTGTGGCCAGGATTTCCTGTGAGGCCCTCTTTCAGTGATGACGTGGTTTCTTCTCTTTCTATTTCTTGGTTTCTGGACTCATGCATTCCTAATGGGGACACAATGACAGGCAAAGGATTTTGATTCCATGTATATGCTGCATGCTGGAGAATGGCAGTTTATCCTTGGGAGTTTTTCCTTCTGAGCTGGCACTTCCCCTATGCCTCCAGCAGGCTGTTTCAATGCTTCATCTGTCCAGCAATTTCCTGCGAGTATTATACACTTTACCACAAGTAGGTCTGATGATAATGGACCCAATCCCATACCACTTTTGTTATAGAATGAGGCTGGTGTTCTGAGGCAATGGTATATGGAGTCCTGAACCTGTAGGACGAAGGCTTATGTCAACCTTTAATTAGTGGCTCTGTCTAAGACCCTGCAAACAGAAAAAGGCAAAGCCATACTGTGAATACATACTTATTTCTGTGACACATAACCACTGGCCCTTGCAGGATGGAAGGAATTTGGTGTAGCCAGCTTGCCTCCAGGTAGGGAGCTAGTCTCCTCCAAGGATGGCACCATTCTAGGGGTTCAAGATTGATCTCTCTTCCTCACAGGTTAGAAATGCAGTGATAATAGTAACAACAGCAGTCCCAGGGAGACTTGAGGCAGTTAGGTCCATGGGTAGTCTTCATTGCTTCCACTGTGACAGATATGTCCGTGTGCTCATCATGCCATATATGTACCCAATGATGGAGGTTGGCTGATGTCAACTGCCCTATCATTTTGACTACTCACCCCTTCAATGTGAATAATTTCTGGTGGGCATCAATATATGACACAAATGTCTTTTCACACTGTGCTCACTCTCAAATTTCTGTGTGCCTCTAGCTCAGATTTCTTTGTCCCTCATCTTTCAACTGTTTTCCTTTCCGGGTCCCTAACTAACTAGGCAAGACATTTACAACCTGCCCAAAGCTTCATTTATAGTCTGATATCAGGGCACTTTTCTTGCTACCTAAAAGGCATAATCAAGTGCATTACCCAAAGTTCTACCCATTGGGAAGGTTTTCCATCAACGATATATTTCAAAGATACCCTTGATTATTGTCACACATCCACATACCTAGCTTACTCGTTCAGAAAGTAAGCTCTTCCTCCTGGTAAAACAGAATCACTACCTACGGCCATACAACATGAACTGAGAAACAGGAGCTGGTGTAACAATAGTGGATGCTGTTGAGGTCTGGGCTCCCAACTCCTGCAGCTTGCTTATCTCTCTGGGCCTGCTCTTGCGTGAACCTAGGCATACTACTTCTGTCTTACAATGGATTGTTGCTGGGCCTGCTTAGACTTGTAACTTGGTAGATCTGAAAGGCCCCAGCTCATCATAGGTAGTCTGGTCACATGGTTGCTTGGTGCCCATGGTTGGGCATTCTGTTTCTGCCAGGACTCCATAGCGCACGGGAATTTGTTTTTCTAAAGATGTATGATTCTCTGCTGCAGGTGGCATGCCTTCACTCCAGAACTCCAAAAGACTACACTGGGACTTTCCCATTGAGTTTGCCCCAAACTCTACATCATATATTTTCTTCCTCAGTACCTTCAATACTCTAGAGTTTGCCAGACTGTATGTCTCAAGTGGTAGAGCTGCTTGTATCACAGCCATGACCTGAGCCCTTTCTTGATCCAGCTCTCATTCAAAGCTGGCAGATCTTCATATGACATACTTTATGGGCTGGAATGGTACCCCAATTATTGCCAAGGTAAGACAAGGAAGGAAAATGCATCTTAGAATTGGTACATGGTGTGATGGTTAGTTTTATGTTAACTATAGTGCCCAATGGTTCAGTCAAACACTAGTCTAGATGTTGCTACAAAGGGTATTTTGTAGATGTGATTAACATTTATAGTCAATTGACTATAACGAGATTATCCTTTAAAAAAAAAGATTTTATATATTTATTTGAGAGAGAAAGAGCACAAGCTGGGGGAGTGGTAGGCAGAGGGAGAGCAAGAAGCAAGCTCCCTGCTGAGCAAGGAGCCTGATGTGAGACTCCATCCCAGGACCCCAGGATCATGACCTGAGCCAAAGGTAGACGCTTAACTGACTGAGCCACCTGGGCGCCCCAAAGAAGAGTATCCTTGTTATTGTGAGTGGGCCTCATCCAATCAGTTGAAGGCTTTGGGATCAAAGACTGAGGTTTCCTGTGATTACCCCCTATGGATTTCAGTTTTGCCAGCTCCCACAACTGTATGAGCCAATTTGTTAAAATAAACCTCTTTATAACTATATATTTCACTGGTTCTGTTTCTCTGGACAACTATGACTATACATATGATATGTATGTCTTTTTGATAAAGGGTTTTAAAAAAACCTAGATAAAATGGATGACTTTCTAGAAAAATAAAAATTAAAAAAATAATTGACTTGATAAAATAATAAAATTAGAATATCTAAATAGACAAAAAAAACAAGAAATAGTGGAAAACGTGACTAAAACAACAGAAGGACTGCTTTCCAAAGTGCTTACATAGCTTTATGGACCAATTCTATAATACCATCACGAGTTTATATGGGTAATTGCTAACCAATTAAAGTGTTTCAGAGCATAGAGTGGGATGGAAAATTTTCCAATCTATTTTATGAAGGGAGCATAGCCTTGATAGAAAAAATGGCATATCAATAAAAACAACAGTAGCACAAGCAACAACTACAGATGAATCTTACTTATGAATAGAAATATGTTGAGTCATATCAATAGGGCATCTGTAAAACATAATCATAATGAAATGGAGTTTGTTCCAAGAATACAAAATGGCTTTGTATTAGGAAATCTAATAATATAATTTATTTTTTTCACAAGTCCAAAGGAATAGCTATATCATTATTCATGAGGACATTTTTTTATAACACTTAAAAGCCATTCTTGAATTTTTCTTTAAACACTTCTGGTATTTTAGGAATTAATATTTAATTTTATTATAAACTTGAATTCAAGGCCTGTTTGATAGGTGTCGAAGGTAGCATCTTTATCACTAAAGTAGTAACAGAGCTTGTGCATGTCTCCCTGAGTGTGAGTCTGTGAACAGGAAAGCATTTCTTATTTCTCCTAGTACATGTTATTGCCTACTCAAGAGTTGTGTGACTGGCAGCCCAGGAATGCCTATCGATGGCTGTCCTTGTCTTGTTTATTGGTGGCTCTCAGCGCTATCCCTGTGGATGTAAAAAGTCCATCCTGATTTACAGCTTCTGATACAGTGAGTTCCGACCCTTTGCAGCTTAGTATGTTAAAGAGGAAACATATAATTTCAAGAATTACTCGCTGTCATCTGTACAAATGCAGAACAATGAAAAAAATCTCATTGAATCTTTTGTCTCATTTACTTTAGATATATCTTCCCAAAGCTTATTTTCTTATGTCACAAGGTGGTTCTGTCACAGCAGAAGAATATAATAGAATCTTAGCTTTCTCCCTTGAAAAATGTATAAAGTTTATTAAATAAAAATGAACTGTCACAAAACAGATGATACTTTAAAGAATGGTGTTTCTGGTAATTTACCTTTGAATATAAATAAGTAGTCCTCTCTTCAATCCCATTTTTGAACATTTAATGTGTTATTAATTAAAGTTAACATTAATTAAAACGGCACACTAACCAGTAACATACTTTCTTTTCCTTTTCAGAAAAATTTTTTTTCTTATTCCCCTGAAGGAACTTTGAAACGAATGAAAACAGGGGCCAAGATAGGATCTTCCTGACTGACTCACTCTTCATTGGAAATTTCAGTAACTCTTGGGAGTATATGTTTGAATATGTTTTCATGTTTGTCCCATTTTTTTTAAGTGAACTGTTTACCTTTAAGGCCAAAGCATCAGACTGAAAACGAAGTGCTCATAAGCAGGTGGAACCAAACAAAAGTCTGGAAGTTATTCAGAGATGTTTGACTTCCTCCAAGCTTTTATCTGGTGACCCCTTGTCTATATCTTGAGTTGGCCTCTTGGATGGGACCTCTTCTCACCTGATGAGATGCTGAATGTTGATTTCCCACCCCCTGCATCTACCTGTCCCTCACTGTCCCCTCCCATGTCCTGCTGTGGCATCTGGGGTCTGCTGCGAGTCTTGTGGGGTTGGTGGGAGGGCTTATGTGCTACCTGGCCTGCCTCTTCCACCTCTCTACCTGTGCCTCATACTTCTTTTCTTCTCTCCCTTTCTCCCATCTTTCCTTCTCTTCCTTTCTTCTTCCCTCTCTCCTTTTTTCTTCTTTTCTATTTTTTAAAATAATCAGAATCGTAAGTACGCATAGAATTGAACAGAACTACGTCCTTCTCATTTTCCTTTCCCCAGAAACACCTTCTTCCAAGTCTTTTAATTGATTCTTTTGCCATTGATTTTTGTTTCTTTCTTTTTTTAAAAAATGCTTACATTATTATTTATCATTTTATTTTAACGTTAGGCGTTATTTCTTGGCTTTCTGCTCTGGAGGATGAAGATTTATTTTTTTTTCACACTCTCCCCACCCAGTCCAAGCCCACCACGCACATGCACACACAGCCTCAGGCTCTAGTTCTTGCATTTGCTTCCTATTCTATGTCCTTATTGCCAACAGAGCCCAAAATCTCCCCCACTGGTATAAATCTCTCACTTTCCCAGACCCATTGGGTAGTTCATCTACTTTGTCTTCAGCAAAGCTTGAGAGACTTCTGAACATTCCAGTCCAGACTGATGTCCTCCCAGTTCAGCCACAAAGCTGTTGTTTTTGAGTTGCTCTTTGTTGGCTTTTGGAGATTACTCTGCCTCTTTCTTGTTCTGGACCTGAGATTTCTTAGAACCATGTCTGTGTCTTCTGCTTTTTCACTTCTATCCTTATTTGTTGGAGAATATCCTCCTGCTACTTGCTGAGTTTGTACTAGTAGGGGGTGCATTTTCACAGCACTGGCTTGTCTGAAAATCTTTGTTCCACCCTCATACTTGATTACTACTCTGGCTGGCTACCAGATTCTAGGTTAGAAATGATTTTCCATTAAAATTGTGAAGTATTTGCTTCAGCTAACAATATGACTAGTGAGAAGTTTCACATTTTGATTTTTCGATCCTTCCTGTGATACCTGTTTTTTCTTTTCTTCCTGAAAGGTTATGGGAAATTTTCTTTGTCTCTAGGGATGTAATGTTATGCTGATGTGCCTTTGGGTGAATCTATTTTCACCATGGTGTTGGGCATTGAAAGAGTCCTTTCACTTTGTAAATATGTGTCCATTTTTTGACAAAGTTTTCTTGAATTATCTTGTTGATGATTTCCTTTCCTCTATTTTCTGTTATGTCTTTTCTGGATCTTTTATTATTTGGATATTGGATCTTGTGTCCTCCCCTCCCTTCCCTCTTTCTCTTCCCTTCTCCCCCTATCTCTCTTGGGAGATTTAGTCAATTTTCTCTTTCATACTCCATTACATGGAACAAGTTTGCCTGCTGGAGTAAGAGACAGTAGCATATACAAGTTGTTTCTCTCCCATATAAGGACACATCAGAAATATGGTCCAGGGCTATTCCCACAGCATTGAGGTATCAGGTATCAGGTTCCTTCTACCCCATAGCTCTGTCTCTAAAGTGCTGCTCTCTTTTGCAAGGTCGACAGTGTTCCACCATATTTCACCACAAGTGTCTGTACTCTAGCTCTTGGGGAGGTTGTGATGGGGAAAGAGAGGATACAAATTATGGGTTTCATACATCATTTCTGTTTTCATACTCTTGGCGAGAGCTTAGTTACCTGACCACAGATACAGTGCTCTTTATTCTTGGGTCATGCTCCTACCTAAGAATTGTGGGTTCTATATCTGTAGGAGAAAGAGAGAATACATATTAGGTGGCAACTAAGAGTCTCTGCCACAATTCTCACTTCTGATGACCCAAACATTGACACCCTTTCTTTTTCCCCCTCAAAGAGAGAATTTTGCACCTTCTTAAGAATGGGAAATGTCTGTAATCCACTTCCTGCATCCAGCTCGAAGTTCCCTCTTGTCCTATCACTTAATGCCCTCTATAGGCAGGATATACAAGCAGAGTAACCTCAGCAAAAACTCCCACTGGAAAAAAGGAAGAAAGAAGAAACCCACAAGAATTACTCATGCCTTGTGATGCTCAGATGCTGCTGGAGACCAAGTGTTGGTTGCCTCCTGGACACAGCTGGTTGTGCTTTCTGGGCATAAATAGCTCCCTTGTCCTCTGGGCTCTCTGGGAGGTTTGTCTTTCCCTAGCATCCTCCATAAGCACATGTACAGTGGATACTGCACACCATGCCCTTTTCTGGGACTAATGGCTTTATATCCCAATTCCTGCAGGTTTGAAGACTTACGGATTTCAAGCTGGTTAAACAGTCAGGGTTTGCAGGACAGCATGTCTCTTTGGTGGTGTAAATCACTCACAAACTTACAAGTATGTTTGTTCTTCCCAGTTCCATGCATAAGATGACAGCGAGGGATCTCATCTGGACAGTTTTCAGCTTGCAATTCCTGCTTGTCCTCCTTGCCACCCTGAGCCCTCAAGGGCATCTGAACAAAGTGGGCATGGCAGCGCCCTTCTTCTGATTTTGCCTGCTGGTCTGGCTACCCTGTTTTGCCCAAGGACTCTTAGAGAAAGGTAATTGAAACAGGGTTGGGGTAACAATCTCTTCTTGCACTAAGACTCTCCTTCTATGGAGCCACCTATTATCTCTGCTTCACCTTGGGTCACAGAAAGTTTGGGCATTTTCAAACCTGCAATGTGGTGGATGACCTGACTCCCAGCCAGCTGAGGTTTCAGGCTGCGGAGGGGGAGCTATTCCCATTCCATTGCTGGCTCTTCTCTCTCATGTAGGGCTTTGCTGAAAAGGGCATGAGCAGGCGTGTCTCAGTGGATGGCAGCCCAATCAGCCTCAAGCCCTGGTGACAGGGAGGCATTGGGAAGGTGAAGGGGTGGGTGCTTCAGTGGGGATGTATGTTGAAACTGTATTCAACATACAGGGGCAGAGCAGATTGAGGGGGTTTGAGAAGAGTCATTAGAGATAAAGGGACATTACTGGTCTAGCTGCAGTTCCACTAGCACTTTCTCTCTGGGTCTCAATGAGGGTATGAGAGGACTCCTTGGTTCTGGTTCTAACGGGGTTTGGGCCAAGAGAAGCTGGATGCAGATCTGCATTTGTCCTTGAAGGTGAGTGAAGCTGAGCCAGGAAAATTAGCTCCTTTCCATATCTCTGAATCTTCTCCCCATTGCTAATGCCTGTTGTAACTGGAGCAAGTCAGTGTGGGTCAGGCTGATTCATGATTTTATGGCGAATGAACTGGAACAGATATGGCCCTGCTGGCAGGAATTCAAAGCTCATATACTTTCCTTAGACCTCTGACTTGAGTAATGAAAATTCAGCTGCTCAATCCAATTGGGATCCAGGTAAACAAGACAGAGAAAGGTGAATAGGAAAAAGTAAATTAAATCATGAAGCAAATGTCAAGTAGAGGTCAAAGGAGAAGTCTGGCCAGTGGCGGGCAGGAAGGGGAATGGTCTTTGATTCATAATGGCTATTTCTTGCTATGTTTCTGATGGGATCAAATGAAATTTGGTAAGTGGAGGTAATTGGTAAATTTGGTAGAATCGGTTGCGGGACAACATTCCCTAACCCTGAGTGCTCACAGAGGGGCTGTGCCGCCTCACTGTGTGTCCCACCTGGCTCGTCTCTTGGGTTCACAAGCCCATGCACTGTGATTCCCCTGCTGTTGTGTATGGACAGCTAGGGTCCCCAGAGCTGCTCAGTCCTGCTCAGGGACTAGGCCCTGATGCCAACAACCCAACGTTGTGCATCCACAGACCTCAGAGACTTCGGGGTGCAGGGGTTCCACCACTTACTTTGGGCCTTGGCCCTGGCTGATAGGCTTTAGCCTGTACATGGCTGAGTCTGATTAGCCAATAATACCAGACGTGGCTGAGTCTGTATTCTTGTGCAGATTGACTTTCCTCTCAGAATGGAAATGTCTCCCAACCCAGAAATTCTTTCATCGGTTCAGGTGGACAGCCTGTGAGCCAGGAAGAAAATATGTGGGCAAAGGGTTGAAATCCACTGTCCACTAGCAGCTCACACTGTCCCCTTGCTATAAGATACAGATCCCATGTTCCTGGGCCATTTCACTGTTTACCCCCTGGCCTCAGGAGGCACACGTGTGAGGAAAACCTAATCAGAAATATTGGTTATGCTGTGGATTTAAAGTGAAACAGTGAGGGCCTGAGCAGCACCCCCAGCTGTCCCCCACGGGAGGGCACGGATTCTTGTCTGTCCATTCTGTGAAGTCTGAGTCAAGGTGGCCGCCCTCAGGGACCTGGCAGTCTGTTGGAGTGATGCCAAGGGCACATAAAGCAGCAGAACCCAGAGCTGAAGCAGAGCTATGCTGGCTGAGTGTCCACTGAAAGAGGGAAACAGGAGAGCAGTCTCAGAGGTGGTGCAGATGGGGATACAGAATGCAAACTCAAGGGCCACTGTGTTGGGATTTGATCCCAGCTTGGCTACTTATTGGTGTGACCTTGGACATGTTAACTGTCCTGTTTGTGCCTCACTTTCCTCAACTGTGAATGGAAGGGATTAGCAGTACTGACACTGAGGATTAAATTAGTTCTACTGCAAAGCACTTAGAAGAGCATCCAGCTCACAGTAGGGGCTCTGGTATTATTGGCTAAGCTGAAAGTTCCCTTTTCCTAATCAGTAGGGCTTGCAGGAATTCATGGGAATGAGCAATCCCATCTGGTTGGGCTGAGCAGAGAAGGCTTCCCGGAGGAGGTGGGATCTGAGCTGGGGCTTGAGAGATGGTAAGATTTTTGTCTAGTGGAGGAAAGAAGGGGAGGGTGCTCCTGGCAGAGAAAACTGCAAAACAAAGTCAAGGAGGCTTGTTGTGGGAAGTAAGGGTTTGTGTGGTGGCACCCAAAACTGTTTGGTCACCCAGCTCTGATGGTTAGTTCTTCTTGGGTGACAAGCTGGTCTGGATGGGTCATGAAGACGAATCATAAAAAGTCTGCAGCAGCTTGTCCTGCCAACCCTACTGACTCGTGGGAGCATGAGCAGAGTTCAGCTGTCAGAGAGAAGCAGCCAGCTCTGGCTGGAGCAGAGGGTTTATTTTGGAGAGAAGTGAGGGACATTGAGTGCATGAGTAAAGCAAGAAATGGTTGGAGGAGGGGATGGAGGGTTTTGTCGAAGTGCCACCATGGGGATAGGGTGACAGCTGAATGCCAATTGGAGTCAAATCAACCTTGGGGTATTTTGAGAGCAACATGAAAAGACTTTGAAGGCTCAACAGTCTTTTTCACCAGAACATTTTCCTTCCATGTTCCCTTGCTCCTTTGAAATTGCTCCCTTTGCTGAGCTGCCATATGAGTCCATCTCGGCCCCTTTGTACCCCGAGACCCCTACTACTGGTTTGACACAGACATCCTCTCCTACTTTACTGTTTCCTCTACAGTGGAAACAAACATTGTCTCCCATACATGTGGCCCCACACAGTGCCCTCTGTCCCTCATTGTTCCTGGTTGCTTCCACCAGACTTAGACCCCCATACCTCTCCTTGTTGGGGGTTGGCTCCTTTCCAAGGACAAGAAAAAAGCTGAAATCCCTGACCAGTAGACCATGCAGTGGTTGCCCAGGTTTCTGGGGGACAATGGGTGCTAAGTGGCCAGGAGTATTGGGCCAGGACTGGCCCTGCATTGTACCCTGAATAAGGAATCTTGAAAATTACATGTTAGGCTGACACTACTTAGAGTACAAAACCCAACATGACATCCTGTAGTGGTTGCTCTAGCCTTTGGTTGGTCACAGATACCTGGGAGGCCCAGAAGATTCCTATAAATTTCATAGAGAAGACAGACATAAAGTCTTGGGGAGATTTGAATCTTTGGAAAGTGAGAACTGGGCCTGATGAGAAAGTTCTCTCAGTGGCGGCAATTACAGATCTTCTGGAGCAGCCCATGCCACATTTTGACTCAAACACAAGTGTCCATCCATGAGCTCCACTGGCCTCTGCAGGTGATGCTTTTCTGTTGAAGTAATGGGGCTGTCCCTTAGGTAGATGAATGTATTTTGAATGAAATGTGGTTTTTCACAAACTTTAAGTTGCAGGAAGTTAAAGATCAACCAGATCAGTTTGAATTGGCTTGGATTAGCAGACTAGTTGCCTTGCCAATGACTGAACCTGAGAACACTCAGAGAAGCCCAGAAGAATGATGGCTTCAAGCACTTCTGGCCGTGACCATGACCATTAGGAGTCAGTTGTTTAAGGCATACTGGAATCTTCATTAGTCCTGTTTTTTTCTTGGGATTAAAAACAAATTAAGCAGTGGATTTTGAGTATATGGTCTCTAATGCCCTAATTTGCCTTGAAGGGAGAGAAACTATCCAATAGAAATGGAAATTGACAAAGAACCTGCATTGAATCCATCAGTTAATCAACAGGGATATATTGACAAGGTGATTAACTCTACTAGAGGATCATGGCTCTGACCAATTTTATTTAAAACCCAAGTTAGGGTGGTAGAAAAAGGATGTTTTCCTGTCTGGTCTAGTGATCACACATGCGCACATTTCATGGATTGGTGCAAGAGAAAGGTATCTAGTGGTGGTGAGGGGACGGGGAGTGGGTAATTTGGGTTATTTATTTATTCCTCAAAAAATAGAATGTCTGCTAAGTCCAAGACACAAATTTTGGAACACATATGCTTCAGACAGACACACAGACATGCACACACATTGACACACACACACACACGTAGAGACATACACTTATATTCTGCCCTGAAGAAATTTTACTTACAGTCTTCTTTGATCTTTTGAACAAATATGTAACGTCGATTTAAAACAATGCAGTTTTGGGCACAAAAGCAACCTGTCTTGGGGGAAACTGGCAAAGGCAAGAAGAAAATCCAAACTAAGACCATCTATTAACATCTAGCCGTGCTCATGGTTGATACTCATTCGAGTTAATCACTACTGCTCTTCTCCAAGCCCCGCCCCACGGTCCTATTGGATTATATAATAGACCTCAATAACTCTAAACGAGCTATTATATCCTGCCATATAATTATATATTTAGGACACATGTATGGTTAAAAAAAGCAATCCACAGAAAAACACTGAAACAAATTGCAGAGCAATTTCAATGGCTGATTACATTTAAGCTGTAGTGTGTCAGCTGTTCTCATATTTTTTTTTTTCAGAGTTCCCAAATTCGTTAGACGACATTCTGGAACTATCAAGCATTGGTCTTTATTTCTGAATCAAAGTCATTTTAGAAATGTGAAAAGCCTGCTTCACTGATCTTTTCTTTCTGAGACTCATAAAATCCAAAAAGTGGCACCTCATTTATTCTTCTCAGACAAGTCTTTGAGCTGCTTGTCCTATTTAAATAATAATAATAATAATAATAATAATAATAATAATAATAATACAAAAATAAAAGCAATTGTTTGCCGAGCTCTTACTTTTTTGCCAAGTATTGTTGTGTGTATTTTGTATCATCTCATTTTAATCTGCACAAAAAATGGGAATGAGCCATGAGTTGGGTGAAGACCCTGAGGTGTGGAGTACCTTGTTGAAGAAAAGTGGCTCATAAATAGTGAAGTCATGATTAAAACTGGGTTGGTTAGTCCACTCTCACTATTTCTAGCAGAAATGACAGAAATATATTTTCATTTTGTAAGGTATTTTCACATATATATCTCACTGATCCTCACTATGCTCTTGTTAGTATAGGTTTTGGTATTGTTCCCATTTTACAGATGGGGATAATGAGGGTCAGAGAGATTGAGATTTGCCAAAACCCAGCTCACTTCCCACAAGGGCTCTGGGGCCACACTGCACGAAACAAAGCTGGCATGAAAATTGGACCATTGAACTCCAAATCTGGTGTCCATTCATGATTCTACACTGAGGAGACAAAATAACCAAACAAAATATGACAGAAACAAACATAAAACCACTTACGGCAGTGAGAGAGTCCTTTCCCCCAAGTATCAGTAGTGCTAGGAAGGGAATCTTTGCTAACATTAATGTGGTGATGATGAGCTTGTAGCACAAAGCTATGTGGCCTACACTACTTGTTCACCTGCCCTAGGGAGCCTGTCCTACCTGTGCACCTGCCCTGGGGAGACTGAAGGGGCACTCATGGAGCTGTCCAGCTCCAGCACCATGGGGCACTGGAGGAGACAGGTGATGTGCAAGAATTTGAGCTCACCGTGACTTCTCACAGGCTGGGCAGTGAGGGAAGGGGAAACCAGGCAAGCCAAGAAATAAGCAGCAGTGTGGGCGATGGCCCAGAGGCTGGAGGCCTGGCAGGGTGTGAAAAAGAAGGCCTCGAGGGGGGTCATGGTGAGAGCTGACATCATGGGCACAGCGTGCTCTGGCAAAACATTAGAGGCAGTCATTTTAATCTTCAGAATGAGCTCAGAGGTATACAGGGTGGATATATAACATCTATTCATTCATTTAATATATGATTAGATGTCAGTGTTGTTGGAGTTACATTTTAGGAAATGACTATTCATAATGGAAGTCCTGGCAAGGTTTCTTTATAATCAGCAAAACGGGGTGGAGGGCTCAGCTGTGGCACCCTTGCAAGAGGCTCTTAATTTACGAGTGATGTTAAATTATACCGGCTGCCAGATAGTCAGATACGGGAAGTGATACAATAAGTCACTGGGGATATGCTAGTTTTTCTTTTTTCATTTGACAACCACAGGAAGTGGCCATTAGCCAAGCCATCTGAGGAGAAAGCATCTGATTGCTATGCTACGTGCACAGCGTCCTAAATAACTCCAAAGGCCTAATAGGAAAGCCTGCTGGGCATGGGGGTGGGAAGGCAGATAGATGGAGGACAGAGGACTGGCATGCTTGGGGCTTCGTATTTAGGTTCATGAGAAACAAGCTCCTGGGGCTTGTTTTGCTTGGGTTGCCCTGACTTTTCCAGGTTGAGCTGGCTTTCCTTGGGTTTGCCATAAACTTTATAAAAAATAGTTTGGGGGTATTTTGGGGGCAAACTGTGTGTGAAGAACTTAATACTTACTTTATTACTTTGTTCTTGTCTAGAAAGAACAATTCAATACAATGAGATTTCTAGTGTGTCATTTCTGCATGAAGGCAGAGGCAAACTGCAGACTGGGGCAGCTCTTTGTATCCAGGGCCAACTACTGACTGCAGAGCGTGGCTTCCTCTGGTTTCTCCTGAGGCCCAGACTGAGACCCAGCACTGTGTGGAAAGCACTGGAACTCTCAGATGATAAAGTACCGGAGGAGATGTGTGTGTGCGTTTGGGAAGCTCACTGATAAAAGTGATCCCAGGGCTCATGGGCAATATGTGAGTCCTTGAGAAAGAGGCTGTGGTATTTTGTTGAAAAGTTCACTCTGAGATGATGCTAGGTAATGGGAGCCATGCAGTGGGGTTCCTTTAGAGATGTACTAAGCTGGCGTTACAACAGGTGTGGGAGGGGGCCTCCCTTTCTGCTCTAGACCATGTGGATAGACTGTGATTTGCTCTTCCAGAAAGCTCTTTGGCTTGATTGCTTCCTTCTCAATGGCCAGTCATTCCTTGAAATAAATACTTTCATATTTACCAAAAAAAATGTTTTTTTTTTTGTTGTTATTTTTGTTTTAATTACAGAAAGGACTTTGAATGGTTCCCAAACTTTCTTGTACATTGGAATTCTTTGGACATCTTTATAATTGCTGATACATGGTCCCTGCCCTCAGTCGTTCTGATTTAATTTGTATGAGGGTGTTGACATGGGCATTGGGTTATTACAAGCTCCTCAAGTGAATGTAGCATGTAGCATTGTTTGGGAACTACTGCTCTTATCCTCACTTTTCAAGACATTCATTGGCATATCTGCTTAAAAATTCCTTCACAAGAATTCCGGTCTTTTCATAGGTCCTTTTCTCCAACTTGATATTCCTACATTATCTAGAGGTTGTTTGTTAGGGTGAGGCAGCAGTCTCTGGAATGGGTATGTTGCTGTAACAAACAACTCTGACTTCTCTGACCTAGATTTAGTCTTCACTTCAAGCAGTCTTGCCCAATGTGGGTCAGCAGGAGACATTTCTTGTGGTGGACCTTTGGGGTTGACAAGATGCTTCATTTTGACCTGGGCTTCCCATCACCTCAATTAGAGAAAGAGTACCTGGCAAAGTGCACAATGATCTTGAAGCTGCAGCTGGGGAATGACCCTTCATTTGGGTTCTCATTTCATTGGCCAAAAATAAAAAAATAAAAAAAAAATTTAAAAAAATCGTATGGTTTTGCCTCATGTAAAAAGAGGCACAGAAGCATAATCTTATCATGGCCCTGGAAGGAGGAAAGTCAGAAATATTTGGAGGATAGGAACAACTATTATACATGGATTTTTGATTTTGCATTCAAAATTCTTTCAGTGTGGCTAATTCCTTCAAGACTTTTTTTCCTTGTAATTTTGAGAATTAAGAGATTAGATTTGCTGCTTCATAATGAAAACACTTTCTTGTCCAGACCCAGGAGGGAGGGTAACTCTGGTTTCCTCTGATCCTTTTGTGACTGTTTTCTTGATTTGATTACTCTGTTAGTTAGGAATTCATTTTCTCCTAAATAATAGCAAATTTTACTGATGGGTCTGAAGCAGCTTGTGATTTTTATGCCTCGCATTTCAGAAGTCTGGGTGCCAGCAGTCTAAGGCTGGCCCTGTGGCATTCAATTCCTTCTGAATTTCTGCTCAACCATCCTTAGTATGTATGCCTTTGTCCTCATGCTTGCTGACTCATGGTCACAAGATGGCAGCTGCTCCTTCAGACTCCCAGTCTAAGAAACATGCAGAGAAAAGACAAGGGGAAAGGGATTGGGAGGGCCCAATGATTTTTCTTTGCAAGGCTTTGCCTTTTTTTGTTGGGGAAGGTATTCCTCTCTGGGACTTGAACCATGACCACCTGGAGCTGCAGAAGAACTGCTGTAGAGGAGGTAAGGGGAATCAAGCTGTGCAAATGGTTTTTATGGAGCCAATTTACAGCATAAACTAGCAGGAGTGGACTACATTTGTGCTGGAAACTCCAAATCTAGCCTTTGGGCTATCACTCCTTGTATGTCTGTAAAACACCTCCATTAATTTCTGACAACGTGACTTTATTTATTTATTTATTTTTAAGACTTTATTTATTTATTCATGAGAGACAGAGAGAGAGAGAGAGAGAGAGAGAGAGAGAATGGAGAGAGGCACAGACACAGGCAGAGGGAGAAGCAGGCTCCATGCAGGGAGCCTGACGTGGGACTCGATCCCGGATCTCCAGGACCACACCCTGGGCTGAAGGCAACGCTAAACTGCTGAGCCACCCGGGCTGCCCTGACAACGTGACTTTAGAAATGGAGTCCAGGCTCTGAGTTATGAAAAGAGTTAAAATACCTTCTATCACAGCATCCATTAGGTAACCCGAGTGGCTCTTTACAATTACCCCACCTAGATTTTGGGTGATAGTGATCTATGCAGCAGTGGACTGATATCAAATATCAAAAATGGAACCTGTTGCTACCAAAGCAATATGTCTGATGAAATTGCAGTTCGAAGACTTTTTATACTAGAGCTATGGAAGCTTGAACTGGGTGGGAAATGGGAACTGGAGTAGTTAGAGCTGAGCATCCCCTTTTGAAGTGAAGCAGAGAATTAAGTCAATTACCTAGTACTTCAGGCAGGAAGAAGAAGTGCTTTCTTTCTGAGAAGTGACCTTCTAGAGCTCTGTAATCTATTTTTCCTGAGGTCACCAAAGATGTGCTGGGCTAGTCCCATATTTTCCCTGGACTATTGAGTTTTTTCATTTTGGAGGAAAATAGTTCTTAGGAGTTAATGGCAGTAAGACGTGGCCTGGGCTTCTGGCTGGTAGATCTTCAGTGAAAGCAGATGGCCACAATGGTATTAAAAACTAAAGACTGCAGTAAAGCTTTTAATTGAAAACAATTGGACCCTGCTGGATGGTAATTACCTTGGCTGCTTGCAAATAATATCCTGCCCCTGATACCATGAAAGAAAAGCTGAAATCGAGTGAACAGGATCTGCTTGATGTGCATCTAATAAGGATGGAGTTCCCCAAACTACTTTCTCTAGGGATCCTCAGAAAAGAGAAATGAAAAGGAGAATTTGCTGTAGAAAGAATGACAAAGACAAACCATTCATTTATGAAGTAACCTAATGGGTCCATGTTTATTAGGAGAAGAATCGAAATTCCAGCCACCTTCAGGAAAAAAAATAGTGGTGCTTTACATACTTCTTTCTTTTCTCAGTAAATGATAGACCCTAATGAGGAAGATGTCTCATTTGGATGGTTTCCTTTAAGATGTTTGCTGCATGAACTGCCACCACACGTAAGAAGTCACAGGCGTTGGGAAGCCTCGGCTGCTGTGGAGTTATAGACATTCAGGAGGCAGTGATGTGATATTAGTTAAAGGGACTCAGCCCTGAAGGTTTGAATATGAGGAGATTTTGTCCAGAAGGTCATTTTTAAATCCAAATAACAGTATTAGAAAGACTTGTGGGAGGTGCGATGGGAAAGTGTCTTAGGAGGCCATTGGTTCAGTGGTTCCTCCAGAAACTACAATGCAAGATTCAGTCAGTGAACCTCACTGGGGGCTGGGTGATGGCTGTTCTTTAATGGACTCCAGATGACTGTTGAAAAGCCCTGATCTAGCCCCTCCTGCACCCTGGTCAGCATCAGGATTCCATTCCTGGTGGTCATTTTTGGATATCCACGTCTTACCTAGAGAGGAGTGCTTAGCTTCATACAGATTTTGGGCTAAGGTCAGAATCTCTCTGTCTTGGGGTGCTCACAGAGACTGCTCCCTCTGCTTTGGGCTCCCAGTGGGATCATTGTCTCTGCCCCTTGAAGTCACATGTGACCACAGATCTTGCTCCTACCAATGACACGCAAGAGGGAGTCAAGTTTGTCACTTCCTGTGGGAGCTTCAGTGATCCTCATGGCATCTGCCCCTTTGCCTCTGTGACTGGCCATGTTCCAGTTGGTGGCTGAACCTGGATCCCCGGTGGAGTGAGCCCACAGCTGTCCTGTGTAGGATGAGCATAGGGAGATGTCTATGGCAATTACAACATGACCTCCAGGACCTGTCCTGTCAAATCATGCTTAGCAGAGCTGGGTGCATGTGTGAGGGTGACATCTACATCATGGATAGGCCCCGTTGGGGTAAGGAGGGAACAGAATAAAATACATGAGTGCAAATCATTGAACCATTGAAGTCACTGGGGGAAGGTCTGAGAAACTGCCGCCACCTCCATGCAGCTCCCATCAGGTGTGCAGTTTGGGGCCCTGAACCCAAAAAGACTTGTAATTTTCACCTGCAGACTCTTCTTACTCCTGTCACTGGAATCACTTTTCTGGGCAGTGTTACTGTGCTAACACTTTAGGCATGGTGTGAAAACAAAACTCAAACAAAGCCAGTGAAATCCTAGGGCTGTGTTCACATGAAATTGTTATTTAATCATGGTAAAATGTAAAACATCTAATTTAGCTTCAATATAGCGTAATATTTTCTGGAGCAAAAACAAAACACAAAAAAACAAAAACCTAAATAAAAAAAGGAGAATGTATATAAAGAATTTCTTAAAAAAAAAAAAATCTCCCTCTACTATGGCAACTCTGGCTTGGCTATTTCCTTCTTAGATTATTCTCAGCTATTTTCAGCAGTCTTGAGTTGTGTGCTGCTCCATGGGGTGGACATCACTTTGCTGTTCATTATGCCTAATAAGGATACAATTCCTTGGATTCCCCTGGTCTGATTTTTTTCTTGTTTTTTTTTTTTTTTTTGTTTTGTTTTGTTTTTTTTTGTTTTTTTTTTTACAGCAGCTAGCTGCTGTTCAGTTCTGGAATATTCTTTTTAGAGCAGACAGGATATTTTCTCTGTCTGATATTCTATTGCCTTTAGTGCTCATGAGACATGATACTATCTTCCCCAACAGGCTGGCGCATAGAGGGAGCCATAGATGTCACCATGTTCTTTCTCCTCCAAATGGCAAGCTTCTCTTCTGCTCATTGAATGGATATCTGTTCTTGGCTGTCTCTAGTTTTCTTTCCTTTCTTTTCCCCTCTTGTCCCATTCCTGTCTTTTGGCCATATAGGCTATTGTTCAGACACGGGTGCTGTGTCAGATGCTAAGGGGAAGTCAGGCTACATTGGGAATCTCTAACTATAGAAATTCTGGAGACTAAGAAAGCACCAGGTGAATAGTATATACAACAGTGGTGAAACAGTGCTTTCCTCTCGTCTGTGCCAAAGCAGGACCCCAGGAGGTCCTAGGGTCCCAGGAAAGGATACAACTGTGTGAGCCTAGGAGTGCAGACCACTTCTTTAAGCATGGAACATCGTCTTTCTGCAGCCTCAAGCTGTGTCCTACTTGGGACCAAAAGGAGCTTAAGCTTTGAATACAATTCTTAAATGATTCCATTAGTTCTATTCAGTGCTGAAAATCTCAATTTTGGTGACAGTGCCAGAATATGTGAATAAAGTACTATAAATAAACTTCTTGATATTGGATTTTGTTTGAGAAAGATGTAATGGGAAGGAAGTTAGCATCAAACATCCCATAATTTTTCATGGGCAGTTAAGATAACTATTTGCTATTGGTATTATGCTATATAATTGTGCAGTGTAATTGCGTCTTGTAGTCCCACAGTATCTGTTCTATAGCATTCTATTTTATAGGTATTTTTAAGGTTTATTTTTTATTGATTTGGCATAGACACAGCAATAAGCTGCTCTTGGATTGATTAGATACTACAGTGAAGCTGAAACATTTAGTGCATTGATTCTTAAAGATGTTTATTTGCAGTTCTGCATATATTTATTACTATGGTGTAAGTAATGTTAACATTAAAAGGAATATTTGGTGTGTGTGTGTGCGTGTGTGCGTGTGTGTGTTCCTAGTAATAAATTAAAAATATCATGTTTAGCTTTTTCAAGGCACTGCCCAGATAAGTCTAGGAAGATGAGAGAAAACATAAAGCTATGCACAATGGATTGCCATCTATTCAGGGACTCTACGTGTTTATACCCTTATCAAGCCTAGCACAGTGCTACTAATGTTGGTTGATTGAAAGAATCTAGAGATTTTTGTTGAATTTTCCAGCAAATAAGACTGTTAAATGATGCAGTTCCTCCACCTCTATTTTTCTTGAGCAAAAATGGGACGATTCTGGTTGCCTCCTTGAGAGGAAGCAGTGTTCACTCAACAAAAGTGTGTGAGACCTATTTCACTGGGTCCTTGCTAGAGATCTCCTACGGTTCTTCTTGTCTTCTTTGGTGTTTCATTGATGATTTTCTCATGGCTGCTACAATGTATATATATATATATATATATATATATGTAGGTATTACCTGCCTTTAGATGCTATTTTATTTTGACCAATCCTACTCCTTCTTTCAGTTTTGCTTCCCTTTGTGGCTCTGGTGGTATGCAGATTTTAGTTTGGGGATGGCTGACAAAAGGAGGCTTTTAGGATGGAATGGAGGTTTGTTCTTAGAAGTCACATTAACATTTCAGAGTAATGGGGGACTGACCATTCTTGACATCAATTCTTATTTTCTGTTTCCATGCTTTGACTTGGTAAATCAAAATCAGAGTGAAGAGGAGAAAGATAGTTTGTGATTGGAGACAGAAAAGACAGATGGACGCATGGCATCGAGAATAGGTTTAGTCTAAGTCCCCGGAAAGTTGGTGTTGGCTTGAACCATGTTGGCTGTTGGTTGGAGGAGCCTGATGTACTTTCCCACTGTTAGAAGTAGTTGATGGAAGCAGCTAGGAAATGTTATTCACACTCTCTGTAAAGTGAATGATTTACTCCCTTCCCTCTGATAGAATGAAATCTGTAAAGCCTTTGGGACTCTTTGGATAAAGTGCTCTACAAACATGTCAGATGAGTTTTGGTTTTATTACAGAAGAGCCTGGTTAGGATGGAAAATGGAAGTTAAGTTAAACATAAGGATTTATTACCTGAGGGAGTCTCTTGCAACATAATTGTTTTAAGAAACAAACATGTGATGAAGAAGCTGAAATCATCTGCATGCTATAAATTTTATCTGATATGGTTACATATGAATGCAGGTGTAACTCATTTTTGGGGGGTAAATAATTAATATTGTATCTGTAGCCTTGCAAAATCTCATGTTATCACTTGAATGCCGTTTTTTTACTCATGATCTCCAGGTGAGCCTCCAGTCCCTGGAACTTAACAGGTGTGCACCTCAAACACACCACACCTGTCACTGATTCCTACTGGAACCTGTAAAGGGATGTGGTGTGTGTGAGCGTGCCAGTGTCTGTGTGGTTGAGCACTACTGGGGAGGAAGAGGAGGAAGGTCTGTGGTGGAGAGGAAGTGGGGAAAGGAGGGAGAAGAGAGGAAGCTGGGATCTATAGAGGAATTAGGTCTTCAAGTTCTCTATTTCCTCCCCAGATTGAACCTGGCGGTTGTTACAGGCAACCGTGCGTGATATTGAAGTGTGATTGTGCTGTTGAATGGGATGGGAATGTGATGTTGAGCTAACAGAGCATTTTGTGCTCATTGGAGAATGGAGTTATGTTAATGTCATACAAAATGGAAGTGGTCTTCAAATGCAGGAAATGAGGAAAGCTTATAATGGAAGATGTCTTTGAATGAGTTTAGCATCATAGCCTAGCAGCAGAATTCCAAGTAGATAAGTAAGAGTTCTGTTCATTCATTCGTTCGTTCAGTCTTTGTTTCTTTTCTTTTTTTTTTTTAATTGATGTTTTCCTTATGGATGCTACAATAGATTAGTTAAAATAATTGATCAGAATCTATTATTTAAAAATATATTTTATTTATTTATTTGAGATAAAGTGAGAGAGCAAGCATGAGTGGAGGGTAAAGGGAGATGGAGCAGCAGGGTCCCCAGTGAGCAAGGAGCTGGATGCTGGGTCTTGATCCCAGGACCCCAGGATCATGACCTGAGCTGAAAGCAGACACTTAACCGACTGAGCCACCCAGGCGCAGATCAGAATATATTCTTAGGGTGGGGTGTCAGCAAAGCAAATGAAGGAAATTCTGATCCAAAGACCAGGACATTTAGGTATTTAAATAGGCTGGACAACTTTCTGTTTTCTTGCTTTCTTTTCCTTTCATCGTATAGGTTATTTGTTATATATAAAATCATAAGGCTGGGCCGAAAATGTGACAGCAGCTTCAAAACATTCATCTACCTGGCAACTGACAGCTCTGATCCTTTGCCACCTCCCTATGGTAATGGAACACTTAGATAAAATATAAACATACCACTTTCTTTTGTGGCAATAATTATTATCAAACAATTTATTTACTCATATTGCGTGTAAAGTTGAGCAGCACCAAAGTGATTGAGGTTATTTTTGAAAAAATCCCCCATAACTTCCCCACGTTGTCTCATGGGGGAGCCAGGCTCTGGGACCAGTGAGCTGGTTCTGGATGCAGAGATCACACATGCCTGCCTCGTGAGATATGTGTGGTGGCATGAGATTCAAATTCAGTTACATTGATTGAGAATTACTGGGCAAATGGCCATCCAGTTGAGCTTCTGAATCCCAGCTGGCTAACTTCAGAAATAGATGCTCAGTCGATGCCTAGTTATGGGGAATGAATCCAGAGTGCTGGTTTATCAGCATTGTACAGTAGCTTTTGGTCTAACACTGAGTAAGAAAATTCACATTTTTCCCCAGTGTGGTCACAAATAGTCTTCTGTGGAAGCAGGTTTCCTTTTATCCTCGATTTTTTGAAGAGAAAGGGTATGGATCTTCACTTGCATAGTTGGTTTGAAACAGATCATTCTTCTTTTCACAGATAAGAATCCGGTTAAGAAGGATTTCCTGGATCATCTTCTTTGAGGCATTGGACTCAGGCTTAATGTTCACAGTCAGAATAGAATAGGTTTAATAGCTACCTCTGTAGTCATACTAGAGGAAGTGTTTTTTTTTTGTTTTGTTTTATTTTATTTTCAGAAAAACATCAAGTAATGCAGCCAAATGGGATTGACTTAGGGGGTGACAAAAAACTCGACCTGACTCTGCTGTTGTGCAGCAGATGGGATAAAGTGGTAATGGTTGTGTGTCCTCATAGACATGGATTGTCACTTACTGATTTTGTACACCAGTACTTAGCATAGAGGTTAGTAGGCTGTAGCCAGGAGGAAAATGGTTTTTAAATGAATAACCAAAACCATAAGATAGAACAACAACAAGCAATGCTCTCCAAGAGACTTGCTGCTTATTTCAACATTGCAATACAACATTAGACAGAAAGCCAGCATGGAATGTGTGCAGAGGCTTCCTCAGTACTTTTTCCCACATACAGCAGACTTCTATACACCCTTGTATAGTTCTCCTCTTGTGGGTGGCAGGGACATTTATTTTGCTTCCAACCAATGAAATCTGGTGAAGTAAAAGATTTTGCAGATGTAATTAAGGTCCCTAATCAGTCATCTCTAAGTTAATCAAAAGGGACATTATTCTGCGTGGGTTAACCTACTCAGCTGAACTTTTTAAAAGAAATTCTAGAGGTCAGAGACTGAGTAAATCTGAGACTCTCCCTGCTGGCCTTGAAGGAGCAAACTAACTTGAGTTCTACATCTGCAACAGAATCTATTCTGCCAACAACCAGGTGAATTTGCCAGAGAACCAAAGGCTCAGATGAGACTCCAGCGCTGGCCAATACTTGTATCCCAGGCTGGTAAGATCCCAAGCAAAGAATCCAGCTAAGCTGTATTTGGACTCTTGACCCACTAAAACTACAAGATAGTGTCTTTTTTTTTACATTATTAAATTTGTGGTTTATTGTTATACATTCATAGAAAATTAATACAAAGGCCACTGCAAATATTCCTGGGTGCTATGTTATATTTCAGTGCAATATATCCAGTGTGTGATACAACACAGCAGCTCATGCTGATTCTGGCGTGTGATCTATGTTCCCTTTCATGTTAAAATACCATTTTGTATGTAGGATCTTGAACCAAATGAAGTTTTGGGGAGAAGAGATTTGCTTTGCTTTGCTTAAATTATAGGGACTCCTCGGCAGCTTTATTGACTTCTTCAGACTTCAGTGAATAAATTGGCACACACAGCAGCCTTAAAAGGGGCTTCAAAAAGATTCTATCACCTTTCTAAAAAATGCCACTTGCCTAAAAAATGTCAATAATTCTTCATTTGTATTTCTTCATTTGCATTTTCAGTATTGTTCCAGCTGATGATAATGAAGATCATTCTTGTGCAGCTCATCTTACTTGACAGATGGAAAAATGGAATTTAAACAAATGATTCTATCTTAATTCCTATGAAGTTTGGGAAAATCTCTTTTAATTTTAGGCATTGTCAGTGTTTGCGTGTGAGAAGCAGCCCATAACTCGATGGAAATAAATGCTGAAGGATGCATCAGTGGAGGGATTTGTGCCTAGATTGGCCCTCTCAATGCTTCTCCATTCTATTTACAGAAACACGTTAGTTTTCACTAATTAGACACACTGGTGTAAAATTTGGAAGGTGTTAGTGAAACTATTTTCCTTCCCACTTTTGGCTGTTTGAGTGATTTTATGCAGAGTGCTCCAGTGACTGTGCCCAAGCTTCTGGGTTACAGGAGGCCACGTGGTGGTCGTGGTGTTGGTGGTGGTCGTGACATCAGCTTCCTGTTCTTTTGATGACAGCTCTGGGAGAGTGTTCCTGAACTTGAAGCGCCAGTGGCAGCTTTAGACAGAGTAGCTTCCCCTTGGGATATTTCTAAATTTTTAATGGAATCACATTCATAAGTTCAACCTGGAGAGTCTCTTTCAGAACCTTCAGCAATATCTAGGCCTCTAATTCCTTGTGTTAAAGCCTTTACAGCTTAAAATACCCTTACTGAGTGCTACTGAATCTTGGTGCATGTGCCTGGGTTTGCCTAAACACTGAATATTTCTTATTTATTCAAATTCTCTTTTTGAACAATCTTGCAAGAGAATTACCCATGTCTTAAGCCTTTGTGGAAAAATAGCTTTCAATCTTCTTAATTTCCTTCTTGCGTATCTTTATTTTCTGATTCATTAATTTCTGTTCTTACCTTTGTTTCTTCCCTTCTACAGTTTAAAAAATGTATTCTATTATTCTTTTTATAATTACTTATGTTGTATATTTAGTTCATTAATTTCCAGCCTTTTTAAGGTCCTTATTTCTCCTAAAATAAGTATTCAATTCCATAAATTTCTCTTTAAGGAGTCTATGGCTGCAACACATGAGTTTTGATATATAATATATATTTATGATGGTTTAGTTCAGAGTACTTTTTATTTTCAATCATGCATGTTTTATTTCTATAAACCAAGACTATTTAACAAGAATTTTTAATAAACTTTATACATGTAGGGAGGGCTGAAGGATTGTTTTTTTTATTGATTTCTAACTTACTTGCATTGGGCTATAGAATGTGATTTGTCTATTACCAATTTTTAGACATATGTTAAAGCTATAGTCAATTTTATGGTCTAAGTAATGGTCAATTTTTATAAATTTTGCATGTTTGCTTTAAGAGAATTTTGTGTTTTAGGAAGCACATCAAGATACTTAATAGTATTGTTCAAATATTCTCTATTTTTTCAAATATTTTTATTGCTTGGTCTATTAATTATTTAGAGAAGAATGTTAAAACTCTTCTTCTGTATTAGTAGGTTTGTCAACTTCTCTTGATGTGTTGCTACTTAAAAATATCTTGAAGTTATATTAACACATACAAATTTAAGTTATTTTTGTCCTCCTGACAGAAATAATCATATTGATCATTTTATTATGGTATAGTGACTCCCTGTATCTCTGGAATGTTTATTGCTTTGAAGACCATTTTTCCTATTATTAATGCCAACTCTCTTTTAGTGTTTTATATGTATATCTTTTAATTTTCAACTTTTCTGAGTCTTTCTGTCTAAAGTGTGTCTCTAGTATACTGTATATATTATTTTTAAAATTTCAATTCCAGTAAACCTAACATACTCTATTGTTTTTTAAAAAAGATCCAGTCTGACAATCTGTGTCTTTTAACTGATGAGTTTAATCAATTTGCATTCATTACAATTAATGATGTATTTTATTTTTTTAATATCTTATTTTTGTGCTATTTGTTCTGCTTTTTCTTGCTAATTTTCTTCTTATTATTTGCTTACTTTTGGGTTGACTGGGATTTTATTCCTTTTCTCTTATTATATTTCCCCTCTACTATTACCTTGTAGTGGTTTCCCTTAAGAAATTAAAATGTATTCAAGTTAACAAAATCTAAAGTCAACTAATATATTTATTTTCCTCATAAAAAACCCAGGAATCTTAGACTGCCTTAATTCCAATCATGCCCCTACTAACTAATAATACTATTGTTCTCTAGTATTTCAGTTTTTATTTTTCAACTTGGAATTTCTTGTACTCCCTTAATCTGAAGATTTATATCTATCATTAATTTGGAAAAATTCTCAACCATTATCTCCTCAAATATTTCTTTTTCCCTACTGTATTACCTCTTTTCATAAACATCAATTATATGTATGATAGACTTTGTTACCATACTTCACAGTTATGAATTAATATCTCCTTTTCACTCTTTATGTGTCTATGATTCATGCTGAGATATTTCTTCAAATTTATCTTCCAGTTTGCTATTCTCTCTTCAAAGATGTCTAATCTTTATGTTCAATCCATCTTTTGCATTCTAACTCTATTTTAAAAAATTTGTTATATTATTTAATTTTTAACACTTTTCAATTTTAGAAGATTTATTGGGTTCTTTTTCAAATATTAATAATTTTTGGCAGTTTTTATTTATGAATTTGATATCTTATTTAATTTCTTCAAACATACGGGATATGTATGTTTTTTGTTTGCATTTGATAATTCTGTTTCTTTGTGGTTTTGCTTTTGGTATTTGATAATTCTGTTTCTTTGTGGTTTTGCTTTTGGTATTTATTGGTTTTGTTGGTTCTTATTCACAGTGGCTTATATCCTTGTATATATTGCCTGATTTTGAACCGTGAAATATTTTACTTAGAAATTTATGCTTAGGAACACTTTGGGATCTAGTTTTAAGGTTGTTGCACTGTGCCTATGGACAGAAGCACCAGGGGTCATGGTGGCTGCACAGGTAGTGTGATTCTGGTACTAAATGTAGTGAGGGCCAGAATGTGGTTTGAAATCCTCAGGGTAGAATTTTCCCTTCCGTAGGAGTAGTCTTCATTCTGTCTCTTTATTGTGGTTATTGCTTTCCAAGGATTTTGGTATTTATTATGTGGCAGCTTGGTCTGACTCAATGCTTTACAAAGGTCCTAACTTTGGTCTTCTGTTTTCCCCATACACCCTCCAGAGATTGGCAGATTGCTGCATCTTTCAGCCTTAGTGTTTGCTTATCAATATCAATTCAGGATTTGTCATCATTTTTGGTATGTGAGAATTTCCTTTAAAGTCATGCCAGGCTAGCTAGAAAAAGATTTAAAATGAATATTATATATAATTTTTAGTAGTATATAGATTTTAGTAGTTCTGTATTTGGAAGCTTTATGAGTATATGCTTTTGGTTCTCTTAATGAAAATGGAAGCTGTTGGAGAGCTACTGGGCTTAGGCTTACCTGGTCTGGATACCTAGACTGTCACTTTTCTAGAGCTTCTCTATCTTAAGACATGAGGACAATAGAAAGGATCCCATAGGAGACTGTCACTACAGGAGATCTCTGTTATCTGTTCTTGTTAACTTGATCTTCTCAGTTAGAAGTTGCTTAGAGAAAATAAATGTCATCATAACATAGAAATAGTCACTAATCAACAGAAGAATGACCAGTCGTCATGGAAACTCCATCTCATTCTTGTCCTTGTCTTTATTACATCAGACATTACTATGCAAATGTATACAAAATATTTGCAGAGTGAATTTGTGGGTCTTGCAGTATAGGCAGGTAATTGGTATTGGAGAACTGCTCAAATCTTGGGCACAGCCCTTGAAAAATGAACATCTGAGAGGGCTTTTCCAGTTAACAAGTGTAGAAAGTTGACAGAAACAGTAACATGATAAGTGTTTTAAAAGATCATGAGGGACACTTGGAACTATTGAGGAAGTACTATGATACTTTTTTGCAAAACTGAACCTCTTTTGACTGTACCAAGGAAACTGAATATAAAATGTAGGATGTCATATTGTGACATCTCCCCCATTAATAGTTGATGTGTTGTTTGTTTAATAAGAACCTAAAATACAGTTAAATATAAACAGAAGAAATTTGTTTTTGATTTTCAGTTCAGAATAAACCTGAGTGAACTGGTTTTTATCACTGTGAAATATAGGTTTCTTTTTAAGTGGATTAATTAAGCCAGCTTTTCTTTCTGTACCAACTTAATGATAACAAGGCCTCCTGTGTAACAAATCACATATAGCCTAAGTCTGGTATAAACTTCTGAATCTTTCATAGCAGGGAACTGGTGAAAGCCTGTAGCCAAGTTGGGTGAGAGAATATGCCTTGTGGTATGGATTCCTTTTCTTTTCCTATGTGGTCCAGACTAGAGTGATCCTTTTATTCTGTGATCCATGCAGATCTGCACTCAGAGGGTCACTTTTTTGTCCAAGGACCTTTATGACTTTTTGGAGAAAATTCAACATGTAGGAATAATATTCAGCACTTATCTAGAGTATTAAATATCCCTTGATGGTGTTCTTGAGGTTGTTCCTCTAATATGAGGTGTATAAATTGTCTCACTGCTTACTTTTAGCCCCTTTTCTCTTCATGGGGATATAGGTCTAATCAGACAGCAGTGTCTGCTTCTTGTGTCTTGTTGCCATGTAATAGAGAATATTGTATCTTGGTTATAAGTTGTTGGGAGAAGTAACTGCTAGTTGGGATTCAGGCTGAGAACTGATTTCCCTAACTGGGCAGATATCCACCCAATGTCTCAATCAACTTCCTGAACATGTGGCAGAAAAGTTACAGTACCCTTTAGATTCCTCTATTACTCTTTTAATGACTAATATGATAGGCAGCATGGTGGTTAATGGTGTAGACTCATAGGTCAGAGAGCCTGCATCTGAATCCCAGTGCCACCTCTCCTGGGAGGTGTAGCTTGGAGAAGGGGCTCAAACTCCCTGTTTTTCTGCTGCCTCATTTACAAAAGGAATGTATTTATGGTACCTATGGTTCTTACTCAGTAGGTTTGTTATAAGGACAAAAAGGAGTTATTATTTGGGATGTGCTTAGTAAATGTCAATTAAGTGTTTGTTAAGGCTAATTGTATAGACTCCATCATATTGAAAGTGAATGAATTCTGAGATTTTAGACATAAGGTGACATAGAACAGCTAAGAGGATCATGTGCATGTGCATGTGGTTGAAGATGGTCCTGAATTAAGGAGCACTCAGCACCATTAAACCTTCTTCAAATGTCAGAGCCTGACACTGGCACACAGAAAGTAAATCAAGTATTTGCTGGGGGCCGAGGATTCTGAATTATTCATGAAGGCTTTGCAATCTTGAATCCTTTAATTCCATCATATCTCTAGTACAAAAGGCAAAGCCAATGTTTTCTAGTTATAGATTTTGTAAAATAAAATCCTTTAGTCGTGCCAACCTGGTGAAGCTATTTTTTTTAAACATAGGGTATCAGCTGCCATATCTATTACTTCAGTTAAAGCCTATCAGTGAAGAAGAACCAGGAGAAACCTAACCCATGGGGGAGAAAAGTCATGGACGGAGGTGCTTTGAATCTCTGAGTGTGATATTAAGCTTGTGGGACTGTGCTTTGGGATTTCTATGCGAAGACAAAGACTGAAGATGGTAAGCTAATTCTTTCCTAAGTGAAGCCACATTATCTGGTATCTAGAGGTGAAGACTGGCCTTTTGGGGTTTCTTATTGACCGGGTGCCATGATCACGTGTCTGACTTTTGTGCTTTCTGCTCATGCAGCTCCCTGCTGCTGTCCCCTCCAGCTTGTTCTCTTCCCTACTTCTCCAATCCTGCCCTGTCCTTAAGCCCCAGAGCAGATTTCACCCCTTCCTAGGCTGTCTCCCCAGACTGGCCCAAGGGGAAGTGATCTCTCCTCATTTGGGCTCTTCAACTGTACTTTCTATTCCCTTTCTATTCCCATGACATGTACATGCATTGTTTGATACTGTCTGTCTCAGATTTTCACCTAGAATGTAATTTTAACAAAGATAGGAATTCTATTTATACTCTTAAAAACATCCTCACACTATTGAGTGTAACAGGTGGTAATTAAACAGCTACCAAAGTGTTGGACTGGGACCCTCAGCACTAGACCTGGCTCTGCCACCAACTTGTTGAAGAAACTTTTGGCGTACTGGCCACATGCATATGTGTCACATACATAGGCACCTTACTGAGTACTTATCATGTTTCAATATTTTTCTAAGCAGTTTACATGTGTTAGCTAATCCTTATAGCTTAAAGCCTTATAGGTTTAATCCTTATAATACATCTGTGAAGTAGATACTGTTTGTCATCATTTTATCATCCTGAGAAAGTGAGATGCTGAGCAGTTAGTTGAGTAACTTGCCCAAGGACTCAGCCCTAGCAGAAGGAGACAGCCAGAGTTCAGACCCATGTAGTCTGGCGCCTCAGTCTATTGGCCTCAACAGTAATAATAATAACCCCGCATGATGGCTTTCTGATGTGTTAATTCCATGAGGGTATAATCCCAGTTGTTCAATCAAAACTAGTCTAGCTGTTGGTGTAGAGGGATTTTGAGCTATAAAGACCCTACTCAGTTGATTTTAAGTAGAGATGATCTTGAGGATCCAAGTCCTGAGTTGATCACTTGGTTTGACAGCAATACTGAGACTCCCCAGAAAGAAGAGAAGCAATGTGTGTCTGTGCCATGCAGCTCCCTCCTGCTTGTGACCTTCTCTTACTGACTCCCTGGCCCCATGGGTTTCAGACTTGCTTAGCCAGCCTGACAGTCTCAGGAGCCAATTCCTTGTAACCAATCTCTTCGTGCATGTGTCCCACACTGGTTCTGCTTTCCTGCTGGGACCCTAACTGAACCATACCATGACACATCCTTCATGCTCTAATTTATCTACAGCTGTCTGGAGCCCTCCTGCCCAGAATATGCTGCTCCCTTTAGAAGCTCTCTGGCATCTCTAGTGTCTGCTTATGAAAACCTTCCCTCCCCACAAGCTCTAGTTCTGGCTGAGGCCACAGCAGACAGAACCAGTGCTTTCCCTCCTGGATCCCAGTGCCCTTTGGATATAGCCCATACTTCCCAGCACTTAGAACACTCTTCTTCCTACAATAGGCAATTCCACACCCTTCACTGTGGACCAGGAACTGTTTGAGGGTAGTGGCTCTTTTTCAGATCTATCATCAGAGTGGAGGGCAATCCCAGCTCATGCAGAGCACTCTGTGGATGTGAAAGATTAAGATTTCCTTGGGCCAAGTCGAAAGGGATTGCCTTCTGCATTTGGTGGTCAAGAAATCTGCTTTTTTAAGTGGGCTGCTTGCTAAATACTTCTTTTTAAAAAACATTTTATTTATTTATTTGAGAGAGAGCATGAGAAGAAGGGAGAAGCAGTGGATGAGGGAGAAGCAGACTCCCCACTGAACAGGGGGCCTGATGCAGAATTCAATCCTGGGACCCTGAGATCATGACCTGAGCCAAAGGCAGACGCTTAACCAACTGAGCCACCCAGACGCCCCTTGCTAAGTGCTTCTAAACCTGGGAGACAACACAGCTAGAAACATTAGGATCGTGGTAACCAACTGGTAATATTCATAATCATGATTAAGTTTAAAGATTTTACTCCTTTAACTGCAATGCCTCAATCTTTTCCTCCTAAATTAAAATTTGCTGTATATCCACAAGTTTCAGAAAAAATGAGGTTTGTGTGTGTGTATGTATGTGTGTATTATCAAGGAACAGTCATCCACTAGAAACCTACACTTGTATGAATACATATCCATTCCAGGTAACCAGGCATTATTGTTCATTTGTAGGAATATCTTCTCCAGAATATCCAGGCCCAAATTAACTGAAATATTATTAGGGTGTTGTTTTAATTTCCTGTCTTAGTTCGGTCCTTTTTCCCCTTTGTCAAACAAAGAAACAAGCAAGCAAGCAAGCTAGCAAACAAACAAAAAGTTCCTGGAAATGCCTGGAATATACTGCAAAGCACAGCAAGGTGTTGCCGGGTTGGAATCCCTGCTCTCTGAAGTAGCAGGTGGCAGCAAGAGGACGCTCACAGAGCAGTGAGCCCAACCAGGCAGGAGAGAAATGAAGCCTCGCGGCAAAGGAGGACAGATCAGGACACTGCACAGTTTTGGGGCAAATGCCTATGTGAGCGGTGACTGAAGACCATGCAGCTCCAGGCAGTGCCTGACATTCACTATAGCCCATGCACTCAGCATGCGGGGAGCTCGTTCAGTCCTCCTGGAGGTAATGGTTGCTACTGGGAGTGCTCCGGAAGGACTGATGGCTACTGGGAGTGCTCTGGAGGGGCTGGTGGCTACTGGGAGTGCTCCGGAGGGGCTGGTGGCTACTGGGAGTGCTCCGGAGGGACTGGTGGCTGCTGGGAGTGCTCCGGTGGGACTGGTGGCTACTGGGAGTGCTCCGGAGGGACTGGTGGCTACTGGGAGTGCTCTGGTGGGACTGGTGGCTACTGGGAGTGCTCTGGATGGAGTGGTCGCTACTGGGAGTGCTCCTGTGGGACTGGTCACTACTGGGAATGCTCCAAAGGGGCTGAGCACAAAAGAGCTTGGAGTCTGGGGAAGAAGATGGGGTCGGTGAAATCTGATTTTAATTTCAATTCTGTGCTTTTATTGTAAAGTAGAAAAAACCCCAAATACTTCCTATTCTGCTTACTGGGCATATATTCACATAGGACCATTTGGAAACCAATTCTTGTCATTTCTAAGCCTAACTCATTTTCATCTTTCCTAGGGCTAACCTCTGACTTTTTTAACCCCTGGGGAAATAAAGGCTTCCTTAGTAATGTTCTAATAGGGCTCTAAATGCAGAGATGAAAGAGAGGGGTTTGTAAATATGCTCTCTCTGCTCCTTTGTGCTCTCTTTAAGGTTTTCTACTCAAACTATTTTATACAAAAATGCCCCTGTCCGATTAGAGACTAAGTTTGAGCTACAGAAGGGAATGAAAACTTTGAGAAAGAAAATTATTTATTTTCCTTTTCGAAATTGGTGGCAAAGGGTAGGGAGGCTGAAGAAAGTTGGGGCAAAGCCCCCTTGCTTCTGTCTTTGTGTCAGAGCATCCACTGTTACAGGGGGATCTGGGACCCCAGGAGCACTCCCTCCCTCCTGGGTGAGGGCAGACCAACTTGATGAATGCAATGAATCGAAGGTCTGGTTGCTTCTGCTCTAACGGGGTTCCTCTAGTTCTCCCGCCAGAACCTACCTTTAAAAACCCTGTTTCTGGTTCCTGGATAGGAAGGTAGCACAGGGCCCAGGAAGTGTGTTTTTGGCACTGAGAGTGGAAAAGAAATGAATCATGCACCTTTTTCACTGCATTGTTCGAAGGTAGGATGAGACCACTCCCAGACACAGTTGTTAGGAAAAAATGTTCACAGCAATTCGTGAAGCCCTCAGAAAGCTCTAGATGAAAGAGCTTAAGGAAAATGGCAATGTATCAGAATAGGATGGAATCTCACAATGCAGCAAACTGGAATCATTGAGAGGTTCCAAAGTCATAAGCAAGGCTAATCGGGGGTCCATCCCGATGATTGAATTTCAAACAGGAACATGTAACAGATGTAACAGAGATAGTTTCTTGAGCACATTTACAGTCTTGCCTGAAGGGAGGCACGAAGGAAGGAGTGTTTACTCGGTGAGGGCATGGTCGGTGGGTTGTGGCACGAAGGCTCAGCTTGACCACCTGCCAGCTCTGTGCAACTGGGCAGGCCACTAGCCTCCCAGCATCTCCTTCGTCATTGTGTCTGGCAGGTGTCTGATCCCCACCCCCCGGAGCCTGACAGACAGCAGGCATTTAGTAAATATGATCCTCATCTGCCAAGAGAACCAGAAATGCATCTACATGAAAGCCTCACCACTGGTCTCCAAGGGAGAATTGCTCTGTTCTGATGGACAGTGGCTATTTTCATATTTAGGTGATTCTGCTGGGAAAACATTAAATTGCTCAGAAGGCTTCAAGGATTTCACTGGAAGCAAAATAATAGTTGAACCTAGTGTGGTGTTAATCTGTCCTTTAAAATGAAAAGCTATGATCAGTTCCATAAAATGTCAATCAAATCATTTACTTGTTTTGCCTATTAAGAGTGCCATGAATCACTCGCCCTTCAGTGGGGGAAAGTAGGCTCCCCAACAAATAACTACAAATTCACATGGTTGCTTGGACCATGTGACCTCAGAATTAGATAGCAGAAAGGGAGCTAGGAGAGTCTTCAAGCGTTAGGCTACTTTTGAGTTGAGTTTTAAACAGCAGAGAAAGTAGACTCCTCTATGTCTTCTTTTTTTTTTTTTTAAAGATTTTATTTATTTTATTCATGAGACAGAGAGAGAGACACAGAGAGAGAGAGAGGTAGAGACACAGGCAGAGGGAGAAGCAGGTTCCATTCAGGGAGCCCGATGTGGGACTCGATCCCGGGTCTCCAGGATCAGACCCTGGGCTGAAGGCGGCGCTAAACCGCTGAGCCACCTGGACTGCCCCTTGAATTGAATTTTAAAAGATATATGCAGATTTGCCAGGGAGAGATGGGGAACGTGGGGGTGTTAGGAAGAGGAATATTTTGCTTATGGTCAAGAGGCGACCACACTGACTCAGGCCAGCCTTAATACTCACCTGGTTCTCCTTAATGTGAAGTGACCAGTTGTTTCTTCTGCTCAGTTGCTATCTAAGTATTCTGTGCTATAGAGCCAGACCTGGGACTGAACTCTTTTCTTTTGGTCATGATGGCACCTAAAGTCACAAAAAATGGTACAAGAGGCCCTAGAGAAGCAATGGTACTGTGGCATCATGGCTCCTCTGAGCGGGTGCATGGGTCAATTATCCTCTTTTTCCTGGCCAAGCCGTGTGCCCTGGCCAGGACTGTCTACCCTCCCATCTTTACTGAATAATCCTTAGAAAATAAAATCTACTAAAAAACAAAACCACGTAATATTAACCTAGGCTCCTAAAGCAACATTGATATAACCTCAACTTTGAAGTTAAGTGAATAATGATGACCTTTCTAAGGAGATTAAAGACGAATTCAACTGAATTCAGCTTATTAAAGGTAACCTACCCCCGCACTTGACATCTTCATAAAACATAGATGTTATGAATTGCATCTTTTAAAAATTACACAGCCATATGCCTTAATGTTGGCACATAAAGGGGCACACATGTATCTCAAATGAATTTTTTCTTCCAGTAACTTGGGCTCAAGAATGAGTACCTTTTCACTATTTCTAGTTGACTTTGGAGACAGATGAAACAGTTACCATTGTCCTCTTGTGGGCTTCTTCCCATGCTTCTTCTAACATTTATTGGACACTTAGTGTGCTGGTACTGTGTTAAATGCCTTATATTTATTTTCTCAGCTAATTCTCACAACCACTGTATGAGGCAGGTGGTGTTATTACTCTAATTTCCCAGATGAATTAACCAAGGCTTACAGAAAGGAAATGAATTGTTCAAGGTGATAGGCAGCTGGTAAGTGGGGTGGTTTGAATTTAAACCCAGATAATTACATTCTGGGCCCATGGTCTAACGTCCTTTTTTACTTGGTAAACTCTCCTGATAGACAGAAATTGCCATGCCTACCATAGCGTATGCAGATACAGGAAATATCGACTGAAATGAATTGAATGAAAATACAAGGTGTTTTACCTCTATGCCCCAGATAAGCGTAAACCAGTGGTTTTCAACAAGGGCCATTTTGTTCCCATCAGACATTTGAAATGTCTAGAGATATTTTCTTTTAAGATTTTATTTCAGAGACAGCAAGAGTGAGAGAGATCACAGAGGGAGAAGCGGACTCTCCAAAGAGCAGGGAGCTTGATGTGGGACTTGATCCCAGGACCCTGAGATCATGACCTGAGATGAAGGCAGACACTTAACCAACTGAGCCACTCAGGCGCCCCAAGATATTTTCAACTGTCACAGGTGAAAGAGGTGCTACTGGCATCTAGTGATTAGGCCAAGGATGCATAGGGTAGTCCTCACAATAAAAAGTTATCTTGTCCAAACTGTCAATAGTGCCAAGGTTGAGAGATCCTAGTGTATTTCATTTTGGTAAACTTTTGTGAAACACTGAGGCAAGATTAGCTCTGATAACCATAGCAGCAAAAGACTGATGCTTATTACATGTTTATTAAAGTTTCTTTGTTTTTTAAGATTTTATTTACTTATTCATGAGAGACAGAGAGAGAGAGAGAGGCAGAGACACAGGCAGAGGGAGAAGCGGGCTCCATGCAGGGAGCCTGATGTGGGACTCAATCCCGGGACTCCAGGACCATACGCTGGGCTGAAGGCAGGAGCTCAACTGCTGAGCCACCTGGGGACTCCCATGTTTATTAAAGTTTCTTAAAGAGGTCTTGAACATTTTTATCATTGAATCCCTTTTATGAGTCGATGCTGGATGTTTTTAAAAATCATGCCTCATCTTGTCATTCTCTCAAGGACATGAGCAAGAGGTGAGTTGATACCTACTGTTCTGGAAATACTCTGCCAACCAGAAATGTGAGGTTTTGTGTAAGGCTTATGCATTATGAACTTTGTCTGAAATTTTCTTTGTACAGCTTAAATATTTTAAAGAAAAATATACAAGTAGACTTGTAGCACGTTTGCCTCCTGAAGAACATATTTATAAACATGAGCCAGCTGGATTAACCTAGCTGCATACCTGTGGAGTCACCAAACACACTAAAATTGTCACTGAATTTTGCATCTATTTAGGTTTACTTGGAATTATAAAAAGAGTTGCTACTGTTGTATGTTTATCTAGATTTGATGGACTATAATAAAGTAAATTTAGGAAAAGTTTTTTAGGCTTGCAGTGAAAAACTTTAGTAGTGGTGTTACATCTATAATTTATCCATGTGCTCTCAAGTAACATTGTACATGACTGTAAACAATCCCTTCTCAATAAATATATCCTTGTAACAGTGAGCTGTGATATTTACTTCTTAATGAAAAACAAAACAAAACCACAAATCCCCACTATTGCATTACTTTGTTTGCAGATCCTTAGTCAGCTGAATAGGTTGTGATGTTTGCTGTAATCATACATGTTGGAGTTTCAGGATGGTGCTGTGGGCAACCATTTGGTCCCACAAGTCTTTAAATGCACGTGTATTTCTTAAGTCATAGGTCCTTTGTAGCATTTGCAGGCTCATTGTCAAGAGTGATACAGAGTCATTCAGTGCATGTTGGCCAACTGATTTCTGCTTAGGTGGATTAAGTCTCTGGCTTAATAATATCAAGTACATAAATTGCAGATCAAAAGTTAAGTAGATAACATTAAAAATAAATATGTCCAAAAAAATCATGATCTGTTGATGTCATGAAGCTTTTCCTCCTAGCAGTTCTATGGTTGTAGATTTTACATTTAGGACTTTAATCTAATTGAGTTGATTTTTGTATAATTTGTGAGATAAGGATCCAATTTCATTCTCTTGCATATGGAAATCCAGTTTTCTCAACACTATTGATGAGACTATTCTTTCCCATTGTGTGTTTTTAGCACTTGCTAAAGATCAGTTGACCATAAGTGCATGGATTTATTTCTAGAGAACCCTAAAAGTATAGACAATAAAAAACAAAGACAAGTGGTATTACATCAAACTAAAAAGCTCTAGACAACAAAATAAATAATCAGCAGAATGAAGAGAAAATCTGTGGAATGGGAGATAGTATTTGCAAACCATCTACCTGCTAAGAGGGTAATATCCAAAATATAGAAAGCATTCAACCAACTCAATAGAAAAAATAACCTGGTTAAAAAATAAGCAAAAGACCCAAGTAGTCATTTCTGAAAAGAAAACATACAAATGGCCAACTGTATAAAAAGATGCCCAGCATCATTATCAGGAAAATGCAAATCAAAACCACAATAAGGTATTATCTCATACCTGTTAGAGTGGCTAGAATCAAAAAGACAAGAAATAGCAAGCGTTGGGGAGGATGTAGAAAATGGGAACCCTTGCAAACTGCTGGTGGAAGCGCAAACTGGTGCAGCCACTGTGAAGAACAGTGTGGAGGTTCCTCAAAAAATTAAAAATATAATTACTATATGATCTAGCAATCCCACCTCTGGGCATACATTCAAAGAAAATGAAATCAGTATGTTGAAGCCATATCTTCACTCCCATGACCATAGCAATATTATTTACAATAACCAGGATATGGGGCGTGGCTGGGTGATGGGCAGTGAGGGGGGCACTTGATGGGATGAGCACTGGGTGTTATACTATATGTTGGCAAATCGAACTCCAATAAAAAATATACAAAACCCCCCAAAAAACAATAGCCAGGACATGGAAATAACCTAAATGTCTGAATGAATGAATGAGTAAAGAAATCTTCAAATATTGTGTGTGTATATATATATATATATGTAAATAATATATATTATATATATTTTGTAATATATAACATGTATTATATGTATTAAATATATAAAATATGTTATACATATACAATATGTAATATTATAGACATAATATATATGTTGTTATAAATTTACATATTTATATATTTTCCAAATATTGTTTAGTCATAAAAAAGAAGGCAACCTTGTCATTTGTGACAAAATGAACAAACTTGTAAGACATTATGCTAAGTGAAATAAGACACAGAAAGACAAATAAATACTACATGGTCTCACTTATATGTGGAATCTAAAAAAGCAGACAGGGAGAATGGTAGTTGCCAGGGACTGAGGGGGAGGGGAAATGGGGAGATGTTGGTCAAAGGGTCCAAAATTTCAGTTACACAGGGTGAATAAGTTCCAGAGCTCTACTGTACAGCATGGTGATTATAGTTAATGATACTATATTGTGTACTTGAAATTTGCTAAGAGACTAGATTTTAAGTGTTCTAACCACACACACACACATACACACACACACACAAGTATGTGAAGTTATGTGTGTGTTAATTAGCTTTGATTGTGATAGTCATTTCACAATGTGTATAAAAATATCATGCTGAACACCTTAAATATATACACGTTTTATTGTCAACTAAATCTCAACAAGCCGAAGAAAGGAAAAAATGGCTTAATTCATAAAAGTAAATGTGGTGTTAAAATAATTCCAAAATTTGCCAAAAAGTGTTAATAGGTATGATTAGATTTTAAAATTGAGGTTTGGATTGAAACACCTATTAGCATAGGCATTGTTAAGCGATAAAAGATCCTCTAAAGCAATGGCCTTATATTTCTATGACTAAATGACTTTGTAGGTGCATAAAAATAAGCTTCAAGATGGCTTGTTGCCTTTAAGTAATGACATACAAGTAATGCCTTACAGAATTATAAGATAAACTATCTTATAATCTGAATACGGGAAAAATATAAAGTAAGTTGATCTAAAATAATAAAATGTGTATTCTAGTTGAAAAGAATATTTATTCCCTAATATCCATGATGCTTTTTAGGTACATGCCTATTATTCCTTCAGCCTGGTTGGCCATGTCCCACCCTCTAAAACACACACAAACCTCCAACATTCACACCTAACTGATATTGTGTGAACACCCAACACTTCAGGGCAGCCAGTCCACACCCGGAGGCTGGTCATGGATCTGCAGCCACAAGAATGATGGGCTGGTTTGATCAAATTCCTTATTTCCTAAGAACTTAAATTAGAAATAAAGTAAGTATTATTAGTACCAAGAGAAAGAGACATGGGAGTTTCTGTGACTGTGGATGATGGAGTGCTAGAATAAAGATCCACACACACCTGCTGGTGGTGGGGTGAGGGTGGAGGTCCCTTTCTCCCTCCAGCCAGAGTCCAGTTATGGCATTGATTCTGAGTTCCATGAGTGGTCCCTCATCACTTCTCACATAAACACCTCCTTATCTGCCCTATCTAGAGAGATTTTTGTCTCAGGCAACCAGATGAACTGGAGCATCCTAAAGGAAAGGAACTTTTCCATCTGTTTGGAGAAGGAATGAAAAGCAAAAACTTCAAGGAATTAAACATTATTTGAGGTTTTGTTTGCTTGTTCATTTTTGCTGGAGACCTAAATGAAAGGCAAAGCTGGTTTTGTAAGATGACTCATTTGTAAGATGATTCAATTCAAAATGTTTCAAAACCTTCCATTCTTCAAATATCCTCAAGGCTAAGGCATTCCTGGTACCTCATCTAGGCTTCTGATGGGGCTGAGGAGCTCACCCAAGCTTGCTGTCCTAGACATCATGTCTGAGGACTGTAGATCAGGGCTTTTTACAGGGTTCTGATGCTAAATCTAATGGGGCATCTGGGATCCATAGCAAGAGGGACAAGATTAATTCTCAGTGTTATCATAATGCTATAATTTAGACCACCCATTACACCATTCACAGTAATTTCCCCCGCTGTACTTGACGTAGAGCTGCCGTTGGATGTGTGTCATACATAATCAGATGCCAAAACTACTATTAGCATTTTAAAGCTCTTGTGGCCCTGATTTATGCCTTCATCTCCTGAGCTTCCCTAGTTAATATATAAAATATGTTAAGGTAATATTCACACCTCCCTTAATCTATAGGACAAATTAGAGGCAGCTTGGTGATGTGGTTTGTGAGGTTTAGGTGAGAGCTATCCCTCAATGTCTTTCTTACATGTCTGTGCCCAATGCCAGAAATTCAACCAATAAATCACCCCTCCAGTATATAATGTATGGATCAATAACTTTATGTGTTCATTCAGGTGACATTTGTGATATCTCAGACACTGTGCAAGGTACTGGTAAGAAAAGGGGAAGTATGAAGGAAAGAGATAAAAATGAGTCAGACATAATTCCTTCCCTCATGAAGTTTATAATATAGCATCTACACAGTCATGGAAACATGAAAACAAATGTAGTGTCAGGGGAAAGCCTAGAATGCAGAGGGCTTTGTGGTGGAGAATCTTGGGATATAACTTTTGAAGGACAGGCTGTGGCTGTTAATGGAAGGTCTCACACATTCTAACTGTCAGGGTGTAGTCAGGAAAAAAGGAACCACACTGGGTATTCCAAAAAAGGGAGTTTAATATAGAGGCTTGGTCTCAGAGGTATGGATGTGAAAAGGTTAAAGGGGAATCCTGAGGTAACCCTGACATACAACTTCAGGAAGCAGGTGCCACCCTATAGCTTGAGAGAGTGAGGGAAGAGATGGGGTTTTCAGAGACTAGAGGCTGAGAGAAAGGGTCTTATGGAGGTAAGGTTCAGGCTTCTGAGGAGGGCCATTGAGCTGCTTTTAGGACCCCTGGGGCACACAGTTGGGCTGTTTCTGGGAGCACTGGACCACACTGACACCACTGTGTGGTGCTGACAGGAAGCAGATAGGAGGCAAAAAGTTCCTTCTCTCCCGCCTGCTTGTTTTGTAGTTTCTTTCTAGTGTCTTGTAGACAGTTAGCAGAGTCTAATAGTAGGCAGCTGGCGAAGGATTCTAAAACGATGAGATACAGAGTCAAAATACAGCATCATACAAGAGTTGAAAAGACTGGATTTGGAGCTGAGAACCAATAGCAAAACAACCAATCCACAGGTAATAGGAGCTTTAAAATCTCTTTCCAGAAATAGAATTTTTCAAAAGTTTTAAGACAAGGGTGAGACTAATCTTGCTATACGTACAGAGGCCAAATTAGTTGAGAATTGAAGCCCTAGAGTAGGGATGAAAGTCAGGAAATTGTGGCAGATTGCTTTTTCCAGCACACAACATATCTCCCATCCCACAAGCTCTTCTTCCAAATGACTTTGCCACTTCTCCAATTGCAAGAGGGCATCTACACTCAATCTTCTTGAATTGGCTGGGCTTGGGATTGTGAAAGAAGTGATGATTTGTGACTTATGAGACTAGGGAAGGAAAGTTTCTATAGGTTCTTCCTACTGTTCTTTAAGGTTCTCAAGCTTAGAATCTGGCCACCATGCTGCGAGGAAGCCCAAGTAGCCATAGAAAAGACCAGGTGTAGACATTCAGCTGGCAGCCAGGATCAACCCTTGGACACAAGAGTCAATGAGCCATCAGATTGTCACAGCCCCCAGACATCTTGTTACTCCAGTATGGTCTTTCTACCTGAGTCCCCATAGAGTCTGTGATCATGGTGCATGGTTGATATTTTACACCACTGAGTTTGGGATGGTTTGTTAAGTAGCAAAGATAGATGGAACAGGAATTAAGACTATAATCTCCTCAAGAGAGGATAAAGACATGCTACTGGGCAATGCAATAGGATGGAGAAAAGAGGAGAGAATGAAAGATGATTTTGAAAGTAGAATGGCAATACTTGATGGCTATTGATGATGTTGGTTGATAGAGTGTATCAAAGAAGGAATAGATTGGGGCAGTATGGTGACGGGGCAGTGAGATATGTTTATCTATAGTGTGTGTGTGTGTGTGCGCGTGTGTGTGCATGTAATATTCTATTTTGTTTCAGAAAGAATCAGTATAACAAATAATAAGTTTAATTCTAGATTGGTAGCATCATATGGGTGTATGTGGTGAAAGTGCTTGCTCAGGATGTGAAAATGGAGATCTGGAGACAAGGTATAAACATTGGAGTCATCATGTACAGAAGGTAAATAGGGGTAAAAGAAAAGAAGGGTAGAGTAAAAATAAAAGGTGGGTAAGGACAGAATTCTGAGTGAAGCTGACATTGAAAAAGGCAAGGGATGATCACAGGAGAGCCAGAGAGTCATCTTTTTTTTTTTAAGATTTATTTATTTATTCATGACAGACACACACACACACACACACAGAGAAAGAGAGAGAGAGAGAGACACCCTGGGTCAAAGGCGGCACTAAACCACTGGGCCACCAGGGCTGCCCTAGAGAGTCATCTTGAAGAAATCACCAATGAAGAAAATTTCAGCAAAAATTCAATTGTTAGAAGTGCCAAATTATGCAAAGAATGGCTAGGGTAAGGATGGGAAAGAGAGCATGCATTAGTTCCCTATGGTTGCTGTTAATAAAGTGCCACAAGCTAGATGGCCTGAAACAATAGAAATGTATTCCCTCACAGGCATGGAGACCAGAAGTCCAAAGTCAAGGCATTAGCAGGGCCCTGCTCCCTCTAAGAGTTCTAGGGAAGAATCCTTGCTTGCCTCTTCTGGCATCTGGTCGTGGCATCTGGTCTGGTGGTGGCCAATCTTTGGTGTTCCTTTGACTTAAGAGACACATCACTCCAATGTCTGCCACATGGCATTCTCCCTGTGTGTCTCTCCATGCCTCTTCTTACAAGGACACCAGTCATATTAGATCAGACCCCATCTTAATTAGGTTCCCTTCACGGGTTCCATGTGGAATCTAGCACCAGTCATCCTCAGAGATGGTTGGAGAAGCAACAGTTTCAGGGAGGGTTGGGGGACCTGCAGATGGCATTGCATGGAAGGGGAGGAGGAATCAGGGTATTTGGGTAGCTCTCTGAAGCAGTTGACCAGCAGAGAGGAAAGTAGTGGCAGCTCACAGGGAAGGCAGGTAGGTGTTTCCTCATCCTTTTTCCGGGATGGGAGTAACTGGGGAAAGTTTATGGGCTGGAAGAGTGGAGCCAGTCCATAAGGCAAAGTGAAGAGGGAAAATGGATGGAGCCAGGTCCAGGGGAGGAAAGGAGCCATGGGGTCTGGCTCAAGATTGAAGAGCTGACCTAGAAGAAGGAGGACTGGCAGCCCAGGATAGAGATGTCAGCCCAGGGGGCCGACCAGCAACCAGAATGAAGAGCAGATGGAGCTGGACAGGCTGCAGACTCAAAGGGGCTGCTCTTTTTTCCTTCTCGGTGGCTCTAGATCTGTTTCATTGTTGTCTTAGTTTTAAGGCAACTATGAAAACATACCACTGCCATCTGGCTCCTCAAAGGCACGGAAACTCTGGCGCTTGTTTCAGAAGCCAGGAATAAGCAGTCAGTGCCATGTCCAGGGCTGATGTCAGCTCTGGTGACAATGGGAACACCCTTGGGGGTCCCTGTGGGAAGCCAGTTCCCCTGAACATGCAGAAAAGTGAAGGAAAAGAAGGGAGAGGACAAAGGAGAGGCCCCAGAACACAGTGAAACAAGTTGACCAACATCAGGTCTGGAGCTTTATTCATTTGGGGTGGGGCTGGAGATGTGGAGTCCCAGTTAGAGGAAGTTAAGGAATTTCACATGAGTAACTGTTGGCACGTCCTGTGTTTCTGTACTCTGAGCTAGATGGGCTGTTTCACATGAAGCACTCTTTTTTTTTTCTTTCAGAAAAATGGTGTTGGTGGGTTTTGAGGGAGTTGATTTATCCCATCTGAATTCTGGACTCGTGGAGAAGGATATATAGAATTCAGGTAGGGGTCAAATTTGCTCATTTCTGGAAAAACTGGATAGAACAGGGCTCCTATGTGAGCCCAAAATGAGCTTCTTACTCTTTTCCTCCCAAATGGAACTTATTGGCTGGGTTCACAGGGCCAGCAGATGGATAACACCTGCTATGGTGACTTCACAGTCTGAGGGGAACAGGGTCTGGAAGAAAGTTAGGATAGAAGAAGCTCTCTCACGAGCAGCTTCCTTTACTCCTGGACCCCAGCTCTCAGATGAATGGGGAGCACAGTGGTCAGACTCTCATCATCTGACTTGTTATATATGCCTTCTTTGTCCTCCTCAGGAAAGAGCTCACAGGGATGGATGGGAGGCAGCTACTTGTCCCCAGTGCTCCTACAGGAATGGATGTGTTGGTGGAAGTTCTTATTTTGTGGGTTGGCAGGGAGGTAGGGAGAGGGATCCCTCCCCTAACGGACATCCTGTTGTTGAATACACATGATGAGGTCTATTTCCGTTGTGAGCCTATTTTTCTGGATAATATCCATGACCTGTGGAAGATTTCATTTTCTTGGGAGAAAGTCCAACACAGGTGAAAAACCCCCAGGGTTCAGAGTCAGAGAGCTAGTTCTGTCTCCTAGGCAATGGGGACCCCGGGCAATTTACTCAAACCTCTTTGAGTAATAGATCCCCTATCTCTAAAATGAGAACACATTGATTAGGAAACATAACTAAATACTTACTGAATGAGTCAGGCTAGGCAAGGTCATGCTGCAGCCACATCTCATGGCTTGACATACACGGTGACTTCTGTCCCACACTCGTCTATGGTTCTCGGCCACTCTCAGGGCAGCTGTCGTCCACGCAGTGGCTCTGGGATATAGGGTACTTCGTTCAGTTCTGAGGCACCTCCATCCAACTGCTTCTATGGTCCATGGCAGAGATTATAGGGGATGTTCGCTAGCAACAAACTGAAGAGCTGGCCCCAAGTCCGGCCCTACTGCAGGAGTGCCAGCTGAGTGCAATCTTCCTGTGTGGCCAGGGAAATAGAGCTTAATATGGATGAGTGTGTGGGTCTCTACCTCATCAAGCACTTATCCTTTTCTTCTAGGAGCCCTCCTGTTCATTTATATGACATTGGGTTTTCAAGCTGAGAAGAGATTGGGGAGCTGAGGGCTTTTGGCTCAGCATTCATTGCAGTGAATCTCACTGTGGGGGTGGTCATGTCTTCAATACGTGATTTTTAAAAAAAAACTCTATTATTTTTTTATTCATGAGAGAGACAGAGACATAGGCAGAGGGAAAAGCAGGCTCCCTCTGGGGAGCCCGATGAGGGCCTCGATCCCAGGACTCCAGGATCATGACCTGAGCCAAAGGCAGACGTTCAACCACTGAGCCACCCAGACGTCCCTCCTATATGTGATTTTTACAAATTGGGGAAATACTTGCTTGAAACATTGGTGTACAGGGTAATAACATTTTCTTGATTTTCCTAAGCATTACCAGATTCAAACATTTCACACTTACATGTCCCAGTTTTTGGCCCAGGAAATATTTTTATGATTTTGTAGCCAAAGATCTTAAGACTCTGGTGAGGAGAACAATCAGGATTTCTTATCTTAGGAGAGGTGCCTGGCCTTGGAGAAGGAACTGAAGCCCACTTCTGCATTCTCCTGCCAGTATGTTCTGTTTATTCTCACCTCTCCTTGCTCATGTTGATCTCTTAGTTCACAGTGGCTTTCTTCTCTCCACTTCTCTCTTCCCAACCTTATGTTACAAGCTTAGATCCTATTTACCCACAAAGTTTTGCTTGATGGTTTCAGCTCTCCTTGCACAAATGACTAAGCACTTCAAATCTGAACCATGAAATTTGGAAGTTAACTACATCTATTTGTTCTCTAAGTGTTCACTGTGTTAGTCTTTTTTTTTTTTTAGTATAAAATTTTTTTAGGCAAAGTCCATCTTTCCCAATGTATTCAGCTAATATTTTGAATGTCTTGTGGGGGGAAATAGTTCCCAATCTTGAGAACCATGGAGTCTGGTAGAGGACAAATCTATGAATGAATCACTTGGCTCTTGGGTAGATGTGTCCAAAGACCCATCTCTCAAAACCATGGAGTTTGGGAGAATAGCTTTAGACTGGGGGTTAAGTCTGTATCCCTCAAAGGGACGAATAGCAGCATAGTTATGGCTTAAGAATTAGATCTGAATGTTGCTGATTTTCCAAGTCAGGATGGATTTTGGCTGAGGAAAAGCTATTATTCTACGAGAAAGAAATGGTATGTGCAAAGATCAAGGGGAATGGAGAATAGTATATTTTGGCTGGTGAATAGTTTGCATCCACTGGGAAGGTAAGGCTGGATAGGGTCAGAGTTTCACTCTGGGAAGATTAATGTGGCATGAGATTTAGAGCATCCTGGAGGTAGAGATACTATTTAGAAAGCAATCCCGACAGCCCAAGTAAGAGGTAGGATGGCTCCAACTAGGGTGGGAGGGGTGAAAATAGGAAAGGACAAATGATAGCTACTTACCATAGTTAAGAGAATTATAAGCCCAGTGTGCCATGATAGTCGAGAGCTTCATGAAGGATGAAACCAACTGTGTCTTGCTGCAGAGAGTGTAAGAAACTCTTGCATCTGGTTATTAGGTGTTTTGAAGTAGCAAGTCACATCTTGGTGGAAGCTGTAGCCCTTATAAGTACATACAATTTGATAAAAATTACTGTTTGATTTTTGGAAGGCTTCTCTCATTTACCATGAAAGTTCATGTCATAATGATTATTATCCTTTGATGCATAACAACTGACGTCCAGAATTAGGGGCTTGAAATATCCACCTTTTAATTATATCTCACAGCTATTTGGATTATTGGGAGTCTGGGTAAGCCTTGGCTCAGCACTTCTTTTGTTTCATGTAGAGTTGACTGGAGCTGGGGGTCATAAGCGGCAAGTAGGCTAGTCTGAGGAGTAGGTGAGCTGGCTTTGCTCAGGTGCACGAGATCTAGAGCAGTCTGCTGGAAGGGTGAGCACACTCGTCAGCCCCTCTCCTTCTCAACATTCACAGATGTCCTTGAGTCATGAAGGCCTTTCTTTATCATTAGTGCTGTCAGAGGCTGCCCTGGAAATTATGCCTTCAAGATTCTTGGAAGCCATCTTTTTTAATAGAGAATTTCTGTGAGGTCAGCCTCCGACATCTTTAGCCAGATGTTTGTCTGTTTGAAATGATCTACAAGACACCACCTTAGATCTTCTGTGGTCTTAACAAAGAGTCTTGCACTAACACCCTGGCTGTGATCTTTGCCCTGAAGCCATTTTTTTTCCTTTGCGAATCTTTTGCTGTGAGAGGCTAAGGATAAGAAGGAGTTTTATTTTCAAACCTAGCAAGCCCTGGCTCCTTCATATTTTCTTTATATTCTGCTAAAAACATGAACAGTTTCCGTTTTGGTTCTTCTTGGTCTTCTTGAATTTTACTGTTGGCAACCCAAAGCAGAGTTCTATATGCTTCCAGGAAATGTCCTCGGCCAAACTCATGAATTTATGGATATACCTTCCATTTTCCACATTACTACAAGAGATGGTTTCTTCAAACAGCTTCCCCCTTCTGGATCATGGGTCACCTTTCCCCTAGCCTCCAGGAACACTTTCTCATTATCCTTCCTTTCCACTAACAGATGCTGGGAAGCCTTCAGACCTTTCTCTATCTGACCCTGCATGTTGTAACTTTTGTCACAGCAGCGTGCCACTTATGGGTAACAAGTGTTCCTTTGTTTTCTTCCCAGTAAACTATGGCTGCGTAACAAGCTAACACAATATGTGGTGACTTAAAACATAAACAATTTTGTTACATTTCATAGTATGGGGAGTGAAGAATTTGAGGAAGACTTAGGTGGATGACTCTTCCATTTCATGTTGCATTGGCCGGGATTATCTGATATTTAGCTACTAGCTAGGGTAGGCTGGAGTCTTAGGAAGGCTTTTCTCAGAAGCCTAGCACCCTGGCAGGGATAAGTAGAGGGATGGGTTTAGCTGGGCCCCTCTACTGCTCATGTCACCTCAGGGCCTCCCCATAAGCTGTCTAAGGCAGGACTGTTGGACACCGTACGTGGCAGTTCAGGTCTCTAGGAGACCAGGGCAGGAGCTGCCAGTTCTTTTGAAAGCTATGCCCAAAATTGGCCTACTGTTATTTCCTCCTTACCCTACTAGTCAAAACAGTTATAGACTAGCCCAGAGCCTGGGGGGGAAGGGAAGTGGTGGTGAAATAGTCCTCTTTTCTCAAAGAGAAGAGTGCCAAAGAATATATGCCTATCCTTAATCTTCCACCATAACTCATCATTCAAGTTGACCAATCCTAAAAATTATCAGCAAATATGTTTTATTAACATTTAGCACAGAGCGTTAAGAGTCAATACCTCTTAACTTACTGAATACGAATCTGCCACCCCAAATAAATGATAGAGTATGGAGGGGCCTTTACAGTAGAGGTAGAGTCTTAGTTTCTATGGACTTGCTCCGTGAACTTGGGTAAATCTCTCCACCTCACTGAACCCCAGTCCTTGTACTTGCAAAATGTAAATGATACTCTCTTACATGCCACATAAAATCGTTGTATTATGTACCACATAAAAATCCTTAAGATTTTATAAACTCTAGATTGTTCGATGTTCAAGATAGTTTTAGTGATAAAGCTTGAGAGCTTTGGGGGCAGACAACTGGGTTTCGCCTAAGCTCTGCCATGAGATCTCCCGTGAGGCCTTGGTCAATGCTCTAATTCATCCGAGCCCTGATTCTGTTCATCAGAAAATGGCTGTTACAATCCCAATCTTGCGTAGCATGTGAAGCATAGTAGACCCGATTGATGGTTCTAGAAGTTTTGCTGTTGTAGTTGCTACCCTTTTACACTCTGAGCCTGGAAACCAGGGTTAGTTGTCTGTGCACCTCATGTCAGGATTTCTGTGTATGAGTCAGGACAAGTGAGTCATCCCATTGGGGAGTGAGCACCTTCATAAACAGGGCAGGGAAAGGACAAATGTTTGAAGATTCCACCCCAAACCAAGTCTGCTCGCTGCCACGCATCTGAATGCGTAAAAGGAGAAATACACTCGAGCACTGTTTCTCCCACAGCCACGTGGTTGCTCTCTAATGAGACAGCTTGTTACCTCTTGTTAAGGACAGGATTTAGCAGTAAAGTCCTCCGTCCGCGTCTATCACACAGGTAATCCTCAGTGGGTGTGCCGTGAGTGATCAGTTGATGTTTAATTAATGTGTGAAACTTTCTTGTTAAACCTAAATTAAATTTGTAGTGCATCTACTTGAGATCACTTAGAACGTTGTCAGGACAACATTTTCCTTGGCTGAAACGCCGTATCGTTAGCTTGGACGCCAGAGTTTTGAATACGGACAAGCAGAAGAACACGAAGGCGGGACCTTGCAGGTAAAGCCAACAGAAGTGGCTTAGTGTGGCCACTAGTAGCAGGGGTCTCATCCCCAACCATCCTTCTCTTTGTGAAATCTTTGAGCACCGAGTGAAGCCACCGCTCTGAGTGTGGTCCCCAGGCCGGCAGCCTCGGCCGCACCTGGTAGGAATGCCTGTTCTTGGCCCCTGTCCTGCACTCCCTGAATAGGAAAGCCTGGGATGGGGCCCTGAGACTGGGGTTCTCACAGGCCTCTTGGTGATCCTGGTGCCCCACCAGTTTAAGAACCACTAAGCTAAGGTCTGGTGTTGGGATGGAGGAAACAATGAGCATAAACCATTCCTTGAAAACTTAAATTCATCTCATCACCACCTAGAAAAACACCTACACCCAGACAAAATCTGTATCTTGGCAGTTTTTTCTTCCTTTTGTGTCTTTATTATATTTAATGTGTCAGTCAAAAATACCTGGTTCCCATGGTGAAGAGTAATTGGGATATAAATGCATAGGTATAGGTATAAATTCTGAGATGCTTGCAGGAGTTCCACGTTCACTTGACATTCAATGGGAAAAGAATGCTGTTTTCTTCTGCTTGGGCTGCATTTCCTCCCCCTCTTCCTATAAATTGGTTTAGCCACATCCTTTAGTTTATTTGCTCTGCTCTCCCATAACTCTGGAATTCGGGCACATCAGAAGCCATCCGTAAGCCCCAACGTGGGAGAGTGAGCATCATACATCCTCAGCCCCGGTGCGGCCCTGTGATAAATTTAAACCAGAGCACTTAAGACATGCTGTGAACGAGCGGGGAGAGAAGTAAAAGCAGCCGTTTGTGATGTGGGTGGTGACTTGGGGAAGTGTCTGCGGAGGCTGGAAGTAGGGCGGAGGGAGGAGACGGTGTTTCTCTGTGGCAAGTGCCATCTCCAAGCAAAGAGGGTTTTCATCTCTGAGCTGAAGGCACACACCTGTGGTTGCCGAGAGGCATGGGCCACATCTCACCCAAGCACAGAATCGGGGCTGTTGGGCAGAGGCTGGCCTCCAGGTGGGGCAGAGGGGAGGAGGGTGGTTCCCGGGAGGGATTACAGAACAATTTCTCTGGAAAATAGGACAGAAGAGGCAAAACAACAAACCGACCTCGCTCCTAGTCTTTCCAGACACAAAGGCAAAGAAGAGGATGAGGGAATTGAGCCTAACGTCAGGGAGAGATAAAGAGCTAGCTCGTGACCAGGCACACTGTAGGTAAACCCGGTTATGCTTCGATTTGGCAAATGACCTGGACTGTTTGTCAAACACGTGGGGTTCCGAGCCACCAGGCTGTAGTGTGGACCAGTCACCAGTGATTGCATTTCAGAAAGATGTATAATAACTCTTCCACACTGAGAATTGTTTTATTTTTAAGAATTTCCCTGAGAATTTCCATTGTCTCCCTTAGCTTTCCCTCTTTCATTTCTAGGAGGTTCTCACTTTGCACAACAAGAGCCCCTTGGGTAGAAAACGCAATGGTTATTACATCTGAGACTCAGGACTTGCATTGAAGCGTGGGGTAAACTAGTCACTTTCTCCGGCGGCGTCACTGTGATGGCCAGCTGAGCAATGGAGATGTCCCAGGGTCAGGAGGGACAGTCTCACACACAGACCCTTGCTCTTTCTTGAAAGCTGCAAGAGTGAATGTGACTGGCATAAAGCACTTTGCAGAAATTATGACAACCTGCAGTCTAGATTATTCTAGTGATAGAAAACCTATTGCATTTCATAGAAACATTATCACAGAAACAGGAAGGGCCCTTCCTCCGCCCCACAAGCTAAATGTCCCCTATCACAAACAACTTCTCAAGACAAGGCAGCCTCGACTGGAACCAGTTCCCATAATTGGCCACAGTAGGTTTTTCTTTACCCTAGAATGCTGGCAAGAGGCTGAGGATGTGAGAAGCAAGGGGAGGAGGTAGGTTGGGGAGATAAGGTGATGAATTACTTTGGTTTCCCAGCTGACATCTGTTTTATTTTTATTTGGGGGGTTAGTCTCTGTGGTTTGAGGGCTCTGTTCAGAAAGCTAAAGTTTCTTTATGTGATGGGGGACGGAGAACATGCAATGCTTCTAAGACCTTTCTACTATGTGCCTTCTCTCTCTCTCTCTCTCTCTCTCTCTCTCTCAGCCAGGTGCAGGCAAGGGTGTGGCGGGCACAGGTGCCCTGGGAGTGTGTCTGCTGGGCACCCTAGCCCCTATTCTATACTGGGAGTTGACTGGACTGGGATTGTGAACCAGGTTTCTCCTTCTCATTCAACTCAGACTTGCTGAATTTGCTTTGAATCTATAAGATGGGGTGTGGGCTTTCCATATAATAGGGATTGAAAAAAATAATGAGATAGAAGGAAAAAAGTCCATGCTATTTAAATACAGTGTTTACAGAGTATTATTTTGAGACTGATTTTATATGTCCTACTAGTTTACAAATATTCTATAGGATTTTAATATGACATTTTAACCTTCATAATTAAGTCTTGAAAGGAGAGGGCCCTCTGTAGCTAATTTGTCTCAAAAATCAGCTTATTTTACTGGTGGATAACTATAGTTAAAGTTATTTCTGGTCTTCATGACATTTGACACGCATCATTGTCAGACAGGATGGGTACTCTTATTGAGAAGTCGTAATAGAAGAGCGCGAGCAACAACACTGTGCGTATATGAGCCGTCATTACCACCACACCATCTACCGCATCATTGGGGGAAGGAAGACCTGACTGGCAGTTTGCACATGACTTCCCTCCTGCTCAGTGCTAAGCTTACCATGTCCTGGGAGCATTGCCTACACACGATGGCAGCCTCGGCCCTGCTCTCCGCTCTAGCAAGATGACTCCAGGGGATGTGCATGCCATCAGCCGATGGCAAAGGAGGGGTGGTCCCTGGAAGTAAGTGTTCTCTACAACTGACCCCAAGTTGGAGACTCAGAGAGAGAGAGAGAGAGAGAGAGAGAGCAGGGATGGCTGACAGAGGGGAGAGACTTGCTGTGTCAGACTGATTAACTGACTGCCCTCTCCTTCCCCAGGCCCTGGGGGTACCCAGGGAGGCCAGCCAGTTTGGAGGTCCAGCCTTTGATTTTTCAAAGTAAACTTTTGTTTATTAAATAGGCACCTCCAAAGGAAACTTTTGGTCTGATTTGCTGTCCCCAGTGTTACAGCCACCCCCCCCTTTACATCCCCAGGGCACATCCTTCATGATGAGTACATCAGCCCTCTTCCCTAAGAGAGGAGGGAGCTCAGGGTGGCAGCCCCCAGCAAGGCATGGGAGACGGTGATGTCCACTCTTTGGTGTGATTCATTCCCATTTGGCTCTGACAGCGACCAGGCTGGAGGAAAGGCAGGAGGGAATACACAATTGGCTTGGCAAATGATCCCCCCCACATCTCCCCTTCCCCTTGCCAACTGTAGGCTCTTGGGCTCAGTCCGGGCAGCGGGGTCAGTACTCAGAGTCCAGTGCTGCCAGGTTCCCAGGGCCCCATCATGCTGACATCACAGAGTGCAAAGGGAATTCTCTTCATCATGTGTGAAGCATGGGCATTGGAGGGCTGCCCGTCATCTCTCCTCCCAGGCTGCAGGTGTTTATGGCTCTTCAACACACCACACAAACACACACCCCTCAGAGGTTAGGGGAAGCTTGGTATTTCACAGGTTGTTGGAAGTTAGTAGCATTTTGGAGGCTAGTGTAAATGAGTGGTTCCTAAGCACCACTTTCTACTAATAAATAAAGCTGATTTCAAGACAAATTAGCTGGTGGCGGGGTGGGGGGGGAGCTCTCCTTTCAAGATTTGATTACGAATATAAAATGCCTTATTAAAACCTTGTAGAATGTCCATAAACTAGTATGGCATGTAAAATAAACGCCAAGCCAGAACTCATAATAAACCTTGCATTTAAATAGCCCAGTATTTTTTCCCCTTGTAATTTATAATAATTTTTCGATCCTTTTTTTTATCACAAAAGCCCAATGTTTGCATTTCGTGGATACGGGGAGAAAAATCAGCAAGTCTTTTGGAGAGGAGTCTAAAGCTGGTTGTGCATCTGGGTCAGGGGACAGGCAGGCAGAATGCTGGGCTGCCCTCGGACCTGGGGCATCAGAGACACTCAGCCCCGCGATCCGTACGTCTAACGAGTCCCACGTGCAGTTGGTAAGTGTGCCATCCGGTGTCCTCAGTACAGGGCAGGACTGGAGATGGGAACCACCAGAGAGGTCCTGGGTCCTGGCTGTAGCCAAGAGAGTGCTTCTGGATTTTTTACTTATCTCTCAGTCTGGTGATTTTCTTGGATTTCCTGCCCACTTCCTGCTTCCATCAAAGCCTAGTTGTAACTTTTGTAAAAATTAAAATTTCGATTGGCTCCAGAAAAGCAATTCCTCTTTCTCCTGTGCACAGGTTTTTTTTTTTTTTTTTTTTTTTTTTAAACTCCTTGGAGGAGAAACGTGTATGAGTGTGAGAAACCAGCCAATCACAGCAGCAAGTTAGAGGCAGGTTGGGGTACCGTGTGTACCAGGCCGGCTGCCCTCGGCTCCTAACATTTACCAGCTTCATGCAAAGCAGAAGGGTCCTAGAGAGCTCTCAGCACCCTGGTGACGTGTGTGGCCTGGAGGGCAGTGTCGGAGCACTTGGAGGAGGCTGACAGTAAGCAGAGGTCAGATGCACGAGTGGTGACACAGACGAGTTGTCATCTGAAGGGGGGGCCAGCATGTGGTGGGGGAACAGGAGTCCTTGCCAGGCTTCAAAGTCTTCATGTAGCAGGCAATGTCCGGAGGAAGGCCCCCGCCACCCGCTCCTCCCGGAGTCATGCAAGCCTGCCTCACATGCATCTGTGTGTTCTCTTAGAAACCGTCAACCTGCTGCACAGAAACACGTGTCCCTGGGTGGCCTCTGATACGGTGTCCACACCGAGGACAAAAACAGCAGTCTGGGATTGGAAGCGGTCGGGAGCAAGGTCCTGGGCCCGCTGACCAGGCGGCGGCGGTGCCCTCCCCACCCATCACCCCAGGATGAAATCAGCTTTCCAAACGGTCCCTTTGCGCAGGAGTTTCCAGCCGCTTGGAACTCTCTGTTCTCCTCTGCAGAGCCTTTCAGGGAACTCGGCATGATGAGCGCCAGATGAGGAAGGCAGATGTTTTTCTCATCTCCACCCACGGCACGACTGTTGTTTGCCAAGCGAGGGGATCAAGACCCAGTTCTGTGTGGGCGGGGCTGGGGGCAGCTGGGCCACATGTGTCGGTGGAGTGGGGGGGCGGGGGGCACCCCTCTGAGCAGCTGCCTGGCCAGGCTGAAAGAGAATGGCTTTCACTTTGACTTCATGGCCAAGGCAGGGCTGGACGAGGGTGGGGAGAGAAAGACTGCACATTGGTTGGGTGAACAATATTGGCTAAATTTAGAGCCATTTACGCTCGCCAATTCTGAGTTTTGTAGTATTTTTGAAGCAAACACAACTCAGTTTTTGGCAGGGAAGTGATGCTTAGAATCGAAAAGGAAAAATTAAAAAAAAAAAAAAGTGCTTGGTAGAACTGGCAGGAGAGCCTGCTGCTGGGGACGGATCTCCACGTTCCGGGGAGCCATCCTCAGCGCCCGACCCGGGCAAGCAGCTGCTTGCTGTCCACATCCTCCCTGGTGGCTCCGGCTGCCCCGCCGCTGAGAGCCGGGGCCGGTGCTTCATTTATCTCTTCAGCTGGGGACAAATGTAGATCCTTGGAGGGTGCTCTCATCCCAGGGCGCTCTGGCCTCTGTGCCGCCCGGCCTCACATCCCCCCGAGAGCAGAGTCCCTGGCAACGTCTCGGGGGCTGGCCGGGGAGGGGGCCTAGCACCGGGGTGTTCAGCACCCAGGGGGCATTAGGACTAGAAGGTGCCTGAGTGCCACTCAGTTGGCTGTGCCCAGTTCCACGGGTCCCGGGCTCCTACCGTGTGCAGGGAATCGGCTACGGCGGGACGAGAACCAAACACGGGCCAGACCCCTTGCCTCCAGAGGATGGACTGTGCGGTGGCAGACACATGGAAGAAGGTCGCACGGGGGACACTCAGCAAGTGCCCCCGAGGAGAGGGAGAGCCACCTCCGGCCTCTGTGTTTCGGGAGGACAAAAGGCGCAGGGGCTTGTGTGGGTATTTCCAACCTCCGGGCCCTCTCCGTGATCTCTCTTTCTTGCCGACAGCTGTTGGGGCCTGGGGACTGGATTTGGGACAGATGAGCATCTGCTGATTACCCCCCCCCCCCACTGTGGCTGCTGTGTCTTGGAAGCATGTGGCAGCCCCAGGCTTGGGGAAGGGGATTTGGGTCATCAGATCCAAGGAGCCCACAGTCCAGTGACAAGGTTCAGTCTTTCATTTCTCCTAGCACCGCCCCTTGAGGGCCATCCACACATGGGTGAGCTCTGGAGGGGCTTGTGGGACCCTGGGGCAGGCGGTACCGAGGTCACCGCCATCCCCCATCCCCGTGGACAGCGCCTCAGTGTGGACCGCACCCACCCATTGCCCATTAGTCCGTTTTCCCTTGAGCCCCCCTCCCGCACGCCTGTCCAGGCCGTCCTCCTCCCCAGGAGGCTCTCTGGAGCCCCCAGCGACATTCCCTCAGGGACCGAGTGTCCCTCCCACCCCTTTGTTTCATAGCTGAGCTGGGAGAGACCCCGATTTCTCCATTCTCAGGTCCCCGCTGGCTTCTGCAACTGGCGAGAGGGCAGCTTTGACACAGACACACAGATCTGGGTCTCTGTGTCCCCCACCCCCACTGCCCTTCCTCTTCCCCACTCTTCCTCTTCCTTCTCCCCACTCCTCCTCTCCCTCTTCCCCATCCTCTCCTCCCTTCTCCCCATCCCTCTCCCCCTTCTCCCTTCCTCCTAACCCCCTCGAGCCCTCCCCCTCCTTCCCATTTGGTTGCTGTGATTCCCATCCCCCTCCCTTCCCACTCTCTCCCCCTCCCCCTCCCCTTTTCCTACATTTTCTCCCCCTTCCTCCTCACTCTCCCACCTCACCCCACCCCTTCTCCCAGAGATGCAGCTTGTCCGCAGGAGGGTCAGGGCTGCATGCAGGAGGAAGGCAAGGCCTCATGTCGGCCTCAGGCTCACCTGGCTTCCCTTAGGGAGATGTCTACCTCTGGAGGTGAGCAGAGAGGTGCAGGGGAAAGGAATGGACGTACGTCTGTGGATTTGGAGATGGAAGGGCTCTGGAGGAAGGACCCCTCCGAGGCCAGGTTGGAGGAGGGCCACAGGGGCTGTGCAAGGGGCAGGTGCAGAGGGAGGGGGGCTGAGGCACGGATGCAGGGGCCAAGTCAGAATCCTTCTGTGAGGGCTCCTTGTCCCCCGGGGCAGGTGGATGTGGAGGCTGGGGCAGCTGAAGTGAGGCTGAGCGGCGCCTTCACTTCTGCACTGGCCTGGGTGTGCCACAGGCCCTCCGGGTTTCAGGGGTCCCAGGAGACGTGAGAGTGGGCATCACGGGTGCCCAGCAGAGCAGTGCCCTCGTCAGCAGACCCACCGCTTGCTAAGTGACTGCAGTTACATTTAGGGACCATGAAGCTCTGTGTACAGGGCTCAGCTCCTGAAGCCCCTGAAGCCGGAGGATGAAGGTCACCCTGGCGTGTGATGCCACTCCACGGGGTTTGGTTTACAAACGTCAGGTGCATCTTCTTTGGTTTGCAGCTTACTGAGTAGATAAGCCCAGGGTGGCTGTGGACTCGAGAGCAGCCTGATCCGAGGCCACGTGATGTCTAATGACGCTGCTCTAACATTGAGAACAGAGCTTAGAAGCCAATGCGCAATAGTCGTTAATTTACCAGGTGATCGATGTGCTTGCAGACCCCCTCTCTCCCGCCAGCCTGCCCTTGCGTGGCCACGTAATCAGGCGCCTTCTCAGCAGGTTTGAATCTCCTCTGGGACAGAAGGACACCACAAAGATTTAAAATAGGGGCTTTGGGATAGGCTGGTGTCAAAAGCCCTTTTGGGCAGCATTCCTTCACTTTTTGATCTTCAGGGGGACATTTCATGAACTTCCGACTTATGTTTTGTCCATGTGGATTTCTGTTCATCCTCCAGGGTTCCTGCCTCCTGACCCCTGCCTGTTGGCTCAGTTTACTAGAGCCATGGCTACCTTGTCTCCATCATCACTGCTCCAAACGGGGCTCCCGAGTCCTCTTCAATTTAATGCTGATTTTTTTAAAAAGGCTATTCCCCACATGCATTCCTACCCTTGGAAACACATTTGGGCAGAGTTCAGAGGTAGGGAGCAGACATTAGGGGTGAGCCCTGGCAGTCAGCTGGGGCACTGGGCTCGGAGCGGATGGCTGATCTCTATGGTAAGAGTGACAATGATCACTCACCTCTCGTTTAGCACTTGCTGTGTGCTTGGCACTTTGAATGAATTAATTCATTTAATCCTCACAATTTTATTCTCCTTGGCAATTTTATTCTCCTTGTTATAAAGATGATCGGACCTGACACGGAGCCCGTGGGGTCCTGCTCTGAGGCCACCATGTGGGGACTTCCTCCCTGTTCGCTGCTTACCCTCTCCCTCGTGGGCCGATCTCCTGCTGGAAACCTGCTTATGCTCACAGAGCATGTAAAAGAGAGCCCGATCCCCTTGGCTGACCCTCACGGGCTCTCCAACCCGGCTCCTGCCACGTGGCTCCTTGCCTCCTCGGTGCTACCCTCCAGACATTCCCACACCGTCCTTCTCTGTCCTGTAGGCACCTTTGCCTGGCAAGGGTGCATCAGAAACAATCCCCTTTAAATCCCCTTTAAATCGTCTTCTACAGAGAACCCAGGTGTCTTAGCCGCTGGCAGCCTGAAGGCTCTGTGTGTAATAGACACTGGGACCCAGCGGCTCTACTTGGCTCCTATGGCCCAGATGGAAATAAGAAGGGGACAGGGATCCCTGAGTGGCTCAGCGGTTTAGCACCACCTTCGGCCCAGGGCGTGATGCTGGAGACCCGGAATCAAGTCCTGCGTCGGGCTCCCTGCATGGAGCCTGCTTCTCCCTCTGCCTGTGTCTTTGCCTCTCTCTCTCTCTCTGTGTGTCTCTCATGAATAAATAAATAAAATTAAAAAAAAAGAGAAGGGGACATGGCAAATCATGCACTAGTACTCAAAGCGAGTGGCTCGGCCATGGCTAGCTCCACATGGAGCATCTGGGCCTGTGGGAGTGGGGACATGGTGGAGGGACTGCAGCCCCACACCCCTGCACCTGCTTGTCTCTGCACCAGCTATGTCCTCTGCCCCGGACACTGTCTCCACTCTGCGTGTGTCTAGAGCCACTTTTGGGTCCATGTCTCAGCTCAGGAGTCACCCCTCAGTGACTCTCTTGACCAAACAAAATAAAATAACTGCTTCCAAATCCCTTCATTTACCTTGGTTTGCCTGGTATTCATCAGTACCCACTGTTTCTCCCATTTGTGTCCCTACCTGTTGCTGTCTATCCATCTTTGTCATCATTGTCTATCAAGCTCTGCCATCTATCCATCATCTATCTCTCTGTTATCTCCTCTCCCTGTCTCTCATCTCTGCCTTTCTCTCATCTCTTGTACTGTGGTTCACCGCAGTACCCTAGGTCCTCTCCCTGTCGGCCAGAGGCAGGTGCTCGGGACTCATCAACAATGAATGTGTGACCCAAGTGTAGTTGTAACCGAAGTAGGCGGCGGGCTCAGGGCACAGTAAGCTGCCATCGACACCTGCCTGCATCAGGTGCTCAGTGTGGAGGGAACTGGGAGAGACCCAGCCTCCTGGTGGAGGAACAGAAGCAGCGGGAGGGGCTAGGGAGGGCGTCCCTCGTGATGAGGAGGACTGTGGGCAGCCGAAGGAAATGAGAGCCTCTGGGCAGCTGTTCTCTATCACTTTATGTTTGCAGGAGACTTTCAAATTCCAGAGATTTTTGGCGGTGCCCTGGAAGAGCTTAAGCGTTCCAAATCACCAAGAAACAAGTGCAGACCGTGTAGTTGGAGTAAAATTGTGTTGCACCTGCGCTTGCTTCCCAGGGCAGCAGAAGCCAAGCAGCGCCGACCGCGCGGCCTAAAACCACAGGCATGTATTTTCCCATGATTTGCAGGACAACATCAAGGTGTCCGCGGGGCGGTGCTCCCTCTGAAGCCTGCAGGGAGGATCCCTCCTTGCTTCTTCTGGTTTCTGGGGGTTACCAGTGCTCTGTAGTGTTCCTTGGCATGTAGACGCTCCCCTCCCTTCTGCTCTGTCCTCACAAGGCTTCTCCCTGTGTGTCTTCACATGGCTTCGCTCTGCCTCCTTCCCCTTGTCAGGTGGACAGCAGTCATGTGGGGTTAGGACCCACCCCAAGGGCCTTGTCTTGGTTACAACTGCAAAGTCTGTTTCCAAATGAGGTCACCTGCATAGGTACTGAGGCTCAGGACTTCAACATACCTCTTGGAGGACACAGCTCAGCCTTCACCAACACCCTAACCCCAGTCGTGCATAATCACGAGGTGGTTTGCAATGCGCCCACTATTTTTCTTGGTTCAGGCCCTGATTGCGTGCCCTGAATCATAGCCTTGTTCCCCAGAGACCCACAGCTGTTCAGCTTGGGCTCATTTGACTGCTGGGCGGTGTGTGTGCATGGATGTCCCTGGCTGGAATCTGGGGCCACACACGGTGGCCTAGTCGTCATGTACAGGTGCGGTGGTTGAGACCCACCATCTGGGGAGGGGAACAACATGAAATGTGGTATTATATTTTCTGCAAGTCAGGAAGGATGGCTCCCCTGCGTGAGGAGCTCTGGCGTCTGTCACACTGGCTGCTTACTAGCTGTGTGGCCTTGGGAAAGCGGCCCTGCCACTCTGGGTCTTCTGTGACACCTGGGGGAGAAGCAGAATGTGCACAGGTGAGTTCCAGCTCCAGAAGTTCAAAGTCAGCAGGCCTGGGCGAAAACAAGCCCATTCCTAAAACTCCTTGTTTTCGAAGTGTTGTTATTTTAACTCGTATGTTGGTTCTGAGAGTCAGGCAATCAAATGTGAGTGGTTTTTCAGATCTTCACCTTCGACAATATATTTTTCTCCAAGAATCCAAAATGACTTGGTTTCTAATCTGGGTTTCCAAGTAATTAATTAATTAATTAAGGAACTCAGTCGAGGTCCAAATGCCAATCAAGGTGCAAAAAGAACATGAATTTCTTTGCTCTCCGTTATAAAACCAGCCAAGCGAAGTGTGCAGCGCGCCTCGGTTGAGGGAAATGCTGGTGGCAGTGGCGAGCAAAGCGACACAGATGCTGTGGGTATGGGGCCAGCTGTTTCTGGTTGTGACAACAGCCATACCAGCCCCTGGCTGCACCAGCAGCCTCAGCAGGAGGCCCGACAGGAGTCCCGGCAGGATGGGGCCTCGGAGTGGGTGTGGGAACAAGCCTGGGCGCTGGGCAATAGAGGCAGCAGATGGAAGCTGTCTCCACAGCACAGGGCCTGTGACACTCAGTGAGGCATGTGTGCAATTGCTAATCCTGCACCGTCTCTGTCCCTCCCTGTGGCCGAGGGCCTGTTCTCTGGACACCCCACGGTTGCAATGGTGGCCCTCTGTGGCTGGGCTTTGGCGCCCCTGAGACGAGTGGAGCTCCAGGGCCACCTGGGGATGTTGAGGATGGAGACCGGAGGATGCAGACACAGCTTTGCAGCCTGCACCGTGGCTGTCAAATCAGGCTCTCTGTCTGGTTGGCACGCCCGTGAGGCCGTCTTTTACAGAGAATATTTTAGGAGTGGTGCCAGGCAAACTAAGACAACTGTATGGCTGGGTGGTTTGAGCCAATGTTTCTCCAAACTAAGCAATTTATAAACCCCTCTTAAAAGACCAGTTTTGACTTCATTATGCTTATTATTCTACCACTTAATACATACAAGTACAAAACTAAGAAAAATCTTATACTTCTAGTATACACAACTAAAACTAATTTACAAATTCAATGCAGAGAAAATTATAAAAACAAACAAAACTCAGATTAGCATTAATTTATCGTGGTGATGTCTTGCTGGAAAAATATCCATTGAATTTGTTTTTAACTGACAATCTCTTACTCGGAGAGGTAAATTAACTTATGAGTATTTCCCCAAAGTAATACTGAACAAGTTTCTAAAAGCTTTTTACCAAAAGTCTTTTCTTGCATTTTTACTGTCATGCTCACTACTAATGAACTACCAGCAGCTGGTATGTGCAAAGATTGAAGACAGATAATACATCAGCTCCAGATACAAATGTGGTCACAGTGTAAATTCACCATGTGTGACTACTGTGTTTTACTTTCCTTCACTGTCCTCCTCTCCAACTATTGCAAAACCTTTGTACCATGGGGTGGGAATGCTGTGTTCATGTATTAACACTGCTGGCTCTGTTCTTTACTCACTTGCCCCTAAAATCATCATTATAATACAAGTTTCTCTCATTGGTGGATCTAAGATGCACCACTATTTTGTGACCATTAAGAAAGATATAGTTTCCAGGGGTGCCCGGGTGGCTTAATTGGTCAAGCGACTGATTCTGGATTTCTGCTCAGGTCATCGTCTTGGGGTCTTGGGATCCAGCCCTGTATCAGGCTCCATCCTGAGTGGGGAGTCTGCTTGAGATTCTCTCTTTCTCTCTCCCTCTTTCTCTGTCCCTCCCCCACTCTCTAAATAAATACATAAAACCTTAAAAAAAAGAGACAGACACACTGCTTCCAGTTAAAATAGGAAATGCAATCAATTATAAGATGTGAAAATGATGCATGTGAGAATAAATGCAATAGAGTAATTTTAGCAAACGTTTGTATAGCTTTTATGTACGAGGCATGTTTTGTGTTTATGTACACGGATTCATTTATCTCACAACATCCTGTGGGGAAATGTGTCAGCTGGAATAGGCTAGCTTATTCGATGAGAACAAGCAGCACCAAATCTCAGTGGCTTAACTCAGCCATTGCCTATTTCTTGTGCATGTCAAGTTATTTTTGAAGGCTCAGTTTCCCTTTGAGGTCACCTCTGAATCAACTTGGGTTTTTGTGATGGTATCTCGGGGGTAAGAACATTCGGAGAAGGGCACCAGCTCTCTGTTAGTGCTCCCCAAAGTCTCTCACGTTACTCCCACTGATAGTCCATTGGCCAAAGCATTTCCTATGGCCACACCTAACTTCCAGGGGACAGGTAGCTGGCAGGCAGTAGAGGAGAACTAGAAATAGTGCTGAAAGTAATGTTTGCCACAAGTAGATCACACCCATTTTATAGTCAAGAAAACTGTGGCAAAGACAGGTTAAGTCACTTACCCAAGACCCCACAGGAAATACATGGCAGCACGAGGCGCCAAACCCAGCCACTGCAGTCCCAGCCGCTGTCCCCTGCTCTCTCTCTGAGATGCTGTGCTGATGGATTTCCTGGTGTCAAATGAAATCTAAATCATTTGAGAGACCAAACTTTTAGTATTTGAAAAAATGCTTCTTGACTGTAAATGGTCACTTCCAAACCAAAATTTTACTTTGAAACTGGTTAATAAAGGGGCACCTGGGTGGCTCAGTGGTTAAGCGTCTGCCGTCGGTTCAGGGAGTGATCCCAGGGTCCTGGGATCAAGTTCCGCATTGCGCTCCCCACAGGAGCCTGCTTCTCCCTCTGCCTGTGTCTCTGCCTCTCTCTCTCTCTCTCTCTCTCTCTCTCTCTTTGTCTCTCATAAATAAGTAAATAAAATCTTTAAAAACTGACTTAAAAAAAAAGAAGATTTGACGTGCGTTCAGCTGGAAGATTATGGGGTTTTGACATGAGGACTGTGTGACCTGGAGGCAGCCTGGGGTGTGCACCAGCATTACAGTCTCAACAGGGTGAGGTGACCGCCGGGCTTACAAACACAGACACCAGCTCAAGCTCTGAAACAGCACCCCAGGACTTCAGGGACATGTGTCCTTCAGACAATGTATTATTTTTTAGGTGTATCAAAATGAAGACACAAAATAGGAAAATAGTCTTAGACTAACATTTTCCCCCCAAGATTGATACATGCTTTTGGGTTTAAAACATTGACTTAGCAGGTTTGAAACCAACGGAGACACAGAGAATCTGAAAACCATCTTGAGCTGTGAGATGTGGTCATTGTGGTTTTCTTTTCACTTTCATGTGCCAATTGGTGTCATTATTATTATCTTGATTTATGCAGAGATCAATGACCAGCATGTGACTCTCTAAATGCTGAATACCAAAGATATCTTTTGCTTGCTCCAAATTTGTCATTTCATTATCAATGCTCTTTTTAAAAAGAGAGAGGGATAGTGTGAGCAAGAGAGAGCACAAGCAGGGGGAACAGCAGAGGGAGAAACAGACTCCCTGCTGGCAGGGAGCCCAGTGTGGGGCTCAATCCCAGGATCATGACCTGAGCCAAAGGCAGACACTTAACATAACCCACTTAGCCACCCAGGCGCCCCATCAATGCTCTTCTTATGGAATTGCCAAGTGATTTAGAAAATCAGACAACTTAAACTGATGATCTAACAAAATGACACGTGATAGTTATTTGCACCTGTAAGGCTTTGGATATACAAGTTCAGTTTCACTTTAGTATTTTTTTCACCAAAACCCACCAGTTAAGAGTTTCTGAAAATAAGTGGCAGATTTAGGAAGGGTGGATGGGAGGGAGGGGGTGGGCTGGGGCATGTGACTGAGGCAGGGGGTCCAATACATGTGCTGTACACATGTATTCGGTAGAGGAAAGCCACACTATGTTGTCTCTGCACAGACTTAAGAGGAGTGAATTATTGTCCTGGACCTTGTAGGCCAGGAACCTCTTATTTTACCCTTAAAAATACACTCGATCACATCCTCGGGCTGGTTACCTTGCAGTCTGCAAAAACAAAGTGAGCTGCCTGACAGGTCGTTCTAATTGGAGGGAATGTACACAAAGACCAGACACAGCCCTGCTATTGCACCAACAAGTTCGTTTATTGATTTACAGGAGATTTGAGTGTCAGGAGGTTGAAACTGGATTTGAACTTCTGATCGTCCTCAGGGAAAGAGTCCCATGGAATAGCACTTCCCCGGAGGTTCAGGCTTGACTGCTATTGAAGGATTAGACAAGGGACAAGAGGCATGGTAGGTTTGTAGAACGTGATTCCTATTTAAACAGCTCTGGAGTAGGCCTGCTGGCAGCAGCGGGGGCTGTGTGTGAAGGTGGGCCCGGCGTGGCTCCCCCAGCTGTGAGCAGGGCACTGATTGTCCAGTCTGAACCAGAACGGCCCCTCCCAGAAATCTTGCTTCCCATTGGGCTTGGCTCCCCAGGTTATCATCATCACAGGCGCTGTTAAAGAGCAGATGCAGGAGTGACTGTGGCACAGAGGGGGGCACACAGGTGAGTGTCCAAGGGACTGTGAACCTTGAAGTTTGGGCGACGAGTGTGGCAATTTTACCCACTGTGCTGTAGTTTTGGGGAAATGGAAGGAGACCTATGGCACAGATTTGTGGAGCCCTCTGCAGTGACAGTTGTGGACAAGCCTACTGTCACCCAAGTAAAGCTAGGCAGCTTATAAGAGCAGGTGGATGGAGAGCTGCGGGGAAATGGAGTTGTTCTTGCAGGATGGGGGGGCTATAGGCGGAGGGGGAGGAAGGCGCTGGAAGGTGGAAGAGCAGGTGTCGACAGGCAGAGCGGAGGGGTGAGCATCGTCTCCCTGAAGGGTCTTTTCTACGGCATGGCAAGCATAAGCTATTGAAAACCAATATGGTAATTGGAATAAATATTAAATGCTAATCCAGCAATTATTTCACGTGCTTTCCAGAATCCAGAAAGGCTCTTGTGGGATTATTTACATGATCTGGTTCACTTAATAAAGAACTAGTCAGATGAGTCTCAACTTCATTTTCCCCTCAAGCCAGCAGGTGGACAAAAAAATCATTGGATAATTTCAACTGTTGACAAATTGCCATCGTTCTTTACACATGTAGGCGGAGAGCACGTTAGCCCCTGAAAGACTCGTGCGTAGAGGTGGATTTGCCATGAAGACACCGATGTAAGAGGCAACCATGAAGGCCTTGTCCTGTAAGTGCTGGCTGGTGCTGGGGATGGAGATGGAAGCCGGTTCACAATTAGGAAGCCTCTCTGTGTGAGCAGGAAGGGCCAACTGGCTCAGAACAGAGGTACTCCGAGCTCCAGCAATTTGTTTTTATTTCTCTTCTCATTATAAATACATATGCATAGTCATCCCGAGTTTTATATTTGTCATTTTGTGCTTTTTTTTCCTTAGAGAGCACTGCCCACCCCCCAACACCCCCCCCGCCCCGACTCCAAATGGTGTAAAATTCAGACCCCACCAAATCTGGACGGGTTCCTGCTTAGACTGTTTGCTGAGGGTTTGGCTGGGTGGGGTCTCTTGAATTAGTTCCTTCTGCTCATGACTTTTTCTCCTTTCTTCAGTCCACACCCTTGAGTGATTGCAGCCTCCAAGGAAGGATGGGTTCACTGAAAGGTGAGTCTGAGAGGTGGTGCAGACAGAGGAGAGGCAGTCAGCCTCCTGGGGCCTGAGAAGGATGTGCATGTGCTGTTGCAGCCGGCACATGGGGACGGGCGTTCATGGGCAGAAGGGCAGCTGGACTTCCTATTGTGCGCTTGTTGCCCACCCTTCGTTATAATGGCTAATCACTACTTACGGGAAGGTGTTTTGACCTCACGTCTTCATTTCTTTTGTTTCTTGTAGCGTCTGGCACCGCACTGTCGATAAAGAGCTTGTCAAATAGCGAGGCCTCCGTGGAGAGCCATGAGTTCAGCAGCAGACACAAGTTTTAGCGAATGCTTGCTGACTATGCTCCTTTCATCCACAGGGCAGCCCTGCGAGGTGGGTGTCCCTCCCCTGTTTGCAGATGGAGAGGTTAAACGACTTGTCAAAGTTTGTGCAACTAGATCAATTCATTTATTCAACACATTCTAACCTCCACGGGGGAAAAAATCAAGCAATCCTCCATGCTTGGAAGAAGGCCCAGTCATGCCTGATGCTCGCTGGGCTATAGACACTGGACTTTTGTGTACGTGGGGACACTTCCAGGAGCCCACCTGGACAAAGTTGGTTAGCCAGCAGGCCCAGTGTAGGGCCAATCTTGAACAATGTGTAGACTTGCCAAGTCTGATTTAGAATAGGAAGCAGCAAAAAAGTGTGTAGTGTGTGTGTACATGTGTGTATACATATGTGCATGTGCCCATGTGTATATGTGAGTACACTTGTGAATATGTGTATGTATGCATGGGTGCGTGGCATGTGCATATGGGTGCACATATATATGCATATGTGTGCATATATTTGTGCCTGAGTACATGGCCTGTGAATCATGTGCAAATGTGGATGCATATGTGTTCATGTGTGTTTGTATGTGCATGTGGTATGTGGTGTGTGTGTTATGTGTGTTGTGTATGTGTGTGTGTACTTGGATGCATTCAGGCAGGGAAAGATGGCAGCGGCAGGGAGGGGAGAGACAAGGCCACATCTACCTCTGCCCAGTGACCGTGGTCCTGGGAGTGACCTCAGTCCTGCCTTCTGTCCGTTATTACTTCTCCTTGGCTCCGTGCGAGGCCTGGGAGGAACACAGGCCCCGGAAGGCTTGTGACTGAGATGTTTGGCTTCTTGCTTTGACAGCTCGAATGTGATAGATATGATGGGTGAAGTCTGGCCAGGTGAGGGCTAAGTGAACCAAGAAAAACAATTATTCAGGGTGGGCAGTGAGCCCCGCTGACTCCTGCAAGACCGGGATCAGAAGGCAAGAGCAGGGAGGAGATTTCTCAAAATCAAGTAATAAATTGGAGAAATTGGGTCTGCAAAGAAGTCTGCCGTGATTTACCCCCGTGCTTGCCAGCAGCTCTCCAGAGTTGCTGTTCTGCACTTTGCTGAGCATATGGAAGCCGTGCGCTTCTTGGCTGGACTCCAGGCATCCAAAAGTTAAATTGATGGGTCCTGCCATGAGGGGTGCTAGTGAATGGGAAATGTAAAGGATGAGGCTGGCTTTAGTTTTCCTTGTTCCCCTTTTCTGTAGGAGAGTTTCCTTCACAGACCAAAGCGAGATAGTACCGTGTTCAACATATTTCTCCCGCCTTTCCTCTGGGGAAGACTTACGCCAACGTGCGATCTGTTTTGCGGTTCCGGCCCATTGGGCTCATCAGTTTGTTCAACTGACTTTCTAAATGGCCTCATTTTTCCTGACATGGGGAAAAGAGGCCTCAGTGTAATTGCAGGAAAATAACTGGCGGGCCTCCCCCTGGACACACTCCGAGCCCCGCTGGTCTTTGCTGCTGTGATGGGGCCTGGGGTGCAGCTCTGGGGTCATCCCACTTCTCCTGTGAGTGGAAGATTGGGAGAAAACCATTGGGTCACCCCGGGATGTAGGAGGTCACTGGCCACAGTTGGAAAAGGCTCATCTTGCCTGGGCCTTGGCAGCTGGCTCCACCTGAGGATCTGAAGAGTAAGCCAGACCAGAACTATATTGGGTGGGATTTTTTCTTCTTGCCTCAGCTTTCTTCTTGCCAAAACAATGCTACCAGGGAAGGCAAGGGAGTTCGGAATGACAGTCGAACACGGTGCTGAGAGACTGAATGGCCTCTAGCCCCCAGAGCCCCCTGGTTGCCAGGACAGGACACCCCACCTCTCTCTCACTAAGGCCTCATGCCGTGGCTGTGGCCATAGCTGCGTGCTGGGCTTGATGCTCAGACCATGTGCCCTCACTGTGAATGCTCAGGTGTCCTTGGACCCACAGTCCCGGACTGAGGCCTCATCTCAGCTGCTTCTGCCCCGCATGACTTTGGGTGAGCTATTTGGAACCTCAGTTTCTTCGTCTGAAAGACAGTGATAATGACGCTCTGTTCTAAAGTTGGATGAAAGGACTGTGCATACACCCAGCCTCTAGTGCTTCAGAGTGAAGCTCTTGCTTTGTGTTTGGTGTTTCTGAGCATATAGGCACATCACATAGAGAATAATTCTTTTTTTTTTTTTTTGAGAATAATTCTTTTTAAAACTACATCGTGGGAAATAGTTCCTGAGATTAAATGTCTGTGCACAGAAATGGAAACCAGGAAATGTTCTATTAATCAGCCAATCTATTTCATTGCCAACATTCTGGTTCTCTTTGACGAAACTTACTACCCAAGGCAGATGACCCGGTCTCCCATTATTAGGTGCTGGTAGCGGGGCATGAACCCAAAGCAAACACACATCTCCAAAGCAGAGGCCCTTCTTTTTCAAAATACATAATAATTTTCTGCTCTGAAGACCTTTAAGGGCACTTTACGATATATTGCTTCAATGTTAAAAAAGTTGATTGTTTTGTTGAAATTTAGTGACTTCTTCTAATGTTAAGTTATACTTAGAAGCTTATCTAAAAATGTGAGAAATTATGGCTTTAGAAATATGCTTGCCTGTCCGTCCTCTCCTTCTTACTTATTGTTAATAATTCTTTATCTTCTTGGCCTCTGACCCATCGATTTGGCACCAGCTTGAGAGGTAGTGGCTGGGCTCAGAAAATGGGAATTTGTGGATATACTCAGAGATTTCCATCTCGATTCAAATCCGGCAGGATTGCTGCTAGTTACAAAATGGTGCTAGTCCTTGGACTAAAAACAAATAAATTGACGGCTGTACCCTTCAGGCTTGTCAACTGTGCGATCTGCTCATCTTCTCCTGCCTCTTCTTGTCAGACCCAGCTCTAGCACAGAGTGCGTGTGGGCTTGGTAGCGATTGCTCCCCTTGTCAACGAAGGGAGCAGATTCCTTAGTTTATTGTGTCATTGTGTATTAATCCTGAATAAGCGTTCATGATAATATAATAATCACATAAAAACTCACCAACAGTTTCAACTTTGTTTATCAAGAATTAGTACGCACCAAGGACTTAAAAAGAGCATTAAATTTAAAGGCAAGAGACCTCAGGGCTGTGCCAACTGAGCTTGGTTGCCAACTTCTTTAAGCAAAATTGCCTTTTCCTGGGTCACCTTGTAGCATTTCCCTTTTAAGGATGGTTTGGATCAGTTTCCTGTTTCGTAGGCATACTTTGTTCTGTACAACGATTCGAATGAGTATAACAACCAAGAAAAAATTGTAAGGGGGAGCCTTAGCAGTTTATTCTTTGACCAAGATTACTCTCCCTATCTTTAGAAACGTAAGGTCCAGTGTGGGCGTGTGTATATGTTTGTATGCATATGAACACACATATATTTTTAAACTAACTATATTTTATTTTATTGAAAAAGTATGCATGCATATGGTAAAATATGCAGGATATGAATGGGCACACACAATGGAAGTGATCTCCTTTCTACTGAAAACTCCCAGGCCTTCCAAAAGCAACCACAGCCATCAGTCTCTTTTGTCTCCTCTCAGGAAGCTTCTCGGCACATTCATGCACTTTAATTTTTAATTTGGTAGAAGTGGAAGTGTACCATGAATGCTACCGTGTCTTGGTTTTCTCTTTTAACAAATTGGTCTTGGGCCCCTTCCATATCTGCACATTCAGATCTGTTGCATTTTTTAAATGGTTTCATCAAATGTCACTGTATGTCTGTGATTTTTTTTTCTAACCAGGGCCTTGTCGATGGGCTGCCACATGCTTTCCAGTCCGCTATGACAAGCAAGGCTCTGACGGCATGCGTCTTTGCCCAGGGTGTGGTGTTCCTGTTCTCTTAAGGCCTCCTTCACTCTGCATGTGCTTAATTGGTGCTGGTGATGAGGGGAGAGGCAGGACTAAGGTCCACAGGTGGGAGGCGGGGGTCCCCTGTCACCACATCAGCAGGTAGCCAGCCACAAGGCCCGCTGTGGCTTGTGGACAAGTGCCTGCACATGGTCAGGTGTGCTGGGGTCCTGCATGGATGGGTTTAGCAAGAACAGCACTCATTTTAGGTGCTTTCATGTACATTTGACCTTCTCCCCAAGAGTCAGATGGATATAAGGAGTGGTGGCCCTCAGATTCTAGTTAGGGTCTCCGCTGAAGCAGGACAGCTGGGGACCTTGATGGGGGCAGAGGAGGATGAGATCCCTCCTGGGAGGGAGTGGCAGTGACAGCAGACAAACCAGGCTGTGTTCTTGACTGTCCTGGAAGCACAAGGGAGATCCACCCTCAGGCTCTCGTCTTCATAGGGCTGTGAAGAAGTCTCCGTGGAGAGCTTTGGGTCCAGGTGCCAGAACCAAAGAGAAGGTATTAGCCGAATTCCCAAAGGTTCTTTTCTCTTCTCCAGCTTTCAGGAGGAACAACTGGGAGCTTTTCTGCTCCTGAAGCAGAAAAAATTTCTTCTTCTTCAATTCTCTCTTCCTCCCATAATTTCCCTTATCAGAGATGATTTTTATGAGTACTGGGGTGGGGGGTGAGTGGGGGGGGGTCAGACTGTCTGTTTGAAATGCGCTAAGGTGGTTGGCGCTGATTACATCCCCCAAAGCCAGACCAAGTCCCTTGGTGCTTATCTGGCTTTGTTTATAATGATGTGGAGTAAGCTTTTCTTTTGCACAATAGATGTCGACGCAGAACATGCCAGGCGGTACCCAGGCTTCAGGTGGGAAGGTTAGACAGAACTGGAAAGATAAAATGTGTTTTCCAGGGATGCATTAGCTGCAGGATGTGGTATTTCCTTTCAAAATGTGTCACTGACCAGGACCGACGGGCCCCCTCCCAGCTGCAGAGAGGGTGGATCTGTGCCTTTGGCTGTGCACCTGCTGGAAATTACTCCAAGATGGAAAACGTGTTAATTGTCCTTTGGGTCTGTTCTTGCCCTCCTAAATGAGTTCCACGGGAAGACGCATTTGCTGGACTATTCCCCGTGTAAGATAAATCTGTTCCCAGAGTGCAGGACTAATTATCCTCAGGGACTCGGTGGACCAAGCAGGCAGACGAGCAGGCCCGAGATAGCACCTGCGGCTTTGCAAGAGCCACGGCAACCTGCTCCGGCCACTCTGTGGGCCTCGGGATCCTTGGATGACAGGGGAGGGCCTTGGGGGGGTTTGTGGGGTTCTGCAAGTCCAACATGGGCACGAGAAGATGCTGGCACCCGGCGGTGGTTTGCAAGTTATAGAACAGCACAACGCGTCCCGATTCATGCTGTTTCCGCCAGCCCGGCTCCGAGGGCGTCGGCTGGAGAATGCTGGCCGAGCCCGCCGCTGACCGTGTAACTTGAGGGTTAGAGTTTTCATTCCTGGGCATATTACAGAGATGAAATGAGGTCTGGTGTTCCTGCCTTCACCGCACCTGGCCAGGCCCACCTTCTGGCACTTGCTCCTGCTCGTTCCCTGTGCATGGTGGGGGTAGATGTCATGGGGTAGGGCCCCCCCACCCCCCCTCGCCACCAGTGTCTGCCTGGCCCATTCCCTCCTGGGCCACAGGGCTTTCCTCTGGCGGCAGCTTCTCAGGGAGGCCTGCCCTGTGACATCTTACAAGACAGTGACTTCTCCCCACCCCCCCACCCCCACGTGATCTCTCCCTTTCTGTTCATCATGGGCAGAAGAGTAGCCCCTAGAGATGTGCACGTTCTAATCCCCAGAACCTAGACTATGTCCCCTCAGGGGGTAAAGGGTCTTTGCAGGTGTGATCGAGCTATGGGCTGGTGATGGAGGGATTGTCCTGGTTTATCCAACGTACTCACAAGGCCTTACAAGAGAGAGGTGGGGGGTCAGAGTCAGAGATGATCTGGGGTGGAAGCAGGGGTGGGGGCAATGATTTGGGGAAAAGGTCCCTTGAGCCAAGGAATGTGGGAGCATCTGGAAGCTGGGAAAAATAGGGATGGTTGTTCTCCTGGAGCCTCCGGGAGGAAGGCAGTCCTGTGACACCCTGGTTTTGGCTCAGTGAGATCAGGTCGGACTCCTGACTCAGCATCCCAAGGTAATCACATGTGTGTGGTTTTAAGCCACTGCATTTGTGGTAATTTGTTGGAGCAGGCAGGGTACCGGGGCACTGCTCCGTCTCCATCCCACATGCCAGCTCCTGGGCCCCACGCTCCCGGGTCTGCTTGCCTGCATCCCCGCTAGCACCAGCTCCGAGAAGACGGTCGTCCCTCTTGCTGCTTGTGTGTCCCAAGCACCTGGAGAGGTGGTTGGAGCAGAGTAGGCCTTCGGTCACAAATGAGTCTGGTGTGGGTACTTTGATCGCTCATTCTAGTCACTCCTCAATCACATGCTGAGCACCTACTATGTGCCAGTCACTGTGTGGGCTTTGAACGTGGCATGGTCCCTGCCAGCCAGGGGCTCATGATCTGAGGTGGGCCAAGTGGACAGACCTGTGCGGTGAGGTGTCCCAGGCGGTGTCCTGGGGTCTCAGAGGGACAGCAGCCACTGGCTGGCATCTGGGGCTGGGCATGGTTTGGCTCTGTCTCCCAGAGGAATTTGGGGTCCCAGTGGGGAGAAGCATTCCAGGCCAGCAGGTGGTGCTAGGAAGGCTGGGGAACCAGAGCTGGGGGCCTGGGGCGGGAGGGGCTGTGTGGGCCTAGACAGAGGGCCTTTGGAGGCCGGGCCAGGGGGGCCTGGACCACCTTCCTAGACCTCTGGACTTTGTCTTGGAAGCCATGGAGCCTCATCCAGGTCTGGCAAGGCCCTACAAAGATCAGGTTTGTGCTTTCATAATTTGTCCCGTTAGCATGAAGGGTGTGAGGCTGCAGGCCATCCCCGCTGACACTCATGGAGCGCGTTTCCTGTGTAGGCATCTAAGCTTTGTGTGCACTAGAGTCTGCAGCCCCTGTGAGGCAGTAATCACCACCACCGGCCCCATGGTTAGGCCACAAAAAGCCCAGAGAGGTCAGGCCATTCGTTCAAGGTCACGCACTCGTGACCAGGGCTGGCCTAGGCAGTCGGACCTGTGAAGGTCCACTGGCCAGGCTCCCTCCTTAAGGACGCTGCATGGCGGACAGATGAAAGACCAAGCCAAGGCAGAAGCAGTGGGGAGGCGAAGTAGAGGTGAGGAATGACACAAGAAGTGCTGGCAGGTTTGCTTATCAATTAGATGTAGGCAGTGGGGAACGTGAGCTGAGATCCCTCCACCGCCCTTGGCCCTCCGCCAGAGCATCCACTGCCTTCCAAGCAAACCCAAATGCCAAGAGCTCCAGAGCAAGGGTTTTAATATTATTTATTTATGATTTTATTTATGCATGAGGGTGTACGAGTGAAGTAATTTCCTTCCTTACCCATAAAGTAGCCAGCAAGCCCTGGATTTTCTGTTAAGCCTCTCACACGAAGCCCAGGTTTCAAACCCTAGGTCCACTACAGTGCATCCACTCCTGTCCGTGAGTCTGTCCTAAGCACCTAATCTCACAGCCTTGCTGTTGTCAGAATTCAACTAAATATCCGTGAGAGGCTGATGCTGCCAGCATGGGGCTTGGCGCGGAGGGGGTGCTCGGTTTGGGAGTCACGTTTGCCTCGGTTTGGGAGTTTCTTTGCCTTGGTTTGGGAGTTTCTTTGCCTCGGAGCACTTGCTGAGTTAATTTCTAGAAGATCTCAGCTCTAGTGCACCAAACCAGTGTTTACCCTCTACCGGAACTGCACGACGAGAATCCTGCTGTTGCCCTGCTTGCCTGGGCTACTGGGAAGCTCGGACATACATCTGTGCGTGGGAGCTGAAGCCGTCTGCACCTCAATTGTCCATGTGATTTATCCCCTCCCTCCTCCTTCTGTTCTTTCCTTCTGATTTTGCTTTGTTCTCATTACTCTGACTTGAGTGCCCGAGCTTTTTTGGTGGCCTCAAATCCTTCTGCAGAGGTAGAAAGAACACGCATATAAAGTTAAATACAAACTCAACAAATCAGTTCTGTGTCCCACGGCCTCAGCAACATATATCAGGAAGAATAGAAGGACGGGAATGTTTGGTGATTTTGAGGTCTCCTTTCTCTTATTTTGTTGCCAGTGAATAATGTTTCTCTCGCCTGGCCCGTGTTTAAATTTATATGAGGGAATATCACATGAGGAGGAACGGCGACCAGAGCTCCCAGTTTACTGACAAGATTGGGGACATCCAGATCCTTTTCTATTTCTCTTCTTTCTCTCTGACCTCCTTTTGACTGTGGCCTTCTCATCTGCAGCATGAAGCAGAGGAGTTGAGCAATCTCTGCGCCCCCCCCCCCCCCCCCCCCCGCCTTTTGGTTCTCTCAGTACGGCAGTCACAGACCAAGCGTCCGTGCTCCTGATGTCTTGGGTGATTTCCATCCCTAAGCTCCGGGTTGGATCCCTTCTCCTGCAATCCTGTCCCCAGCCTGACCAATGGCAACCAGAGTTGTGTGTCGCCAGATGTCCTCACGGTGCTTCTCGGCTCCAGGGCCCCTGTTCTGTTCCCAGAGACTCATAGAGTTCTTCCTCCTTTATGAAAGGGGGAAACTGAGGTCTGGCGAGTTTGCATACCTTCTCAGCGAGCACTGGTGACCGAGCAGAGGAGCCCTGGGCCTGCCTCCCGACCCTCTGCTCCTTCATCACGTGGAGTTTGGAAGTTCTGAGGCCCCCCGAAGCCTGTGCACGGGGACCCAGGGGACTTGAGCTGGGGACGCATCCCTGGGGAGGGACCTCTGCATTCAACCAGAGAGGTGCCACTGCTACCTGTCAGTGTAGCAGGCTCCTGGGAAGGTTTTCCATGAAATCGGGGTTTTGCTTTTAACAGTCTGAAAGCAGCTGCCCCACACATCAGTGGACCTTTATTTTTATTTCCCTTAGACTTTAGCTAAAACTCTCAACCTTGCATATAGCCCCCCTCCTCACTCCCCTCCAGGCTTCCCTCCAGGTGCTTCATAGTGCACAGCAGTTTCCTCCTCGTCATCCAGGCCCTGAGCTCCTTCCTGCCCCACATCTGCTCATGCATCTCCGGCCAGGACGTTAGCTGGGCCTCAGGCCTGCCTGTCCTCGGGGTCTAGCTTTTCCCACGTCTCCTTCCCATGCCTGCGAACCCCCACGGGACTGTTCATACCCAGCCTCCCTGAAGTACTTGTGGTGCGTGGTACACGCTTCCATTCCTGGGATTCGCCGCTGCCCCACCTGTAGGGTAGAGCTGTTTTACCTATAAATTGAGACGGCTGACCTGAAATGGCTACAATCATTATAATCGTGACCAATCCTGACACTTAAGTAATATATTTTTAAAGACTTTGTTTAGAGCAGCAGTGGGTTCAGCAGTACAGCTGCTGGCCCCATGTGCACAGCCTCCCCATAATCAAGGTCCCTCACCAGAGTGGGACATGTGTTACAACTGAACCTTCATTGACACGTCATCGTCTCCCAAAGTCCACAGTTTCTGTTTGGGGTTTGCTCTTGGTGTACACTCCATGGGTTTGGACAAATGCATGATGACATGTATTAGGGTATCATGCAGAGTATTTTCACTGTCCTAAGAATCCTGTGTTGTATCTATTCATCCTTCCCTTGCTCCCCTCCTTCCTGACAACCATAGACCTTTTTTTTTCTTAATTTTTTTTTTTTTTTTATTTACGATAGTCACAGAGAGTGGGAGAGAGAGGCAGAGACACAGGCAGAGGGAGAAGCAGGCTCCATGCACCGGGGCTGACGTGGGATTCGATCCTGGGTCTCCAGGATCGCGCCCTGAGCCAAAGGCAGGTGCTAAACTGCTGTGACACCCAGGGATCCCAACCATAGATCTTTTGCTGCCTGCATAGTTTTGCCTTTTCCAGAATGTCATATAGATGCAATCATATAGGCTGTAGCCTTTACAGACTGGCTTCTTTCTCTTAGTAACACACATTTAAGTTTCTTCCATGTTATTTCATATGCTTTCATGGCTTCACTGTCATCTGGATGGACTGCTGTTTATGTATCCATTCACCAACTGAAGGACATCTTGGTTGCTTCCAAGCTTGGGCAGTTATGAAAAAGGTGCTGTAAGCATTTGTGTGCAGGTTTTGTGTGGACATAAGTTTTCAACTCCTGGGGGTAAGTGGCAAGAAGAGTGGTCACCGAATCACATGGTGAGAGTATGTTTAGTTTTGTAAGAAACTTGTAAACTCTCTTCCAAAGTGGTGTTACCTTGTTGCATTCCCCCCCAGTAGTGAATGAGGGGTCCTGTGGCTCTGCATCCTCACCAGTATTTTGTGTTATCAGTGTCCTGGATTTTGATTATTTTAAAACATTTTATTTTGAGATAATTGTAGATTCTCATGCATTTTTAAGAAATTATATGGATAGATAATGTATACCTTTCACCTATTCCTCCCAGTGTTATATACTTACAGCCTCCTGTGTAACCATATTCCACACAGGAAACTGATATGGATACAATCCATCGGCCTTACTCAGATCTGTCTGGTTTCACACCCCGGCAGGAGTGTGTACACATATGTATATGTAGTTCCATCACCAGGCAGCACACAGGATCCTTGGGATAAATTGTTCTCTTTCTTGACCGTGGTTATTACATAAATCAACATGTGATAAATCTCATATGTAACATTTTTATACTTGTCATAATTATGTCATCCTCATGGTGCCTTGGGCCACTGGGCACATCATAATTGCTTAATAAATATTCAACATAGAGATTTTTTAAAAAAATATTTTATTTATTTATTCATGAGAGACACATAGAGAGAGACAGAGACATAGGCAGAGGGAGAAGCAGGCTCCCTATGGGGAGCCTGATGCAGGACTTGATCCCAGGATCCCAGGATCATGACCTGAGCCAAAGGCTCAGGTGAAACTTTAACTCCACTGCTGAGCCACCCAGGTGCCCCTCAATATAGAGCTGTTAATAAATGTCATTCCTTAAAGAAAACAGCAATGCCTCAGAAAATATAAATCCTGATCTCAAAGGCTACATTTCCTTTGAGAGGCATGTGGTTGAGTGGAGATGGCCTTGAGCTTGCAGGAGAAGCCCTGAGGTCAGAGATGGGCTTTGCTGCTTCCAGCCAAGAGATTCCACTTTATACGTTGGACCTAGGTGTCCTGACCTATAAAATGAGGAAGTCGGATTAATATTCTCTATGGTCCCTTCTGAATTTGAAAACTTTATAATTCTATCAACTGTAACATCCTTTAACATTTTCAGTCTGACTTTCCCTTCTTGAACATTTTCCTCTTGTTATTTGAGTTTATCAGCTTCCGAGTTTGTTTAATTTTCAAGCTCTGAACCATGGAAGAAAAATAATCTTCTACTTGATTTTTTACCAACTCTGAGACAACATGAAAGACCTCATTTGCATGAACATTCCAGAGCAGAGTCGTGGGTCAGGAGACATGCAGGCACTTGGAGATGTTCGGTGTCTGTGTGGACTACAGTCCTGCCTGGGCCATGGGGCAGCCCCTGAGATATCCAGGAGCTATGGGGATTTGCAGAACATCTCCCTCCCCTCCCTCACCTCAGGCAAAGAGGGTCCCAGGCCCCACAGCATAGGCGAGGCTGTGCCACAGTAAGAGACACCTCCAGGGGCACCTGGGTGGCACAGTCAATTAAGTGACTGACTCCTGGTTTCAGCTCAGGGGAGTGATCTCAAGGTTGTGAGATTGAGCCCTGGGTCAGGGTCTGTGCTCAGTGGGGATCTGAGCACAGAGAATCTCTGTTCTCTCTCTTCCTCTGCCTCTCCCCACCCTCCCCAATGAAGAAATATATCTTTAAAAAAAAAGAAAGACACCTCTCTTCTCAGTGCGAGTGCTGGGAGGAGTGAGTCACACTCAGTACACAGTTCTCTGCAGGCCTGAGCAGACTTTTTGGTTTCTGTCCTCCTTCTCGGGGGCTGAGTGTGACCATCCATCAGCAGCTGATCCCAGATATGAACCAGAGAGTGACCAGAAGAGAAAGAGAGAAGCTAAACATGCTGGACAAGAAGCACATTCATCTGACCCTGCTGTGTGAGGTGGGTGTGCAGGTTGGGAGCATGGGCTCCTAACCTGGCTCTGCTTCTCACCAGCTATCGACTTTAGGTGCCTCCCAGCCCCCTCCTGCCTCAGCTTCTAATCTGTAAAATGGGAATGGTGACATTATCTACCTCAAAGGATTGTGATATGGTTAATTGACATAATTCAGGTAAAGAGCATGGCGCGGTGCCTGCCATATGTAAGTACTCGATAAATGTTGCCTGTCACTATCCTGCTTTGTTCTTTACCTCCTAACTGGGTTGTCCATCTCCAGAAATACAAGATGCCCTCAGGCACTCAGCCTATGCTGTTGAAAGTGTGTCTGGTGGTAGCTTCTAGGGGAAAGGCATGATGATCTGGAAGCTGGTGAAGTCAATTCTGTGTCCCCTTAAGCTTCTACACAATGTTGAGTCTATTGGAATGTCAGGGACTCCCAGAGAGGGCAGGCGTGCATATTTTTGCAAAGCTATTGGTGGAAAGTCTCCATTCTGGACTCTGACCTGGAAGGACCCCTCTCCTAGACACTGAGCCTCAGAACAACTTTGAAAGATGAGAACCCAAAGGAAGGGCCCACCTGACTGCTCTGGGGAACGGGCCTGTGCTGTCTGCAGAGGAATATTGCTCTGTGTTCCTTAAGGCAGGGAATTAATGGGATTTTATAAGTTACCCTACAGCGATCTGAGGATCCTATACTCTTGGATGAGCCCAGCAAATATGCGGGTTGCATTCATACATTAAAATTCTCTAAACAGGACTTCTTCTAACTTGCGCATTCATATGTTGCTGCCACAAAGCTATGAATTTTCTGATTTTTGTCACACTCTGATAAGATTAAGAAAACACAGTTAGATGTGCTCTTGCTGGCTGAGTTGCAGAAGTAATTTCTCATACAATTGAAATCTAAAATTTGGTAGATGCCTTGCCCAGTGGGACAGGAAGCAATTTATCAATTCCCATTAGCTTCAGTCAACAATCAGGAGGCTGCTTGGGCCTGAGTTTTCTTCTGTTAGCAAGGAAGACTTACAGCTCACTAATTTCCCAGGCTGACTGATGTTTCATGGAGCAGTTATCCTTGGTGCTGAGCATCTGGCCCACTCGTCCACAAGAGAGATCTCTGATCAGGTGGGATTTGCAGACCAAATCCTGTACTACCAGGCCTGCTAGGAAGGCCCCACATGGAGGAGGAACAAGGTATCTCAAGATCCAAAACTCTCAATGGAGGTCTGGTGACATTCACCTTTTCCTGAGCTCAAAATATCCAAAAGAAAGTTTCTTGTGTTTTTGAACGTCTGGTGTGGGGAAGCCTTTGCTAACAGGCTTAGTATAAATTTTAGTTCATATCCTAAAACCCAAGAAACACAAATGAGGGACCTGGCCTATTTTCCTGCCTTGTGGACTCTTATTCCATCGTTCCTCTGCATGTTTCCCTTCAAAATAAGTCCATGTGGTCACTGGGCCTCTGTCAGTGCAAACCCTGGCATGAGCATGACTTTTCTGAAAGGGAACTAGACTCCCCCATGGCTGGGGGAAGGAGTCCTCTGTAGAAGCTAGCTGTATTGATTTGTACTCCTACGGAAATTGGGAGGAAGCAAATATTTACTAAAAACACCTAGGCCTTAAAGAAACCTAGACTGGAGAACTTCTTCGCCTTTTCTTTCTTTAGTGTCATGTGCTTCTTTTTACTGAAAAGAAGTCTGAAGACCGTTTTGAGAGAAGATTTTAGTGGAGAGTTATTACCCTCATTACTAAATTTCTGACCAGTTTGGCTCTGGTGCCGTCACCAGTGCTGATGGAGTACAAGACACGAGGGAGCGTTAGTATCGTCATCTCTGTGGAGGGCCTTTTGGTGTGCAGACAGGTGTGCAGGTCTGTGTGCTGTTTTATTCATCTTGTTGTTTGTGCAGGGCTGGGGCAGTGACTCAGAGACATTGGCTGCTTGAGGAAGAATTAGATGGATGCTGGGGGTGATCATCACTGTGATTGATTTATCTGTATTTCCACGGGTTTTCTCAGGTATGGTCTTTCTGAGAGCTACCTGTGAGTCTGAGCTGGGTATGTGACTGAAGGACACAGCATTTCAGCCCCTGAGCAGTGGGCAGGACCATCCACTCACAGTGGTGTTGAGTGGGTGTCCATGGGTTCTTAGCTGGTGGACTGATAGCCTCGTTGGCGTGAACATAAGAACTTGCATGGTGCTCATGTTGGAGTGGATTCCCCTGGGGAGAGGGGAGGATGGGGATGCATAGACGTGGAAGGATGACATTCTACACACTCCTGAGAGCTGTGGACCATGACCATGGCCAGATAAGGTGAGAAAAGAAGATGTTTGGAGGCCTTTGGGCTCAGAAATTGGAGTAAGTTGTTCAGGATGGAGGAGAGTCAGGGCAGCTGAGAAGGGGTGGATCTAGCAGAGAGGATCTATCAGGAAGGGCTAAGGGCAGCCCCTGGGGCTGGGGCCCAAGGATGATATTGGAGGGGAGATACGGACAAAGGAATGTAGGTGAGAAAACTGAACACCAATAAAAAATAAATTTATTAAAAAAGAAAAAAGGAATGTAGGTGAGACAAAGTGCTTGCAGAACATGGCCTTAAGGACAGGAAACCTCAGCCCTCGGGAGCTGCCGTGTGCCTGGGGCCATGTGCCTTGTGCCACACACCCATGTGCCATGAACCCATGTGTCATGCATGCCTTGATGTGGACCAAGGAAGGGCAGCACTGCCAAATGACCTAGAATGAGTTCTGGCCACCCCGTGTGGCATGGGCTGCACTAGCTCATACCATGCTGCCCTCGTGAAGTCCCTGCATGAACAGCTGGATCCCCAAGGCTTGTATTTGAAGACAGGCTGCTTCTGATCCCTTAGATTTCCTCAGGGGTGATATTTCAGGGCACTTGAAGTTCTGCATCAATTTTAGTTTGGATTCTGTGATTCCGAGACATGAATCAGGGGTCTTGTCCATCTTCCCCCCTTGCATGCTCCAGTCTCTCATTGCTCTGCATCTTGGCTTTTTAAGCAAATGTAATGTGTACATATGTCTGATATCAGTGGCAATAGGCAAAAGAATTGCAATTTTAAGCTAGAAGTAAGGGGGATAAATAAGCTTGCTTATAAGCAGTAAAATCCAAGATTTTGGAAGGATTCTGTTTAGGTCTCTTCCAAGGATCGTAACTTACCTTTTAGGCAAAATTTTCCACAGTTGAGACTCTCTGGATTCTAGTTACAGGCCTTTGTAGTTCCCACCTGTGAGAGGACCCATGTCCTCTCTGAGGCTAGCTGTGGAAGGAATCGTATGAGCAGCGTGGCAGCCTTCAAGGCAGTAACAAGTATTATTTTTCTTCCCCCAGTCCCACTCTGCAAACTCTTTGATGGCAGGTGTTGTCCTCTTTTCAATCCCCAGGTCTCAGCCTAATAGCCACCCTGTAGTTGAAGTTCTATAATTATCCGTTCAATTAAGTTGTCTTGAAAGCAAACACCTTGCCTGTGAGCTTTTCATTGATCCACTATTTACTTACCTTATCTCTAGGGCAGAAATTAGATGGTTATACTATCCATACATCTTACATACCTATGGTTTATGGTATTGTGTTTAATTTCATGTACGAAGGCAAAGGAGTCAAACACTGGGGCCTGGATGAGTTATTTTACTTTTACTGAATTTCATTGTCCTTATCTGAAATGTGGGTATGAGGATGACAGAGAGAAACATGAGTTCCTTATGAAGATGTGGCCTCTCTAGGACCTTGGATCTTCTAGGGCCACCTCTTGCCCCATAGCACCAGATGCCGACTGAGCCACCAGACCAGTGAGTACTTCAATGCAAGGCGTCTTCTATGTGACAATTTTTGGGAGGCATAAATAGATGTTGAATTTTGCCAAGTGCTTTTCCTGCATCTTGATACAGATGGTCATTGAGATGGTCATATGATTTTTATCTTTCATTCTGTTAATGGAGTATATCACATTGACTGATTTGTGGGTGTTGAACCATCCTTGCATCCCTGGAATAAATCCTACTCAATTATGACGTATGATCCATTTAATATATTGTTGAATTAAGTTTGCTAATATTTTGTTGAGGATTTTTGCACCTATGCTTATCAGGGATATTGGCCTGTACTTCTCTTTTTTTGCAGTATCCTTGTCTGGTTTTGGTATCAGGGCAATGCTGGCCTGGTAAAACAAGTTTGGAAGTATTTCCTTCTATTTTTTGGAAGAGCTTGAGAAGGATTAGTGTTAATTCTTCTTTTAATGTTAAGTAGAATTCACCAGTCAAGCTGTCTGGTCCTGAACTTTTGTTTGTCAGAGTTTTAAAATGACTGATTCAATCTCCTTACTAGTAACTGATCTGTTCTGATTTTCTATTTCCTCATGATTCAGTCTTGGAAGGTTGTATGTTTCTAGGAATTTATCCATTTCTTCTAGCCTGTCCAAGTTGTTGGCATATAATTTTTCATAGTAGACTTTTGCGAGCCTTTTATTTCAGTGATACCAGTTGTAGCTTCTGTTTCATTTCTGTTTTATTTATTTGACTCCTCTCTCTTTTATCTTGGTGAGTCTAGCTAAAAGTTTGTTAATGTTTTTCCTATTTTCCAAACCAGCACTTGATTTCATTGATTTTTCCTATTGCCTTTGTAGTCTCTCAATCATGTATTTCTGCTCTGAGTCATTGTTATTTCCTTCCTTTTACTAACTGAGCTTCATTTGTTTTTTTTTTTTTCCTTGTTCTGTGGTGTAAAGTTTGGTTTATTTGAGGTTTTTTTTGGTTGTTGTTGTTTGTTTGTTTGTTTCTTGAGGTAGGCATTTATTACTATGAGTGTCCCTCTCAGGATTGCTCTTGGTGACTTTCATAATGTTGATATGCTGTGTTTTCATTTTCATTTTCCTCAAGGTGTTTTTTTTTATTTCACTTATGATTTCTTTATTGATTCATTGATTGTTCAGGAGCATGGTGTTTAATCTTCACATACTTGGGACTTTCTTAGTTTTCTTCTTGTGATTGATTTCTAGTTTCATACTATTGTGGTTGAAAAAGATGCTAGATATGATTTCAATTTCCTTAAAAATTTTAAGACTTGTAGCCTAACATATGATGCATTCTGGAAATAGTTCCACGTGCACATGAGAAGGTGTTCTGTTGCTTTTGGATAGAATGTTCTGTATATATTTATAAAGTCTAACTGGTGTAATATATTGTTTAAGACTGATGTTTCCTTATTGATTTTCTGTCTGGATGATCTATCCCGTGATGTAAGTGGGGTATTAAAGTATTAAAGTCCCCAACTCTTATTTTATTGTTATTTGTTTCTCCCTTTAGATCTCTTAATATTTACCTTATATATTTAGGTGCTCTTAGGTTGGGTGCATAAATATTTGAAAATGTTATGTCTTCTTGTTGGATCGACCCCTTTATCATTATGTAATGCACTTCTTTGTCTCTTATTACAGTCTTCGTTTAACTTCCATTTTCGGTGATATGGCTACCCCAGCTTTCTTTAGGTTTTAATTTGCTTGGAATTTTTTCCCATACCTTCATTTCCAGTCTCTGTATGTTCTTAAATCTGAAGTGAATCTCTTGTAGGCAGCATATGGAGGGGTCTTGTCTTTTTACACCCATTCAGCCATTGTATGTCTTTTAATTGGGGGAATTTAGTACATCTACATTTAAAATCATTATTGATAGATAGGTACTTGCTGCCATTTTGTGAATTGTTTTCTGGCTTCCAGGTATTTCCTCTGTTCCTTTCTTCTCTTGCTCTCTTCCTGTGTGTTTGATGACTTTCTTTGGAGGTATGATCAGATTTCTTTCTCACTATCTTTTGTGGATCTATTATAGGTTTTGTTTGGTGTTTGCCATGAGGCTCACATATAAAAATTTATGTTTACAACAATCTACTTGAAGATGATAACAATATGAGTTTCTTTTTTTAAGATTTTATTTATTTATTCGAGAGAGAGAGAGAGAGAGAGAGAGAGAGGCAGAGATACAGGCAGAGGGAGAAGCAGGCTCCATGCAGGGATCCTGATGCAGGACTTGATCCCGGGACTCTAGGATCATGCCCTGGGCCAAAGCCAGGTACTAAACTGCTGAGCCACCCAGGGATCCCCACAACTTGAGTTTCTAATGCTTTCTAAATCCTTTCTCTGCACATCATCCCATTTTATGATCCCATTGTAGCTCAATATGATTTCTCCCTCCAAGTCTTATGTTTTTGATATTACTTTTATATCCTTTCATCTTGGGTTTCTCTTAATTATTACAGTCACAATTATTTTTACTATTTCATCTTTTAACCTTCAAACTAGGTTTATAAGTGATTAATCCACTACCTTTACTATAAATTTACCTTTCCAGTGAGATTTATTCTTTCATACATTTTCTTTTTGTTTCTGTTTAGTATCCTTTCTTTTCAGCTTAAAGAGGTCACTTTAATATTTCTTGTAAGATAGGTTTATTGGTGATGAACTCCATTAGCTTTTGTTCTCTTGGGAAACTATCTTTTCCTCAATTCTGAATGATTACTTTGCGGGGTAAAGTATCTTTGGTTGAAATTGTTTTCTTTCAGCACTTGGAATATACTGTGCCATGTCTTCTGGCCTGCAAAGTTTCTGCAAAATGTCTGCTAATAGGCCTATGATGATTCCCTTGTACATAACAAATTGTTTTTCTCTTGCCTCTTTAAAGATTTTCTCTTTGTCTTTTAACTTTTGACGTTGAACTATAATATGACTTGGTGTGTTTCTCTTTGGTTTCATTTTTTTTTTGGAACTCTCTGGAATTCCTGGATTTATATGTCTATTTCTTTTCTCTGGTTAGGGAAGCTTCAGCCAATATGTCTTTAAATAATTTCTGTCCCTTTCTCTCTTTTTCCTTTTGGGACTTCTATTATAATGTGACTTTTAGTATGTTTGAGATTGTCCTATGAGTCCCCTAAGCTACCTTAACTTTTATTCATTCTTTTTGCTTTTTGCTCTTCAGATTGGGTGAGCTCACTGATCCTTTTCTTCCTCTTCATCCAGTCTGCTCATAAATAGATTTAATGTCTTTTTAGTTCAATTATTGTATTATTGTATTGTATTATTCAGTTGTGACTTCTGCTTGGAACTTTCTTCTATTTTCTTATTTATTTTTCTTATATTTTCCATCTCTCTGTTAAAGTTCTCACTTGTTTATCCATTGTTCTCCTGCATTTGCTGAGCATCTTTATGATCATTACTTTGAACTCTTTATTGGATAAGTAAATTACTCATCTCCATTTCATTAATATTTCTGTTCTGGGATTTTATCTTGTTCTTTTGTTTGGAGCATATTCCTCTGTTTCTTCATTTTTGTTTGACTCTTTGTATTAGTTTCTATGCCTTAGATGAAATAGCCATCTCTCCCAATCTTGAAGTGTTGGCATCGTATAGGAAATGAACCTTATCATTCAACCCTACCTTAGCTATTGGTGGTTGTCTCTTGAACCTTGGTTATCATCCAAGCAGGCTGTTTCATTTCTAATAGCTTCCAGTAGTTGAAGGTGTGGCAAGACCAGTCAGTGTCCCAAAGGGGAAGGGATCTCAAGTAGAACCCAGGTTCAGGCTGATTGGAAGCCAAACCCTTTTGCAGTAGCTTTTAGAGAATGTAAATATATATAGTCCTCTGGGGCTTCAAGTATAATCCCTGCTGGCCACCAAAGCCATGATGTAAGAAGTATCCCCTGGCAGCACTGACAAATATCAGCACCAGAGAAATGTATAAACTATTTTCTTTAAGATAGTGATGAGCCAGAGAGAGAAAAAAAATATTGTAACCACTGGTCCCCATTCCCTGAGAATACTTTTATCGGCCCATATAAGTGAGCTAAGCCAGAAGCCTATCCCCCAGGCCCTTGGACAAGCTCTTGGACAAGCAAATATGCCTCTTTCTCAGAAAGACTGGGGATATGTTTCAATCTGCTATATATTTACTGCCCTATGAGTGGTAATCTGCCAATAACTATCTCTCTGATTGTTACAGTCCCATGAACCCAGGAATGCAAATACCCAGGCCTCCAAAGCCAAGTGATCAAGTGGTGTCCCCTGAGTTGAAGCCTCAGAAACTGGGTCACCAGATGTAAAAACTGGAGCACCAGATGTGTGAGGAAGCTCCTCTTTGGAAGAAACTGAAGCCCTGGCATATGGCAGAAGAAGAGTGTGAAGATGACACCCACTGGCTGGAGTAAAGCAGAAGGGGAGTGTAAGATGGCACCTGCCAATAAAAGAAAAAAACAACAAAAAGAAAAAGGAAAAGGAAAACAGGAAAAAACGACAAAAAAGAAGAAAAAGAAACACACACACACACACACACACACACACACACAAGGATGACAATAGTGTTTGCCAGTTCTAGCAATGCAGAGGGAGGACAGGAAGGAAGATGGAGCCCACCAGTCTCTGTCCAGCAAGCCCCTACCCCTCAGGCCAACACTTTAAAGTTAGGAAATGCCTGGGTACTTTTCAAAAGGCTGCTTTTGTGCTGGCCCTGTGGCAAATGAGTTTGCATATAAGCCCTTTAAGCGTCATTCCTCAGTTCACCACAGCCCCGTGGGTCTTGAAGGCAGAGGCTTCATTGGTCTTCAAGCCAGATGTTTGGGGGGACAGTTTATCTTTCAGGTACTGGTATGAAAAACTGGAGGGCTTGATGTGGAGTATAAATCATCCCTCAAAGAGAAGGTTTTGAGTTCCTTCATCATGGGTCACTGAACCATGGGTGGGTTTAATGGTGAGATTGCATCTCAGATTTCCTGTTCATTTTGATGCAGTTTCCCTTTGGTTTGTCCAGTGTGAAGGGGCCACTCTATAGTTTTCAGGGCTTTTCAGAGGGAATTGTTACATATATAGTTGTAGATTTGGTTTGTCCACAGGAAGAGGTGAATTTAGGAGCTTTCTATGCTGTCATATTGAACCAGAAGCCTGCTTATATTTTCCCTTGACCTAAGACTTCTCTACAGGGGATTCCTGGGTGGCGCAGTGGTTTAGTGCCTGTCTTTGGCCCAGGGTGTGATCCTGGAGACCCGGGATCGAATCCCACATCAGGCTCCCGGTACATGGAGCCTGCTTCCCGGTGCCTGTGTCTCTGCCTCTCTCTCTCTCTCTCTGTGACTGTCATAAATAAATAAAAATTTAAAAAAAAAATTAAGACTTTTCTACAGGAATTCAGGGATGGGACAAGATAGAGTTCAGAGCTCCTGGGTTATACCTCTAACTGCCCCTTCCTTCCAAGGAGGGGTCTGTTAATTTTGTCACTTCTAGGAAACTCCATGGTCCTTTCAGCAAAATTACTCCCAGCATCAGGCCAGATTTGCCAGTGCCCCAGAGTCCTCAGCATGTTGCATTTTTAGTATAAGGGCACAGAATAGGCTACTCCTGGGGTTTTAAATAAATGGTGACACTTACACCCTCAGAAGCTATCTTGGATCCTTATATTGTGAAACTGTTGGCAGGGAAGGGCAGGGCCATATCAAAGGGAAAAAACTCTGCTGGGTGTTGTGCATACAGATTGGTGTTAAATTCAGTTCTATTAAACATCTTTATTAATGATGTGGAAGTGGGGTGTAAACAGAACATTAATTAAGTGCCTGAATACTAAATTGGGAGGTGTTGCAAAAGACAGACTAATCACTTTATCATTTACTCAGTGTACAGAATTGCACAATTCAGTGGATCTCCTGATTAAAAGTGGAACATATCTTTGTTGACAACACTATTTGCTCAATTTGTCGCTGGCATTTTGGTTGGCTTTCTTCACGTGCATATTCTTAGACTGGAAACCTTTCTATTTCTGTTCATTTCAGTATGATGAGTCATCCTATTTGTATATTAAGCACCCAGGTAGGGGGAACATATTTTTTTGAAAGGGTGAGGGTACAAACAGTAGCAGGGACAGAGAATGACATATGCTAGTTAAGACTGCTCACCTCAAATGCCTGAAGATGGAGGTGTCTATCCTGGCCCTTGGTGGGGCCTCTTCTGTTCCTTATGCTAAACTGTTCCTCTAGCAAGTTTAGAGCAGGTGGAGAACCTAATTCCCTTTTTATACCCATCACATAGATTTGAGGTCAGGAGTCCTGGATTTTAGTCCTCATTCTGCATTTTTTTGACTAAGTAGCTTTGATGAAGTCATGAAACCTCTGAGAGCCTTGGTCTCTTTATCTGAGGAAGGGAAGGAATATGTATGTCTCACAGGGTAATGTTGAGAGATGTAAATGGTGTAACAATCTTGGAAGAATTTTGTAAACTGTAAAACTGTCCAAAGTTAGTATGACCTTGGATTAATTTTCAAAGAATGAGGCATTCTATCCCAGTGCATATAAAGTACTCCAAATAATTATCAGCAGAGCAGCCAAGAACATTTAGAAATATGGATAGGAAATTCAATCTGGAAAAATGCTAGTAAATACTTAGGGACAGTAGAAAATTGGCAGGGTTTTGAGTTGGCAAAATTAATCAAACTATTTTTCAAATGCTTGGGTTCAACAAACTATAATGAGTTTGCCAAGCACCTTTTCTTATAAATTTTGTATCTTTTGTTTGTTTCAGCTAAAACATGATCCATAAGCTTCTGATTCATTTACACTTAATTCGCTAAAAGGCTATTTGTCAGCAGCACTCAGATGTTCTGGAAACCTGCTGGGTTGACTAAAAGATGCTTTCCAGATTTCTTTCTTCAGAAACGCTACTGTCCCCTGGTACACAAATGGTATATTTAAACATTATTTAGTCAAAATCCTTATTTTAAAAATTCTTGAATATATATTTTAAGAGTATATATTCAAGAATATTTTTAAGAATATAAATAAATATGTTCAAGAAATTTTAAAATAAGGATTTTTACATTATATGTAAAAAATATATATATGATATTCAGGGTGGAGTTTATTGCTTGACTCCTACCACTCTTCCTTCTCTCTCTTAGCAGTTCTGACAAAGTATAAAGAAATGCAAAGACATGAGCTGGCCAGAGCCCAGACTATGAACACTTTTAAGGGAAGTCTGGGTTGGGGAGGGTTGGAGACAGTCACCAGGGAGCTTCCCACACCCTTGCCCTCACTTGGAGGGCACCTGACTTGCCTGTGTGCAGGCACACCTTGAAGAGCAGAGCCTGGAAGAGTTAGTCTGGCCAGGCCCTACACCCTGCACACTCATCCCCGAGCTGGGGTGAGCAGTGGTACTGCCTGGGCATTCACTGGCAATTTTGATGGATCATGTCTTCTCCTACACCCCATGGGCTGCTTGCCATACAGCTCTGTTTCTGGGGCCCAGATAAGAAGCTCCATTCTCCTCAAATGCCAGAAGGCTCATCTGCTCATCAGGTCTTCTGTGACAGGTTCCCTTCTTGGTGGGTTTGGTGGATTATATTCGAAACAGAGCTGCAGGGAATAAGGAGAGACAGAGGATGGGCCATGACTCTTCCCCCCAGATACTCTTGTGGACGAGCCTTCTAAAGCCCCTTCCCAAGGCCTGGGACTCGGACCACAGGGAAGATTCTGGTGCGTGTAATCCCCACTCTGGGATCTGCAGAATGATGCTCACACTGCCACTCAGCCGTCGAGAGTAGAGGGTTAACAGAGCTCCCCTAAAACGACCTGCTGAGAGGAGAGCTTTGTCTCTGTCATTGTAAATGAGAAATGCTTTTCTTTTTTCTTTCTTTATTTATTCATGAGACACACACACACACACACACACACACACACAGAGGCAGAGACACACAGAGAGAGAAGCAGGCTCCATGCAGGGAGCCCGATGTGGGACTCGATCCCGGGACTCGGGGGTCACACCCTGGGCTGAAGGCTGGCGCTCAACCGCTGAGCCACCCAAGCATCCCAGAAATGCTTTTCTAAATAAGACAGAGCAGCACCAACTTCTGGAAATGAATCCAACCTGATCAAATCATACACATGCGTGTCTCCATGTTATGTGGACAGTGCATGCACAATACAGTTACACATAGTGCACGCACACACAAACGTATTTATACAAGTGAATGAGACCCAGTGAGGCCTGGGATGGAAAATTCTGTCTCCTTCCACCTGCATTCAACCGTTTCGTTTAAAATACTGTCCCTTGCAGGAATGCTTTTCCCCTTGAGCTGTGGTATGCACCCGAGCACACTGGGGAGGTGGACCTCCCTTAGTCCTGGATAATTCTGCCCCCAGGTCTCTGACCATGCAGCAATCCTTTCTCCCCACGTCATGCCTGAGCATCTGGGGCAGTGTTCACTTAGCCTTTGAATTCCAGATTCACTACATTCCCTCCATTCCTCACTTCTTCCTCTTCTCATGTCTCCATCACAGCACTGGGCTGAGAAGAAAGCATATTGATTTTTCTCCCTTCTTTATTTCTACATATCTGTGCACAGGGCACGTTTGACGTTTCTTCCAAAGCTCCACCTGCTAAGGGTCTGAAGGAGGAAACTGGGCTATTTCATCTCTGTGATTCTAAATGAGCCATGCATTTGGCAACTTCTCTATTTTAACTGTCCCATTGCAATTTCCCATTGGGGGAAATTCCTAGAATCCCAAACCAGAAAAGGAGTTGAGGAGGATATTAATGAGAAATATATAACTTTCATAAGTGAAAATTATTGCCTTGGTATCCTGAGCTCCAGGAGGAGAATGAAACTACGTATCCAGCCTTTGCTTCTGACTGATTCAGAATCAATGCTTCTGGGCCAGGATGGGGGTGGGTGGATGGTCACTTGGCAGCCACTCTTGGGTATTTTTTCGTTCCTGCAGGTGACCCTACATGTGTCCTTTGTAATATCCCTTGGGAGCCTGGAGCTTCTTGTAATTGGTTTGTAGCTCTTCATTCAGCAGAGGATACTCAAGACTGTTTCCTCTCTGGGCTTAATACTTTCTCACAAGGACTATGAACAGATTTTTTCCAACATAATTGGGAAATGTGACTCCATTAGGGCACAAAGCTTCATCTCCATTAGATTGCATACTCCTTCAAGTGTTTTATTATTATAAAATACACATAGCATGAAATTTAGCACTTCAACCATTTTTAAGCGCACACTTCAGTGACGTAAAAGACAGTCATGCTGTTGGGCAACATCATCATCGCCCAGCTCTGGAACTTTTCATCATCCCAAATGGAAGCTCTGTCTCCATTAAACACTAACTCCCCATTTCCTCCCGTCCCAGCCCCTGGCACCCAGTGTCTGCTCTCATACAGTACTTTCTTTTAAGGTGGTACAAATACCCCAATTTAATCCTGCTTGAAATAGTACAGCTATAGCGACAACGTACCCATCTAACTCAGAACCGCCCATCCTTGGGAAGTGGGCCATCATTTGTAGTGATTTGTGGTGCTGAGTGTTGGGGTGTCCCGCCATGGAACTTGCAGGCCACTGCCTGTCCTCTGGAACCTTGGGTCCCCACAGACCCTGCACTGAGCCAGGTCTGCTTTGTGACCCTGTCCTCCTCAGCCTGAGCTGACCGAGCTCAAGGAGACTCTTACCCAAAGACGGATCATGGCCTCGCCAGCAGCGGCCTGTGTCTGGGGGGCTGGACTTTGCAGGTGAACTGGAGCCATCAGGCTCATCTCTCTTGAATGTGGAAACAGACAGCCTGTGCCAATTGCTGAGAATCTGAGGTGAAAATCTCAGAAGAAGGCTATGTGAGTTTGCCGGGGGCTGCTATAAAAAGTGCCAAAGGCTGTGAGTCTTGATCAACAGAAATTTATTTTTTCACAGTTCCAGAGGCTGGAAGTCTGTGGTCAAGCTGCTGCCAGGTCTCTCCTGAGACCCTTGGCCCGCAGACCACCTTCTCTTGTGCTCCCCCCTCGTATAATTTCTTCTGATGAAGACATTAGTCACGTTGGAGTAGCACTCACCTTAATTACCTCCTTAAAAAAAAAAGATTTTTTATTCATGAGACACACAGAGAGAGGCAGAGACACAGGCAGAAGCAGAAGCAGGTTCCCTGCAGGGAGCCCCATGCGGACTCAATCCAGGGTCTCCTGGATCACAACCTGAGCCAAAGGCAGATGCTCAACCACTGAGGCACCCAGGTGCCCCTAATGACCTCATCTTAACATAATCACCTCTTTACGGACCCCATCTCCAAATAAGGTCACACTCCGAGGTACCAGATGGGGAGGTTAGGACTTCTGCATCCAGATTTGGGGGAGACACACTCAACCCTGATGGGGAGGCTGGCTGGGGCTGCTCTGAACACAGCAGCAGGGGCAGGAGGAGGAGCCGCTGGGATCGAGGAGGGATGCGCCCGGCGTGTCTACAGGGAAGCAGGTGCCTCTGCTCCTGACTGTTTTCAGGGACTAGCTGTAGATGGTTTCCTTTTCCCCTTGGAAGCCGGCGAGGATCCCCCTCTCTCGCACCTTGGGCAGGGCCCTCCTGACAGCTCAAGCCATCACCTCCCTTCCCCACAAGGGAGGTGGATTAGCAAAGGAATCCCATCTGGCCCCAGCAGAGTGCTCACCTGGGCGCTTGGCGGTGCAGCCCACGGCCTGGGGACAGGCAGGGCTTAGAGGCCGCCCCAGACGCCCAGGTTCTGCTTGTGGTGGCCTCGCTGTGGGATTATGGTGATTAGTGCCGTTTGCTGAAAGCTCTGAAACAATTCCCCACAATTCCCCTCCTTTTTTTTTTTTTTTTTTTTTTTTCCCCTGTGAAATGTAGTCTTTCAGCCAAACAGTGTGGTCCTCACCCTATGTTTGTTAAAAAGGTTAGGGAAAATGTCATCCAACCCACAGCCTGGAAAGGCGCTCGGAGCAGCTGGTGGAAGCTCAGTGGGCATTTCCCAGCAGCCAGTCTAGAACAAACAGGGACTGTATCCTTACCCGTACCGCGAGCTGGCAACTGCCCTCGGGGCTCCAGGAGCAGGGCCCGCGAGGCCGACGCTGCGCCTCTGTCCACCTGCCCCCTCACCTGCTCAGGGCCGGCTCTCCATCGCGCCCTGCCGCCTGGCTGCCTTGCTCGGCTGCCTTGCTCGGCCAGCACCGCCCTGTCTCCCTGCTGAAGCTTCCTTTGCAAACCCTCTATTAGATGTTAAAAGCAGAAACAGCCAGTGGAGGGGGCGGGGAGAGGACCTGCATTCAAAATTTTATGAAGAAATTAAATTTTGTGTTGCATCAAAGAATACATGGTATTTCAATACCAAAGCAACAAAAGAGTAAGAGGCAGATGTCTTCAGGCAACTCGCTAATTCACAAATGAGAATGATTGAATATGAGTATTTACAGTGAGCATTTTCTGCATAATACTAATTATACCGCATGCTTAGCAAGTTCATTTTTTAAAGATGGTTCAAAGGCAAATGTCAACCTGGCTCTGCCCAAATTGTGTATGTACCATACACCAACAATGTCCGAATGAATAGAGTAGGCATTAATAAGGTTTTACCAGTCATGGCTATAGGCAGGATTTAAATCAGCCATATTTGGCTTCAATCAACACTGGATACAAAATGACTCATTTAAAAGTGGTGTGACTAAACACTGCTTTTTAAATGAGCTGCATTGTGCAGGCATTTCATTGTCCCTAATTTAAAAATGGGAGCTTTCGTAGTGGAGCCCCAGAACCTTGGGCTTACACTTTAGAAGGCATTTCCTTTTCTTTGGTTGCAAAACAAATCTCCTTTTGCTGGAGCAGGTTTGCAGGGACCAAGGCCATCTGGGGTGCTGGGCTGCCCAGGGGATGAGCCCTGCCCATTGCTGGAGGCACCGTCACGAGGACCAGTTATGACAGCTCTTGTGGTGATCTGTATGCAGAGCCACGCATGCTATCCTCTGCCCCTGTTTTCATTCCAGCAAGCTCTCATTAGGCAAGAATGTTGTCTTTTCTGATTACATTGCATATGTGCCTAGAGGAGATGAAAGGAAAGGAATCTGAGACAACACGCGTGTCCTATCACTTGTCTGGGTTTGGGCTTCCCACCTCGAGGAAGGCTAAGTGACATCTCCCAAAGAACCGGGCTGGTGTCTTGGCTTTGTCACCTGTTCCCACAGCACCCCACTTCATATAACCTCTTTAGCCTCAGTGTTCTCATTTGTAAGATGTAGGTAAAGTAAATAATTTAGTGTGAAGATTTCATTATTTAATGTATATAAATCCTCAAACCCATGTCTGGCACCCAGAGGGTGTTAATAAATGATAGTTGTTATCATCATCCATTTAATTTGGAGTTATTTCTATTTTGCTTCCTTTTCTACTTCTCATGTCCTGAGGTTGTGGGCTCTCTCTCCACAGGATAGCCTGCCTGGCACTGTGGGGAATCCCACTCTGGAGTTAGTGGGGGACTGGGGGCTTACTCCTGTGCTTTCCATGGGTCATCTGAGATTCTCTGTAAATGGGGTACAGAGGAGGCCGTCTGTAAGACTAAATCTCTTCTTGTTCTAAAAGTCTGTATGAGTCCTATAGTATATGCATGTTGCATTAGGAAAGTCGTTGCCAGTTAGCTCTGGATGATAAATCGGAAATTAATAAGCTGAATGTTATCCAACTTGGTCTTCAGTGAAAAGAACTTTCTTGGTTGTCCTGCTGGAGAGCCTCCGGAGCCCTGAGCTACAGTTCTGGTTCCTGGCCACTTGTGCCATCTCTCAGGTGACCCCCACCCAGAAGGCGGTTGTCAGATGCAGCAGCAGGAGCGGCTGCCTTATTCCATGGGATGGATGCTGTCTTCATAGAGTGGGTTTGCAATTAAGAATAGTTTTCTAAGAAGCCTGGAAAATTTCCAAGTGGAATGAGTGAGTCTTGTGATTCCTGAGCACACTTAAAACAAAACCCAAAGTAATGCATATCCTTAACCTTTGATCTTAATACTTCTGAAGAAACAAAGTGTGAAATTTTTGTTTTTAGAGTCCAGGGATTAAAACTATTCCATGAAGGTGGTTGTTTTAAAGGTATGAGGAGGGGCGCCTGAGTGGTTCAGCTGGTTGAGCATCTGACTCGATTTCGGCTCAGGTCATGAAATCAGGGTCATGAGATGGAGCCCCGCATCGGGCTCCATGGTCAGCACAGAGTCTGCTTGTCCCTCTCCCTCTGCGTCTCCCCCTACTCATGCTTGCACACACTCTCTCTCAAATAAATAAATAAATAAATATAAATAAATAAAGTCTTTAAAAAAAAGGTATGAAGAGCTGTCCATCCCATTCTGTACTTTTGGGGAGCTTTGAAACGAAAATATGGGGACAGCGATGTCCTCTCCAAAAGCCCCTTAGGCTTGTTCCCAGAGGCCAAACCCAGGCTGGTCAGATGCCACCTTGACGTGGAAATCCTTACCTGTTTGGGGATGCTGAGCTGCAAGAAGGAAGTAGGGAAAAGTGAGGAGGGGAGTGGCTTCAAGACTCGGCACCTGGAGACCATCTACTGCGTCAGCTCTAGGTGGCTCCATGAGTTACAAACCCCTTCATGTTACGAATTCATTTTGGCTCTGGAGAGTCTGTCAGAATTGTGCTCATATTGCCCTTGAAAGAAAAGAGGCATGAAAACCATACCGGATGACTTCTCTGATCCTTGTTCTGCAAATGTTCACACCAATTTTGCCCCTTTCCATCAGAGATCAAAAGTCAGTAAAAATCTGAGATATGAAGAGCCTCTGATCTGGAACCAGACCCCGACTTAAGTGTTCATCTCGTCACTTAAAGCTGTACAAGCCTGGGCAGGCTGCTTAACTTCTTTGGTTCTCAGTTTACTAAATGGCATCACTGGTTTCCAGAACTGAGGGAGATGGGGGATGTACAATGTGCCTCCTAAGCTGTTCTGTGTCTCAGAGATGCTGTGGCAACAGGAGGCCTCATTCTGAACCCAAGTACTATTGACTTAAAAGGCTCAGACCCAGCTTGAGGGTGTTCCCTGGGGCTTAGGGGGCAGGAGGACCTGCAGAAAACCCTGGAAAAAAACTCATCCTAAGGCAAAAAAAAAAAAAAAAAGAGAAATAGAAATGCTAATGGAGGAACAGAGGAAGGAATTCTGAATGGAGGCTTGTTAATGATCTTTGCCCATGCCTGCTTTCTCCACTTGCCCTCCTGTGGTACAGGTGGAGGGGAGACAGAGAGAGCCAAGAACCACCTCTTGAAATGTCTGTGGGGGGGGGGGCAACCCAATATCTTTGCCCTTTGGACAAGTGGCCTTGTCCAAGCTGGCTCCCAGCTCCAGGGGGCGTCGGCACGGCTGGCAGCCCATCCCCATTGGCAGCACCACCCACCGTGGCTCCCACGCTGTGTGTGGCGCTGAGACCCTGGCCAGCCATGGTACGATCAACAAGAAGCAATGCCCTTGGCATGAGTGTGTGCAGCCTGTAGAGGGAAGCAGGGCAGACATTCTTTGAGTTACCAGTGGTAGAGGTGGAATGGAGAGTCAAGAGGTGTCGTGACACCAGAACACCCCAGAGAAGGCCAGGAAGGGAGACGGGGCAGATAGTGATGCCTCATGGCACTGACAGAGCTTTTTATGAATCTGTCCCCACCACAGACTCAGGAGGATTTCAGGTGGAGGGTGGAAGTCTTGCAATCACAGGAAAGGGAGAGAGAAAGAAAAAATACATTGTAATGACTTCTCCTAATAGAAAGTTCTCTTGCAGAACCTGCCTGGACTGGCCTTGGGAAGCCTGGCTCACATGCCAGGTGTCATTAAGATCCAGTTGTCCAAATACTCTTTGCCTTTCAAAAACATGTACTTGTATGTTTTTGTCACTGATTAGAAATACTTGTCCTCCTGATAACTCACAAACGTCGAAATGGTTTCTTCTTGACAGTCAGGCCTGGAAAGGGATTGGCGTGGTGCGTTACCATGGCCGTGACAAAGCCCTGGGGTCCCAGAGCAATCCACCGGCAAATTCTAGAGTGGTTTGGTTAGCGAGGAGGTGGGAGCACGTTGAGAGCTACAGGATTGTTCTCAGTCTTAAAAACTTGCTCTCTGGTTGGGAAGATGAACACTACACATGCAAAAGGCAACTCTTCTTAGCTTTGAAATTCAGAGATAGTTGGCACCCTGGAGGAGGCAGCCTTACCGGAGAGGAGCGGTGCTCACTGTTGCAGGCTTCCCCTGGCGAGAGGAAGGGGTGTGATCCCCACCACGTATGCACAGAGGCGCCATCCCCAGAATTTGCATGCGGTTGCAATGAGCTTTAATACATTACCTTTTTTAAAAAAATTAATTTATTCATGAAAGACACAGAGAGAGGCAGAGACACAGGCAGAGGTAGAAGCAGGCTCCCTGTGGGGACCCGGATGTGGGACTCAATCCCAGGACCTCAGGATCACGCCCTGAGCCAAAGGCAGATGCTCAACCACTGAGCCACCCAGGCATCCCTAATATGTTACCTTTAAAAGATATTCTCATTTGTGTGATTCAAAGCAAGTCTGAGGGTTAGCTGCATATAAACGCCCAGCAAACGTCTATTTCTAATAACAGGTGAGTTTCACCTGTACCTTTGCCCCTGGCCGTCCCCCGCTTCCTTGGTGTGTGTTTAACCTCACATTATTGCACAGTAGCCTGGGATGAGCCACTAAGGATCGTCTCTGTTCCCATTACACTTATGTCTCTTACTTAAGGATGCTAATTCTCCAAGCAGCTCTGCACCGCCTCTTCATTCCTCTGGATCCTGAAGGCGATGCTAATCAGCCCTCCTAACAGCTGCCTCGGCATCCCAAATGTCATGCGAAGGTTCCTTCCTGCGGTAGTGGCAATGCTTCCAACCTGCTGTCATTCGTCACATCCATTCCTTTCTCTCCAATCTGGACTTCTCATTGGAGAACTCGTTGATGTCCAGATTCTCCTGCTCTCTTGCCTTGCCAAGCATTCACTCACAGGTTATCAGTGCTGGGTATTTTTGGAGCCTGGTTTGGGGAATAATAAACATGGGAAGGGAACTAGAAGCTTGATCTCTCCCGAGCACCTGCCACCCACATTTACATGTGTCCTCTTGGGGCTGTAGTGAGGTCATGTAGAGTGCACGGTGCCTCCGTGTGAGAGGAGACCTGTGGAAAACCCAAGAGGTCGGGCCACTGACTCCTTCCTCCGGGCTGCCCTTCCTATCACGTGACCAAGGTCAGGGGTCCGACTCCCCAGTGGCTGGCCATGCACCTGCTCCTAAGAAGCCGTGGTTGATTTCTCTGGGAAGTAACTCCTTTCCTTAACTGTTGTCTGGGGCTTTCCCCTCTCTTCACGTATGTTTTGCCTGTTAAGACATTTCAAAGAAACTGTTGGCTCATTTTCCACTGTGCTACCAAGAGTCTCATGCCCAGATCCCTCGCCTTCCCACGGCTGCTCGATCATTGCTGTGATTGTCTTAGCCTCCTGGGCTCCTCCAGGCCCTGATGGGAAAGAATGGAAAGGACAAAAGAAAAAAAAAAAAAAAGAGTTTGTTAGAGTGGAACCCAAAGTGTGGTCGCCGGATGACTTCTCGGTAATTGAAGTATTTATGGGTCTAAATAGTTCAGTGTTGTCCGCAAATAAACACAAAATGCGCAGAAGTGACTCTATTACGCCAGGGCAGACACCTGCTCAGGCGGGTCCGAACTTGCAACCTTGTGACTTTTCTTGGAGCACTGGAAGGATTTTCTCTACTTGAGTTTCCATTAATTTAAATCAGAACTAAAGTTCACTGTGTCTCTCTTCTGCTGGTGACATTTTCCACTTCACACATTGTCAACCTCATTTAACATGTTGCTACTTGGCTGCGGTCACCTCAGAGGGAAACTGTGCACCCCAAACAGCAGCAGCACTTCTCTGCCTCCCTGCCACCTCCCTCTGCCCTCCCCCTTCTCTTCCAGGAAGCTCTCCCTGTGCAGTGGCGCTAGCCTGATGAGGAACACACAGTCAGTCTTGCTCGCTGTGGATACCAGTGACGTCCAGCTCCTTTCTTTCTGTTTTTCTGAATGTTTCCAATGGACTCACATGTTGGGATCACCTCATGATAAAATTAACTTAATCAACAATCTGTACCATGAAGCCTTCCCTGGAAGGCAAGAGAGAAAGTCCAGTTGTTAAACAAAACAGAAGCAATGATAATCCACCAAACGAAGGTTGGCTGAGAGTCCATGGGCCAAAGTGGGGCCAGAATTATACCCTGTTGCATAGGGATTTGTTGTCAGGATTAAAATAGTGTCTGGAGATATCATTTAAAAATTCAGATTTCTGATTTCTCTGTAAAGACCAGTCTATCTGCCAATGCGGGCCTGTGTTTCCCTGTGGACATGAGCATGCTGGCCTTCGGTGGGGCTGACTCTGGATATGCCACGTTCCCTGGAAGACATCCTTCACTTATTTGTAGGCCTGACTTATCCCTCTTGGCATTCAAGCTTCCAGCTCCTGCCCTGCATTTGGTAATGCCGGAGGCTACCATCTGCCTGCTACCTTTGTCTGGAATTTAGACGATAAGCTTGCACACAGTACATATTTGATTGAGGCCTGTTTCAGTGCGTACCTGAAAGTCAGGGGTAACCTTTGAACACTTCTCATAATGAGTAGTTCCTTGGCAATATTTTTTTCAAAAATGAGAAAGCCAAGTTTAGAAAAGAATCTAGATTCCTTCTCCATAGAGTCAAATATCACACCAAGAACAGAATTCACTGAACTCAACACATATGCCCTGGTACGTGTTAATCTCCCACTCTGTAGCAGACACTGGAGTGACTATGCCTCTTTCTCCTCACCAGAACTCAGGCTCCCTGGGGCAGGAACTTTGTCTCACCCACTGCCCCACACCAGAGCCTGAGCCAGGTGACTGACACACACTTTATGAATGTTGAGTGAATGGGAAGGGAGAAGGAAAAATGGACAAGGCTCTTCCTTCAGATGGACATTTAAACACAGTCAGAAGAGCAGGAGAGATTTCTCTAGCTAAGTTGAGAATGAAGCAGGGTGGAGGGCTCAGCATGTGCAAAGACCAGGGGGTTTGACAGAGAGGCCTGTGTGTGGAGAACAGAGTGGTAAATGAAGAGAGAAGCAGCTGGAGGGCTAGGCAGGAACCAGATCCTGGAGGACCCATGGAGTGAATTCAGAATCCAAAACAGTTGTTGGAGGAAGAGGACAAGTAGAGGCAGGAAGTTGAGGGGACAGAGAAGGAGAGAACTGACCCCAATGTCAAGGACTTTTGATAAGAGATTGAGGAAGTGACTGCTGAGCCACTTCAGCATCCCCACTGGGGGAATGGACATCCCCTGGGGGCAAAAGTGGGGCCCTGCCTCTGGGTTAACTTCAGTTAACACCAGAACATGGAAGAAATATGAGCTTTCAAGTCAGATGGCCTTGATTCAAATTCCAGATTTGATATTTGGTTGGTCCTGGGGGAAATCCTTAATTTCTCTGTTCTCTGGTTTTCTTATTTGCAAAATGAGGACAATAATACTTATTTTGCATGGTGTTTATGAAGATGATATAAGATCATACGATGATGTATATAAACTTGACAGTAGCAGCAAGAAAAGAGTAAATAATAGACACTACTTAGTACTGGAATGTTCTACCTGTGACGGTCTACCCAGAAGACAAAAACTTTCTCAAGGACTTTCTGTTCCTTGGACTCGGTGAGGATGTCTGGCCAGACAGGAAACCTGGACCCAAGGTGTCCTTCCAAAAATAGCTTTTGCAGATGAGGATGGGGATACATTAAAGCAAATGCATTAGTTTGCTAGGGCTGCTGTAATGAAGTCCCACCAGCTGGGTGAGTTGAACAACAGAGATTCATTGTATCTTATTTCTGGTGGCTACAGGTCCATGATCCAAGTGTGGCCCACATGGGTTCTTTCTGAGGCCACTAGGGAGATCCCCTCTACACCTCTCCCCCTGCTTCCAGGGATCTGCTGGCCTTCCGTGCTCCCTGGCTTGTGGAAGCACAACCCTGATCTCCACCTTCACCTTCACACAGCCTTCTCCCTGTGTGCATGTCTGTGTCCACCCTCATGGCCTTAACTAGTTATATCTGCACAGACACTATCTCCAAATAAGGTCATTTCCAAAGTCCTAGGGTCTAGGACTTCAACATTGGTGGGGGCCACAAGTCAGCACATAATACATAACACATAACATAAATGTGATGGATAAAGCTTTAAAAAGTGGCCCTTCCTTTTTTCTTGACAAATGAAGATTTTTGTCACTTGTTTTGCTGTTTTCCTCTTCACCCTGTTCTGCCTTACAGCTGGGCAACCACAGTGTACACTTGGTGGCCCGCCCTCCCAGAGTGTTGACTCTCATAGTCCCAATAGCTCCCACTTCATGATGGCCACCCTCTCATCTGATGACACAGTGTCACTGCAGCACTGCTGGCATACATGTCCATCTCTGACTCAGTAGCTGCTCCCATTAAGCTGTCTGACCCATCAGTCCATTTATTCACTCTTAACCTTCTCAGTATCCATTAGTGTCTCTCTTTACTTCTCTCCATATCCACCTTAGATTTGTTGGTCCATCAAATTGTCACTTACCTAACAAATTCCCTGTCATGTAACTTTTTTAGTCATAACTCCAGCTCTAGATGAACCCAACAATACATTTTTGGGGTGCCTACTTGAGCATCTCAGGAAGGCTGAGAAATTTACACCATCAGGCACACAAGAATCCTGATAAATTCATGAACACCAGACTTGAGTGGATTTCCACCTTTCCCAGTAATCCTTAACGACTGTTTCAAACTTTCTTCCCTCTTCCAGAAAGTCTAAAGCTTCAACAATATCCTCCCTCTCAGAAGTGAACCCTGATTCTTTTCAGGGAAAATGAAAGTATTTTGATTCAAGCTCATCAACTTTCTTTTTTTAAAAAAATTATTTATTTATGAGAGAGAGAGAGAGAGAAAGAGAGAGAGAGAGAGACAGGCAGAGACACAGGCAGAGGGAGTAGCAGACTCCATGCAGGGAGCCCGATGTGGGACTCCATCCCAGGACTCCAGAATCACGCCCTGGGCTGAAAGTGGCACTAAACCCTTGAGCCACCCAGTGGCCTGCTCATCAACTTTCTGCTACCAAACCAATGCACCTGCCCATCTTGTTCACTCCTGTTCTCATTCCTTCCTTCTGTACTTGGAGGAGGTGCTTATTCTACTGATGGACACTTCCATTCTGTCTACATTCCACACTGCATCTGTTCCCATCTTTGAGAAATGTCTCAGTATTGATTATTCTTTCTAGCTTTAATTCTCTCTTCTTCTATAATATTCTTATTACTATTTAAATATGCTTGAGCATCTACTATCTTTATAGAAGAAATGCATCTCTTTTGATCTGGCATTTGTCATTTAGTTTCTTCTCTATCTCTTTTCTCTTCCACAACCAAATTTCTTGAAAAAAAGTGTGTGTAATTACTAGATTTTTTTAGCTACAGAAACATATAATTTATTTTATACTATCCACATATGAGGATTACATTTACAAAGCTGAGTTTTTATTTTTTAATTGTGGTAAAATACCCATAACATAAAATGTACCCCATTAACCATTTTTAGGTGTAGAGTTCAGTAGTGTTAAGTATATTCATAGTTCTGTGTAACCAGTCTCCAGAACTTTCATCTCACAAAACTAAAATTCTATACTTATGAAACAATTGCCTTCCTTCTCCCCTCTCTTCAGCTCCTGGCAATCACCATTCTACTTTCTGTCTCTATGAATTTGATTATTCTAGGTACCTCATATAAATGAAATCATGCATTATTTTCCTATTTTGTGCTAGCTTATTTCATTTAGCATAACACCCTCAAGTTTCCCTCAAGGTTTCCTCAAAGTTCAAACACATTAACATGTGTCTGAATTTTCATCATTTTTAAGGTTGAATAATATTCTCTGGTATGTATAGACCATATTTAAAAAATTCATTCATCTGCCAAAGTATGCTTGTGCTACTTCTACCCTTTTGCTGTTGTGAATAATGCATCTATGAACATGGTATACCAACACCTCTTCCAGACTTGACTTCCCATTCTTTTGGGCATACACTCAGTAGTGGCATTACTTCATAGGATAGCTCTATTTTTAATTTTTTGAGAAACCACCACACTGTTTTCCACAGTGGCTGCACCAGTTTACTTTCTGCCAATAGCGCGCAAGAGTTCCATTTTGTCCACATCTTTATCAACACTTGTTACTTTATGATTTGTTCTTGTTGTTATTCATAGTAGACATCCTAATGGGTGTGAGGTAGTATCTTATTGTAATTTTGATTAGCATTTCCCTGATTAGCAACGTTGAGCATCTTTTCATTTGCTTATTGGTTATTTGTATGTGTTCTTTGGAGAAATGTCTATAGTCCTTTGCCCAGTTTTAGCATTCTCTCTGCAGCATTTTTTTTTTAAATTTTTATTTATTTATGATAGTGAGAGAGAGAGAGAGAGGCAGAGACACAGGCAGAGGGAGAAGCAGGCTCCATGCAGGGAGCCCGACGTGGGATTCGATCCCGGGTCTCCAGGATCGCGCCCTGGGCCAAAGGCAGGCGCCAAACCACTGCGCCACCCAGGGATCCCTCTCTGCAGCATTTTGTGTGATGCATCGCTACCTTCTTTCCTACCACTGGCTTCCTCGACACCAGATATTTATACTTTCCCCATCTTCTGGATGCTCCTTTTCAGTCCACTTTTCTGGCTTATCCTCTTCTACCATGCTTTTGCTTCCTGTGCAGGTTTTTTTGGTCAGGTTTCCTTTCCCTCCCACTCTAATTTTGCAGGGAGAGCTCATCCTTACTCATGGCTGTTGCAGTCTACAAGCACCATTTATATTCCAATGGCTTTTAAATTTATATTCCAATGGCTTTTAAATTTAAATTTCTAGATCAACCGGCTTCTCTGAATTCCAGATGCATATTGTCTAATTGCCCACTTGACATTTCCACTTGCATATGTTAAGGGTGCTTCACCATTTCAAAACTGAACCTGTGATCTGTCCCCAGAAGTCATTCTTCCACCTGGATTTCCTATCAGAAAAGTCACCATTATCTATCTCATCCCAAGAAACCTCAGAATTCTAACATTTCCTCCTTTCCTTCTGAATCTTGGGGATTTCAACCCTTAAATATATTAAGTAACTCTTACATATATATCTACTTTTGCCTGCTTATATTCATCCTCCTTGCTACCACATGTGTCTAACTCTTATTACTGCCTTCTAACTCAGCTCCCATATTGACTTTTCTATTTATATACAGCATGCACAGTGATGTTTTTGAAATATACGTTGGAGTGTCTCTATCCATTCTCTAAAATCTTTTATGGGCTTCCTTTATTCTAAGAGTAGCATCCAGTAATTTCTTCTCCCACAGGGTGGAAGTGTAGGGGAGAGCAGAAGGGGACAGAGGATTGAGCCCTTGAGAACTCCACTATGGAAGTCTGCAGAGTGGGAAAAATCATGGCCCGGAGGACAGGAGGAAGACCAGGAAAAGGAAAGAACCTGAAGTTAGTGTAGAAGTGCTTCAGGAAGGAGGAAGAGATGAAATGATACTAAAATGTGCAGAATAGTGAGGACTGGGAAATGCCTGGAGCGAATTGAGGACAGAATGCGAGGTGAGTAAGTGGAGAGAGTTCTCCTGAGTTTTGCTGTGAAGAAGAATTAGATTTTGTATTGGTTTGCTAGGGCTGTAGTAACCAGTGCCACACACTGGGGACTTGAATGACAGGAAGTTACTTTCTCATGATTCTGGAGGCTGGAAATCTGGAATCAGGGTGTTGGCTGAGTGGGTTCCTACTTGGATTTCAGAGAGCCTCCTTCTTGCTGTGTCCTCATGTGGTCTTCCCTCAGTTCTTATCTGCCTCCAAGTTCTCCTTCTTATAAGGACACCAGTCCTGTGGAATTAAGGGCTACACTAAAGTCCTCATTTTAACTTAGTCACCACTTTAAAAGCCCTGTCTCCAAATATAATCATGTTCTGATGTACAAGGAGTTAAGACTTCAACATATGAATCTCTAGGTGACATAGTTCTGTCCCTAATAGTTGGGGTGAGGGACCCAGGGACATTATACCACCCCTAGGCCCTGTTGACGTAAAAATTCTGGGACTGATTTGGCTTTTTTTTTTTTTTTTTGCCTTAATTTCTCACTTTTCTTTTCCTAGTTACCCCTCAGCATTCCTCCCAATAGATCAGGGAAGATGCTGGTTTTTTAAATGACACTTATCTGATCCTTTCAGCTGATGGTCTGTCCTTGCAGTGATTCTCCATGTTTATTGAAGTTCACTGTAGTTTTCTCTGATAGCACTCACCAGTTTATCATCTCTCTCCTCACTGGACTTTATAATCAAGGGCTGTAGGCTCTTAGGTGTGTTCTGTTCACCACTATATGCTGAGGATCCAGCAGAGTGCCTGGCACACCGCAGGTGCTGAGTAAATATTTGTTACATAAATGATTGATAGAAGGAAAAAAACCAACATGCTCCCTGGTAAACATTTATTTTAATTTTGCATATTTCTAAAAGTATATTCCAGAGGTTCAGTGACTCACGCAAATAAATAGAAACAGGCACAGTTAGGGTGGGGGCCAAGACCACCGACAATAGGAGGCACCTTTCTAACTTTCTGCAGATGGCCACAAAATGTTAATTATCCTTTTACCCAGTGTCTTCATGTTGAGCCATACACTAATTTCTTAGCCCTTTATGTATTTGAAAGGTGTTATCTTATAAATTTCCTTTTTTTTGTGGAATAAATTTCCTTTTTTAACCAGCATGTTCTATAAATATACACTAAAGTACTCTACCAAGAAAGTTACATATTTGAAGTTATATTCATATTTAGTTTTCCAGAAATACTAACTCTCTCAAGGCATTGGGAGTCAGATCCAAATTCCTCACCAACGCTGTGACATCTGGCATTGGCTTCACTGTCTCCATGTGCTCCCCCCTTTCCCACTGCTGCCAGCCCACGTGGGTTCCTCCAGATATCGTGACTTTGAACTTGCTGGCCTGGGAAGCTCCTCTCTCAGCTTGTAGGTGGCCTTAGTTCTTCTGGTCGAAACGGAAAGGTCACCTCTGCTGTGAGACCTTCTGTGACTTACATATTTGAGGGAGCAGCCTTCCTGCTATTCTTTGTCATGTGTGGCATCAATCGTTATGATTTTCACGGTCACCTATCACAGCCTGTAAATGCATTATTATTCATGTCTCTGCCTGCTTCTCAGCCATTGCTCCCTCTGCTGGACTGTGAGCTCCATGAGGACAGGGCAGCTTTTCTAGTGAACGTCAAACCCTTGGCATCCAAAAGAACACCTGGCACAAGGCTGTTGCATAATAAATATTGGTTTGATAATGAAAATGTTTTTAGGTGGGCATTTAATTCCGTCACAAGAATTTAAATGACAGGATAATTATAGTTTGTAGAAAGTAAAAGCAAAAGCAGGCTTTGACTCTTAATTGAGCAAGTTTTAGATGAATAGAGGCATTTGATGAAATGAGAGCTGAGAGAACAGGATGAAAAAGGCCCCTGGCATGGAGGGAGGACAAACTGTGCTTCCCTAGGGACTCCTGGGTGGCTCAGTTGGTTAAGTGTCCAACTCCTGATTTTGGCTCAGTTCATGATCTCAGGGTTGTGTGATTGAACCTGTGCACGGAGCCTGCTTAAGATTCTCTCTTCTTCTGCTCCTTCTCTCTTTCTCTGTCTCTCTCTCCCTGTCTAAAACAACAACAACAACAACAACAACAACGACAACAACAACAACAAAAACCCCAGACAAAACTGTGCTTCCCTATAGTGCTTAGCAGTATGTTGGGGACACCTAAAGCTGCAGGTGAACATACTATGTGCCATGAACTGAACTGTGCCCCCACCCCCAAATTCATATGTTGAAGCTCTAACCCCCAATGTGATGGTATTTGGAGATGGGACCTTCAGGAAGCAGTTAGGTTTAGATGAGGTCATGAGGGTGAGGCCCCAATAATGGGATTAGTGCCCTTGTAACAAGAGACACCAGAGAGCTTGTCTTTGCTTTCTCCACCACATGAGGGCACAGCAAGGGTATAGCCACCTACAAGCCAACAGAAGGGCTCTCACCAAGGCCCAGCCATGCTGGCACCTTCATCTCAGACTTAGCTTCCAGAGCTATGAGGAGATACATTTCTGTTGTTGAAGCTGCTCAAGCTATGATATTCTGTGATGGTGACTCAAGCAGACAAATAGAACAATGAAACGCCGGGACACCTGCACCCCGATGTTTATAGCAGCAATGTCCACAGTAGCCAAACTGTGGAAGGAGCCTCGGTGTCCATCAAAAGATGAATGGATAAAGAAGATGTGGTTTATGTATACAATGGAATATTACTCAGCCATTAAAAACGACAAATACCCACAATTTGCTTCAACGTGGATGGAACTGGAGGGTATTATGCTGAGTGAAGTAAGTCAATCGGAGAAGAACAAACAGTGTATGTTCTCATTCATTTGGGGAATATAAATAATAGTGAAAGGGAATATAAGGGAAGGGAGAAGAAATGTGTGGGAAATATCAGAAAGGGAGACAGAACGTAAAGACTGCTAACTCTGGGAAACGAACTAGGGGTGGTGGAAGGGGAGGAGGGCGGGGGGTGGGGGTGAATGGGTGACGAGCACTGAGGGGGGCACTTGACGGGATGAGCACTGGATGTTATTCTGTATATTGGTAAATTGAACACCAATAAAAAATAAATTTATTAAAAAAATAAAAAAATAAAACAGTAGGGATTAAAAAAAAAAGAACATGTCTTCTGATGGTGGTAATTTTACACCTTGGAAATTCATTAAAGAGAAGGAAATGTTTGCACACCAGCTATGCTAGAGCTCCACATGGCTTAGTCTGTGCTTGGTCAATCAAAAATGTCAAATCAAATCCAAAAAACCATTGAAAAGCAATCAATGTGTTTTTCCAGTCTCTTGAGGAAACAGCAAGGGGAGAAGCACAGTCCTATTCCATTGTAAAGACAGAAAAGATGCCATGTCTCTGGTCACTCTGTCTTCCACAGGCAGCAGCTCTGCCCTCGAGTGTCTGCCTTAGCTTCTCTGAGTCCCTGAACTCTAGTCCTTTGGCTTGAGTTGATGTGGGTTTTAGAATTTGACTAACAGATGCCAAGGACTCTCCACTGAGCTCTTTACTCTAACACAGTGAGGTATTCCACTACAGAAATCAGGTTTTGCTCTCTGAGTTCATGGATGAGCCTGAATAAGAGATTTTATCAGCCCTCGTAGGCAGCAGGATTTCTTGGCTTCAGAGCTTTCCATCCCTGTACAGTTCCTGTGGCAAGTGCCAACCATGACTCAAAAATCTGTTTGTCTCTGGTCCATGTCTTGGCGTGTCCTGTGACTTTCTCAAGTTTATAGTTGAAATCAAGCTGTTGAAACAGTTCATAACTGGCCTGATGTCAAGTCTTCCAGCAGCTGCCAGCTCTCAAGGAACCTGATAGGTGGGTCTGTCCAGGCCCGAAGTGAGCCCCAGTATGTCTGCTGCCACTCTTCTTTTGCCTTCCATGGGGGAACTAAGAACATGAGTGTCCATGGAAGTTGGGGTAAAGAATAACATCTGGTTTGCTGTACTGTGTGGAAGGTTTTAGACTTTTCTGTTAAGTGGACTTACATATCACCACATATGTCTGATACTGTGCATTGAGTCCTAATCAGTGTGTGTTCTTTCAAATTGTAAAATGAATCTCTTTGTGATCTCTACTATGTTTATGGCAGACATTACTAGTTTCCAACAATATTTACAGTTCTCCTCCTTTTTCTAGAAACAGGAAGATTACCTTTCTGAGCTCCCTTTGCATTTAAGTGGAAGAACAGTGTGTGATTTGCCATGTTTTCTTCTCCTGTCTTGGCTAACCCTGAAGGCTTATGTTGTGATGGAGATGCCACAGATCAAAGAAATCTGGAATTCTGTGATACCTCTTGTAGGAGTGTTATCATCCATGAGAATACATCAGGCTTCGTGTGAGAAACAGTTCTGTTTTGTTAGACACTGAAATTTTGGTGCAATTTGCTGTAGAGCATAATCCAAGCTATCCTGGTCGGTAGAACATCCTTCCATTTTTGGGATATTTTTCTGAGGATCAAATGCCTTGGACTCAGCACACTTTTTGTGCTCATATTCAAAACACACTCTTGGTCACGTATTGGGTAATAAATAGAAAACAAGCTATGGACTCCCACTTGACTTTAGCAAGCCTAGAAAATGGTGTGGAAAGCATTACCCAAGAATAACTGGGGACTATGTGGTCAATCTTTTCTCATTGTCAGCTCAAATAAACACAACTTAGAATAAAAAAGAAACTTATGGCAATTCCAATATTTAATTCCATTCATCAAGGGAATATTGGTGGGAGAAAGGGCCAAGGTAAAGAATACATTTTCAATGCACAGAAATATCTTTTAAACTTCTTCCTCTCCATTTCCAACACTTTGTGTCCTTCACACAGACAGTAACAGCTCAGTGAAACTCTTGTCTCCTTTAATTTTTCACCCCTGATCCCTAAAAATTCTATACCATCTGATACTTGCCAACACGTTGCTTCACTCAGGTGGCTGGGTTCTGTTTTCTGCTGTCTTCCCCTCTTTTGTTTGTTTTCTTTCCTCTTACCAGTTGTTGTTTGTCTTTCCAATAGAAGAGATAATATATATATATACATATATATATAGTCTTATATATATACTACATATATATCAAATTATTATGCAAAATTAGCATGAATTTATGAGCAAGAATAAAAAATTCAAACCACCACCACTGTGGTGGTTTAGAACTTGAATCCCAGAGTCCTTCCTTCCCAAGATTTATTATTTATTAGCAGTATAAATTAGACAGCAGATTAACCCTTCTGATGTAAGTAAATGCATTTGTAAGATGAAATTAATGATTCTATCTACCCCCACCAGATTATCATGTTGTTTTAGACAGATAGCCTAGGTAAATATTTGACACATAGTAAGAGCTTTCTTCTTTCCCTCTTCTTTCTCTTGGACACTAGCCCACCACATATTATTCTCCACAGTCATTTGAGAAGCACTCCATTATATTAATTCCATCCTTATAGCCACTTTGAACTAGATTGTATAGTCTTTCCTTTCCAAATAATGCCATGGAGGAAGAAAGGAAAAGAGGCAAAGGAGGCAAGATGAGTGAAATGCTCTGGGGCTCAATTTCTATCACTCTAATTTTTCTTTGAGTTGAGAAGGTAAACAAGCTTTCTGCCCTTACTGTCCCCTTTTCTATATTTCCAGGCTGGACTAGGAATCTAGTTAAGAGATCTATGATCCTTTAAAAATAACCATGAAGCAATCTGGCAAAATAAAATATGGACTAATGTGGTCCAGCTGTCCCATTGAATTTGACTGATGGACAAGATTTTACAAGCATTCCTCTTACAGAAGATGACTAGTGTATTAGTCTGCTAGGGCTATATAACAAAATACCATAGTCTGGGCCACATAACCAACACAAATTGACTTCCTTACAGTTCTGGAGGCTGGAAGTCTAAGATCAAGGTGCTGGCAGGGTTGGTTTCCTTGGAGGCCTCTCTCCTTGGTTTGGAGACAGCTGCCCTGTTTCTGCTTCTTAATGTGGTTGTCCCTCTGTGCACAATTGTCTGTCTGTATCTCCTCTTCATTATGGACACAAGTCATACTGTAGGGCTTATCCTAATGGCCTCGAATTAACTTAATCACCCTTTTAAAGATCCTATCTTCAACTACAGTTCCATTCCAAGGAACTGGGGTAGGGCTTCAACATATGAATTTTGGGGGAACATCATTTATCCATTTGCAACTATAAGGTATGAATATACTTTGTCAACTTGGTGATGTGTGGACATTTTTGATGTGTGAGGAAATTCATTGTTTTTAATGCAGAAGGCTTTACAGAAGTTCAATAATGCCAGTGCAAATTTAACTCACATCCCTGGGAACTGGAAATTACTGTCCGTGTGTGCTGTCTTTGGAAGCTGTGGCAAGTAAAGCTCATTAATGTTCGCTTTGGTCATGATTTGATGATGAGCCAATGATGCATTACCAGCTCATAGAAGTCAACTCAGAAAATAGAACTTGTAATGATATATCGTGTGTGTTTGTGTCTGTGTGTGTGTGTGTTGACTGTTGTGAGCATGACTTGAGAGGAAAACTAATAATGCCCAATGGAGAAAAAAAAAACACCATTCTCTGAACTCAATTTAAAGAAGAGGAACTAATCCAATGTTTAAGGAGGAAATATTTTAGTCTACAGTTTATTCTAAAGCCAGAGTGTTTAAAAGTGCTGTGGCCTCAATATGTCCAAGGATTGTTTGACACCATCTTTGTAAGAACCTATTGGATATTAAAAAAAAGTCCTCAAGCTATTTTATTCCTATAGAGCGTAGAGTGCTATTTCACAGTGGTATCAGCTATTTTGGGTTGGATATTTTCTGCTGCTCCTTTCCTCTTTGAAAGCAAAAACTGGAACCCCAGGAGCTCAAATTGTTATGAAAAGCAGAGTGTCGCAGGTGTGATGGCCGAGGTTGAATATGAACACGTCTTCTTTTATTCCTTTGTCAGCAGGTTTGGACCAGAGTGAAGGCCAAGGTATGGATAATAATGCAGTTCTGTCTCTCTTTATCCAATAATCTCACTTTCATGGGAAGATCTTTAATCTTAGAGTTCAGCATGCTCCAGTAATATGATGAAAGACACTAAGATAGAAGACAATTGTGAGCACAAGATGCTGCTCTCAAGGCCAGGAAGTGGGAGCTTGAAGGGCAAGCTTGGGTCTCCTGTGAAGCAGAAGCCCATAGCTGAGGGCAGTGATGAGCACATGTGTGTCCTTGGATTTTCTTGGACCCTGGAAGGTACAATTTGAATTCTTGTCTACTTAAAATGATGAGACACCTGGGCTGGCTCAGTTGGTTGAGCATCTCACTCTTGGTTTTGGCTCAAGTCATGATCTCGGGGTTGTGAGATTGAGCCCTGTATACAGCTTCGTTTTCAGCATGGGGTCTGCTTAAGATGTTCTCTCTCTCTCTTTTCCTCTGCCCTTCCCACCCCTCCTCTCTCTCCTTCTCTCTAAAATAAATAAATCTTTTTTTTTAAAAAAATCTATTTTCAAAAGGATGATTTCTCCAGACAAAAGCCTTGTAATCTTTTAATGCTGTTGAAAGTGATCTTTGGTTCTGGTAGACAGTCTTTCCTTTTAAAACTAATAGTCACATTAGCCCAGTTGTGGGGATTTTAAAGTTACTTTAAGCTTTTCTGTAATGATTTAATGATAAATAGCCTTAGTAAAAGTAAAGGACTCTAAAAGAACACTCACATTCAATGAATCTTTGTAAGACCTATGCAACGCTGTGAGTCTCTGGCCCCACGCTCCTTCTTTCCACTGATACCTGATGGATCGCCCTCTGTCTACAGCTTTAATTATTATCCATGTATTATCTTTTCTCCTGCCTCCTCGTTTCCTCAATCTCATTGAATCTAATCCTCGAGTATGGAGTTGCTTAAATGGGATGATCTGTTTCCAGCGCATAATAAACACAGAAAGCCCGAGAGTCCACCTAGATGATGTTTAAGGCATCATCTTGTTCAAAATCCTATGTCTCATCTCCATAACATATGTACTTCTCCATTTTATCCCACAGACAATATAATTCTTTGATCCATACTTCGATCGAAGGAGCTTCAGTGTTTGACTATTTCTGGGGTTCTGTGTCTCTTATAGTCTGCCAAATGCTGCCAGGATTGTTTTCTATAGCATATTTCCTTGTTTTCCTTAGTTTTAAGGCAATGAAAGCTTTACAGCGTTTCCAAAATAAGTAAGGCTCCAATATCTGAGTAGGCAAAGCACTTGGCAAGTCCCAATATTTAAGAGATTGTGAAGTGTGTTCTAAATTTTTCCTTGTTTCACTCCCCCCCCCCCCATACTAGGTGAGCAATGATTTTTCCCATTCTTTCATCATTTGTCTCCCTCCGTGGCCCCCTGAGGCTTGCGGCCAGACGTTAGGGAGGTAGTCTCTCTGAATGATAGCCTGTTCACTGCCAGCATTGTCCCGGGAGGGGCTGTATTCTCTTTACAATCCAAACAACCAAACCAGAATAAAAATCTCTGCAATTTTTCTGGCCTATAAACAGCATGCCTTCCTTGGTTCACTTCCTGACACCTCCCCAGGCTGTTTGGGTTTCTGCAAACATCCTTATTGGCTTCAGGAAGGGTGGGATGCAATTGTTTAGTTGTTCAAGGAGTTCTGAAGTCTCTCTCATCAGCCGGCAGTTCCTTAAGGAAATCAGGCCAGAATGGGTACTCCTGAGGGAGTGAGGCAGGGAGCATAATGAAGATGGAAGCCAAGATGAACTCTTGCACCAAAGTGCAGATCTGGAAGGGTTTGGTAAAAGCAATCATGTTTCATTTCTAACAGGCTTGTTCACATCCAGCCACTCAGAGCAAAAGCACAATCACACTCCAAGCAGCCTGTGATCCACTCCGCCAGCCTGCCACGGGGGATCCCTTCAAGGGGAAAGGGCCCACGTCTTTCTCTGCTCAAGGGTCGGGGCAGACCTCAAAGGGGAGTTAGGTCACTCAGTGTGGCTTCCTGGGTGTCAAGAGCTGGGCTGATACGAGAACATATTCTGTCAAGGACAAGAGCATGTCAAGAAACCTCAAGAAAAAAGGGTTCCCTTTTCTTCTTTCTTTTCTTTTTTTTTTTCATCCTTTTTTAAACAGAAGAGCAAGCAATAAAGACTAAATGGACTATCTCTCTACTCTTTGTCCTCCTTCTGACAAGAACAGCTGTGACATTATGAATGACAAAGAAGGAACAATTTGCAAAGACACCAAGCCAAATTATCAAAACAGAGTCTCTAATTTACACATGGAAAAACGCGTGACTTTGGGGACATTCTTGGAACAAATACAGATTTGCACTGGTAGTTGGATATCTGTGCACCATTGCATTTCTGCTGTGTTTAATTTTGCCATTGCACAAATGTCACCAGGCTGAAGCCCACTGGACATGTATAGTTATGAGCCACACATAAGTTCCTGGACAGCTGATAATTCAATTTTGAACCTTCCTTTATTGATAGTACATTTATAGACCACAAAGTAGATTAAAAATTAATATATATTTTTCTACTTTTTCAATGTTACAATGTATTTTGTACTTTGTAGTAAGGTTTTAATGTGTTATCCATCACTAGGTATATGTAGAATATTTAACAAAGCTTATTCAGTATATTTTCATGAGTTTATAGTGGGGGTGCCTTTAAAATTCAGGAGTCCTAGGGATCTAAAAAGTAGCTTAGAATATAGCTCAAAACTTAAACGATGGTACCAGCAGGTTCTAAATATTCTTTTCTCCGTCTCTAAGCGATTCTGAATTGGGTGCCAGTGTTTATCGGGTTAGGTTCTGGTCCAGTGGTTCCTGTGACTCACTCTGTGACCTCAGGGAAGTCTTTGTTTTTTCTACCTCTTGTATCTGAGGATGGTATTCTTCAGATGGAAGTTGTCAGACAGTTCTCCCAGGGGCCCCTGAAGCTCTCAACTTAATATGCAAGCCAGATACTTTCACTAATGTAAATTCTAATTTCCTGAGACTAGGACTCCATCTAACGAGGGAAGCTGAATAGTAGAGTATTATGCTGTACTGTGTTTCAATGCTGGTCACTTCCATTCCCCTCAGTGGACCTAACGGTTAGTTAAGGGTGTGTGTGTGTGCGTGTGCGTGTGCCCATGTTTGCACATGTGTAAAAATGGCATTATGATGATCCTTGTCTGTTGTTCACGAGTCAAAGTCTATGGTGAGCTTGGTTGGATATCAAGCATACCAAGATGTAGATAAGTTCCCTGATCTTCAGAGTTATTTAGAGGCTCCAGATGGTGCTGAGGAAGTGTTGTTAAGAAATTTTGTCTAGTCCTTGGTGATGAGTAGGGCAATGACAGAGTAGGCCCTGGGCTGGCTAAGTTTTATTTATTCAGGGGGAACTAGAACATACATAGCAGGCCCTCGGGCCTAGGATTTGGGATGGTGAGGGAAACAAATGTCATAGAATCGAGTAGAATTTCTTGATTAGATATGCCATTCAGAGTTTGGGACCCTCTGATCATTATCAGTATCATAATGACTGACGTCTTTTTGTAGGTGTGTTATCTATTAGCTTTTCACCATATTTAACAGTAGAGCCAATAAATGGAGTTCCAAGGCTAGGGATGCTGTCAAACTTGCTGATTTATAAATATTTTAATATTGTGCTTGAATAAACCTCATCTTTCCCAGTCTTAGTCTCAGATTCAGCTTTGCTTTTCGTTAGAGTATTAATAAAAGTGACGGCAACATCCACTTATGATTCCTATTCTTGTCAAGTTTGGTTTGGAGTTTTCATTATGTGTAGGTAATTATATTTTTCTTTAACATTCTGTTACTTTTTTGAATGCTACTTTTTTTATTCAGCGATTTAAAGGACAAAAGAATCTTTCCTGTCTAGGTTAATTTAATGAACACTTAAAAAATCTTCTTAAAGACAATATGGTGGAAAGAACCCAGGAAACAGTATTCTTGGCTTTAGGTCTCAATTCTGTCCCTGTGTGAACTTTGATGAATCGATCTCATTGGCTATCACTGTTTTTGTTTTTTTTTTTAATCTAGATGGGAATAAAACCATGTATCCATTCCTTCAAAAGTTGTGGTAGTCAAGCGAGATCTTTGCAATGTTTTGTGATAATGGTTACATTTTTGAGATTCACACTTGTACCCATTACCTATAATAAGGATGACCACAAAGCATCAATGGCATATAAGTTTGAGAGTTTATTGTTTGCAAGTCTGGGACATTTGGCTGGGGGGTACCAACTGAGCAATTCTCAGTTCTGCTTGAATCACTTATGTGGGCATCAGCTAGCTGTCAGCTAATCTAAGATGGCCTTGGAGGGGACAATTCTGGTTGACTGCATTTCTCTCCTTTAGCAGGCTTAGACATGTTTTCATGATGAGGGTAAAGTGCCAAAGCAGGGGTGACCCTGATGGCACAAGCAATTTCAGGCAAATCTCTGCTTGTGTCCCATTTGCTAGCATCCCATTGGTCAAAGCAAGCCCAGAGCTTAATGACACAGTGCTAGGGAACCATACCATAGGGGTGTGGATATAGAGGAAGAAAGAGCACATCTTTGTGATATGCCATAGTACTAAATTAGGGAGAGTGGGCAAGGTTAGAGCAGAAGTAAGATTATCCGTGAATTGATCATTGTTCAATTCAGGCTGGGCAAGAAGAGTACATGAGGATTCATTATACTATTCTGTCTATATTCCCATAATAGAAAGGTAAATCAAAAAGGCCCAGTACCTCCATTTGGGAAGCCTAAAGCAGGTTTTCTTGAGACTTTTCGGTGGATACATTATTCTTCCGTGTTCTTTTCTGGTTCTCATTAGGCTGAACCAGATCATAATGTCATGATTCTTCCACATGGAGGCTGGCCTGTGGGTGGGGAGGGCAGTGGGGGAAGGCACAGATTTCTGAACATATTGGATTTTTTGCTTTCTCTGTTTTGACATTGTAGTTCTGCCCTCAATTACCAAGTTTCAATCTAAGAATTCTTTCTACCCATGCCTGCCTTCCTTTTCTTAGGAAGCACATGACAGACATATTGTGCATTCGTGTGTCATACACCATATAGTTACTTATACACGTTGATTGTTTGAGCATATGATAATTTCAACCTGCTAGTGTGAGATGTTCCTTCTTCTTTCTTTTCTTCTTTCTCTCTTTATCTTTTTTTTTCCTTTCTTCATGCACCTATTTTAAAAAATACTAAACTTCTGCCAGGAGCAGACACTGGGCTAGGTCTTGGTGATAAAAGGGGGAGCAGAAAAACAGATCTGCTGTCATCGAGGCTGTAGTATATTATTTCAAGCTCTAATTCATAAGACGTGCAAAACTCTGTTGTGGTTTAGATCCATCAGAACACTGTTTTCATCATATGTAGATGGTAATCCTCTCTTTCTAATGACAAAATTCCTGTAAAAAGTCTTCTGAAACTCAGAAGCCACCTTCTGTAAATCCAAACCTTCAATCATTCCATACTTCCAAATCTTTATATTTCAAGTCATAAGTCTAATTCTTTTTTTCCTGAACATAATGTTTAGAGTCAAATATTTGCAAATTGCAAATTTGGACCGTGTTGAACAATTCACATACAGTGAGGCAATTTACACTCAAAACTCAAGAGAGGTGGGCCTGGTTGCGTTCATTTTCCTGATAGTGTAGGAAAATAACAGACTATATCAAATTATTGATGCGGTTTCATCTGAATTGATTTTCCTTTTACATTTGCTTTCCCAGAAAATCTTTTTTTTTTTTTTTTTTTTGTGGCCTTTCTCTCTCTTTAGTATGATGCCTTCATGAAAATAAAGCTGTCATGTAGAGAAGGGACGGTCTGTGTCAAAGCAAACACTACCTTATATTCAAGGTTGCCCTTTTATTTCACTGCCAAACCTACTTATGTCCTAAAAGTGCCATTTTGAATGTTGGCAAACTTGAGAGAACCAACTCTAGGACAGGTACTCCCAGGGTGGTAAGTCCAGCTGGGCAAGAAGACATTAATTCGTCTTTGAAATGTAGCCAGGCCCCTGCTAATCCCAAAACGCATTGCACACTGGAATAAAAGCCCCCTTTATGGCAAATGAAGGTGTATTTCTGGTCTGTTTCCCACCAGGGTCCATTTGTAACTGCCAGTAGCTGCTCAGAAGATCAATGACACCTAAAACGGTTTTGCTTAATTGAGGAAACCCAGCCCACTGTCAGTTCCAGGTAATGGGGAGTCTTTTCTCAATTTTTGTTTTAAATTGAATTTTATTTCTGGTAGTTTATGAAGAACTCAGTCTTTATGATCCCCTTAGGAGCAGATTCTGTTTTGTACCAGGGTTATTTCCAAGAAGAGAGACAGTTCGGGCTGGAGCCTGTGTGCCCTCCAGCTGGCTTCTTCCACAGTCTCCTCGTGGAGAAAAAAAACCCACTGCAAACAAATGCAGGAGGGCTAGTGAGGGCGATGCTATACATATGCATTAAAGTGTAAGGGCAGTAGGTCTTCCCAGCTGTTCACTAAATGCTTCCGCTCCGGGCACCACGGGTGAGCTTGTTAACCCTTCACCTCTGCAGAGGGGGATTGGCAAGGGTGAACTACTGGTGTTCTTTTGAATCTACAGCTATTTGTGGTATCAATATGCTCATGATGGGCCCAGATGGTGATAAAGGATTTTAGTCATGAGCATCTTTGAGCAGGATTCATGTGCCATATTGCAAAGTAAAGGAGCAACATTGTGGTTTAGCTTTTCTAGTTTATAGAATGGGCTTTGGATGGTGGAGGCTTGGATTTGAACCTGGGCTTTGCGACGTTCTAGTGATATGACTGCTGTCAAGTTATTAACCACTGAGTCTCATGTTCGTTGTCTGCAGAACCTGAATGATACTTTATATCCCTATTTCTAAGAGTGTTTGGGGAGTAATTAAATACCTCTTGTAAAGTGGAGAGTGTAATGTTTTAACAAAGGGTGATTTTATAAATACTGATGATGAGGAGGATGAGGAGGATGAGAAGGGAGAGGTGGAGGAGGATGAGGAGGAAACTGAGTATGATAGCAATGAGCATGATAATGTGATAATGAGAGATGGCTTTCCAAAGTCCTGTGACCTGGAGAAGCAGCTCCACAGAGGTGAATTAAATGCCACTAGGCATCCATTTATCTCATTTGTTTTAAACTATCCAGATCTTTCTCTATGGAGGGCGAGCTTCCATATCTGTGTCTCCTTTAGTAGGTACCAGTGACCTCCTCCTGGCCTCTTCTCTGATCTGAGTCAAGCAGGCTATTGACACGGTGGTTGGTGTAGCACTTCTACCCTTGTCTCTGTAGTTGGGTATTTTCACCACTGCTCTTTTTTCATATTTTATGAACTAAATCTCCAATAACTTTAATGGGGTCTCAACCTTGAGACCAAAACTCTATCTAAGCTTGTGGGCAAATGCATTCCGCGTGCCTATCAAGACTGTATGCCAGGTTTCTGCTGCCCACCCCTTCCTCCGAGGCATTGCTCCCACTGATTATGATATGGTGTTGGCTCAGAGCAGAGGTCTGAATCTACAGCCCACAGGCTAAATCTGAACTCCTGCCTGTTTCTGTAAATCAAGTTGATTGGAATGGCTGTCCATTTGCTTACATGCTGGGGAAGCCTGCCTGCCTCCTCCTCCAACACAGAACTGAGTAGTTACACAGACCTGTGGCCCACAAAGCCAACTGTATTTACTCTCTGGGCCTTTACGGGTAAAGTTTACTGACTCCTGGTTTTGAAAGTTAGAAGGGCTGGACTTTTGGTCACAGCTCTATTATTCAGCATGTAATGTGGGCAAGGTCTCTGTGGAAATAGGAACTTCCTTCCTCAATCTCCTAAATTTTCAAATCAGGTGATAGAATTATTGCCTACTTTTTCCCAGATTGCAATGTTGAAAAAATAAGCATTTTCAGAACAGCATTTTATCAGGAGTTTTGATCAATATTTTTTTCAGAAGCTTTTGTGACACCTCGTTCTCAAGTAGTTTTGCTATATCTACTAAGCCACGAGGGTGAGTCCATACAAGCTACTTTAAGAACCAGATCACAGGCTACCTTGTCCAGCTGTCCCTGGAACCAAATGATGTCGCTATGTGCAAGTGACAGAACAGGAGCAGAACAGGACGTGGAGCTAGGTGTGATAATATGCAGAGAGACATGAGACCACATGTAGAGAAAGTAAGGAAAAAAAGGATCAAAAGAGAATATAGTTAAATTTAGAGAGAAACCATTGGAACATGGCAAGAAATCTCAAAATCTTTCCTATCATAATTTCCTGGCATCCCTTAGACCCTGCAGAATAATAGGATACAAGGGAGGGAGGAGTGGTAGGTGTTGCAGGGCTACGAGGAGCCGGGTTGGCTGGAAAAGAAGCAGGGGAACAATGCATGGCTGGACAGGACAGGACGGGAGGTGTTTGTGTAAAGACAGAGAGACTTTCAAATGCTGTTCTGTTATCTAGTTCCCTTCTATTCTAAGAGACTTCTGGAATGGGATAACAGTCAGCCGGAGCCAGAAACCCCCACCCAGGCTGAGGAACAAGGATGTGTGGCCGGCAAGGAATAATGGGCTACTGGGAGGTGCCAGTGAGATCAACGTCTAAATGCTAGTTTGGTGGGTGGAAGAGTGAACGTTTGGGAAGAGTGAGATGATTTTGTTTCACTGGAGGAGTTAGAAGTAAGTAGGGCTGTGGTATTGCAAGACGAGGATATAAAAATAGCTAACTTGAGACCTCAGTGTGTCCACGAGAGTGCCATGGGAAAGTCGGTGCTGGGGGGGGGGGCGGGAAGAATGGGTCTCAGGTCCCATCTGTCACCATCTCTGTGAATGCGACAATTTCATGAAGCTCAGCTTTCTGATCTATAATATTGGGTCAGTTGGGATGGAGCAGAGACTTGATGAAATCTAGGGATGCTTCTACCTCCAAAAATGCTACTGCTTTATGTCTGTCTGAATCATATCCGCATTTCACTGATGGTGGCTCATGTCTCTTATCTCTTTCCATCTATCTATCTATCTATCTATCTATCTATCTATCTATCTATCATCTATTATCTCTCTCTCACTATATATATATAGTATATATACTATATATATACTATATATATATATATATATAATTTCTCTCTCTCGCATCTATCCGTTCTCTACCATCTATCTTTAAAAAACACTGAACACTGCCATTGCTTGTTTTGCCTTAGCAGGAATGAGATGCATTTTTCTCTGTGATTCGAAAATGTCTCTTGCCCTTAAAAGTTTGAATCAGTCCACACGGCTTTGTGGTTGGGAAAAATTCTGATTGGATGAGTTCTGTTTTCTACTTCATTGTACAGAGTAAATACAATAAACAGGGGAAAATAATTCAAGCAAGTCACAAATAAAAACCAATATAACTTTGGGCATGTTTTAAAAAATTATGCTTTGAAAGTCATAGAATGTACGCCTTTGGGTAAAGCTCTGGGGAGAGGCAGGAAGGCAGAGCCAAAACAAGAAGAGAAATCTGCCATTTCTTAAGTGCTAAGCACTGCGTCTGCATTAGCTCCTTTAATTCTATGCCTGCCCTGGGACTTGCTGCTGCTCTGCACCCCCTGGAAAGAGGTGAGTTCTATCCTGGGGAAGCTAATTGGCTTGCTTGGGGAAGGGGTAAAGGTAAAATTTGGATGTAGGTAGGTAGTCCCCACCAGGTCTGCTCCTAATCATTGTGCCCCCTGCCCAGCATTTCATCATGGCAAAGTGCATTGATTTAAGTGCATTTCAATCCTCAGCTTTGTACTGGATGATGTGGCAAATATAACGACAGACCTGGCAGTCTCCAGCCCTACATCCATATTCCTACTCTTCCAGAAGGGTGAAGTTGGACAACTTACCCAATTTTATTTTCCTGTTTGTTAAACGCAGACATAAATATATGCATCTCAGGGGACCACTGTATGGATTAAAGGAGTCACACTTACCCATCAACTGGCGCACAACAGGTACCCAGGTAATCATATGTATCTTCTATTCTCTTCCTTTAGCATCCAGAGTGTGCAGTTTTTGTTAGGAAATGTGGCGGGAACAGAAGAAGGCTAAGGGCTGGTACCAGCAAGTTTTCAGTTTAGTTGAAAAGAGAAGAGGACAAAATCATGCATACTAACACATTCCATTAGTCTATGCTTCCAGACTCCCAGGAGATACCAAGTGTACCAGTAGAGCAGGGACATTTCTCAGAGGGATTCTGTTTGGATTTGGGCTTTGAAGATGAATGTGAATTAGTAGGAAGAAGATCACATGGGGCATTTCATACAAGGAAAGAGGACGAGGAATGCATGGGGACTTGCATGGGTCAGAACAGGTTTGAGACAATAAAAGGAATAGAATGGAGTTGTTTTCAGGTTTAATAGGGTGTATGATGTTGGTGAGAGGCTGTCTGATGATGCCTTGCAGGGTGAAGCTTGACAGGAAATGCTAGGAAGTCTTTGTGGCAACTGCTGATGGAGGTTACGAGAACGTGGCAAGCACAGACCAAAAGGTAGAGCCAACCCTGACACATAAACCCAGGAGGTTTATGGCTGATCTCATGGGGTGGGGCGTGGGGAGGGGAATTAGAGGGACCAGACTGGTGACTGAGTGTGACCAGGTGGGTGAACCGAAGGTTGGTGATCTCTATGGTGTGGAGGGGAAGGTCTGAGCTGCTTCTGTGAATTACTTTGAAAGTCTTTTAATGGTGCTTCAAATGTCACTCAAAGGCTAGTCTTTCCCACATTTCAATTGGTCCCGGAGGTCCTGAGAACGTACTTTGGAATTTGATACCATGTCAGGAAGGGTGAAACAATCTTCTAAAATAAGATTTCTAAGTATCTTGAAGCATCAGAATGTGCTGTTCTTTATTAGCCATCCTGGAATAACTGGAAATATTTTGCTTAAAGGTATATGTGTTTGTTTTCTATTGCTACTAAAAAAATTACTCTATAGGTTAGCTGCTGGAATGCTCATGTATTATCTCACAGTTTCTGTGACTCAGGAACCTGGGAGTTTCAGGATGTTTCCATCAATGTGATGCCTAGGGCTACCTTCATCTCAGGCTTCCACACAGACGCAGGACCTACTTCCAACCTTACTCAGTTGGACCTCCCCGAAGGGCTGCCTCCCAACATGCAGTGGCTTCCCCATGCATGAGCCACCCAACAGAAGGCAAGGGGAAGGGGAAGCCACTGTCTCTGATCTCAGAAGGGTCATCTGATCCCTTCTGCTATGTTCTGTTGGTTAGAAGTGAGCCAGCAGTTTCCGTCCACATCCAAAGGGAGGGCATGATGCAAGGGTGAGGGCACCAGAAGGTGGGGACCCCTAGGGCCATATGTTTCCAATGTAAAGGCTTCTGTCTTGTGCTTCCCAGCAGAGCTTGAAGCTGGTCTATTTCATTATCAACTTTCAAGGCTCCCCCAACAACCATGTATTAAGGTCCTACTATGTACAAAGCCCAAGTGAATCAGAGTCCCTCTCCCACATCGCTGCCTTAGAAATGTGAGTTACCATGTGAGAGTCAGATCAAATGCAAAGCATTGTCTTATATGCTTTCGCACGTAGGGGGAGAAAACAGTTCTTAGGATTTTACACAAAGAAAGATGGTGTCCTTGTTGATGGTTCCTGAACATGCTATTATCAAGAAGATGCTTTTTACTTTCCTTCCAGAAACTGAACAAAAGATGTTGAATCACAACAGGCGGTGCCATTTGCATATGTTATACTTGCTCTTTCAAAAATAATTAGTAGTTTTTGTATGGAGTGGGCCCCCTAACTTTGTTCCTAAAGTCCTGGACTGTCTATGGCCATAGGACTCTGAACACGCCTGGTCTTCTCAAAACTCCAGAACTGAGTAGATGTCAGTAAGAATACTTTTCATCAAATCATGTGCCCTATTAGTTTTAGAAAGAATTTTAAGAACCTTTTGTCTTTCCGTTGCTCACATTCACATTTGTTTTGTTTCATCTGCAAGCATATTCATGTGTTTTAGTGACTCATTCAAATGGTTTGGGATTTTTTTTTTTTAAGATTTTGTTTATTTATTCATGAGAGACACAGAGAGGCAGAGACCTAGGCAGAGGGAGAAACAGGCTCCCTGAAGGGAACCTGATGCAGGACTGCATCCCGGGACCCTGGGAATCACAACCTGAGCCAAAGGCAGATGCTCAACCACTGAGCCACCCAGGTGCCCCAAAGATTTTTTTTTTAACTGAAAAGGGGCATTGGAACATTGGGAGTCTTCTTTACAGTAGGTTAAACTTTAAGGGGTTTAGAGATTGAGTAATAGTCTAAAAATAATATTTTCTAAGAGTCTGAAAAAATCACGTGGATATCAAGAAAAAAATGCTTATCACTACATGGGTCTCATCAAACTAAACTTGAGTCAGAATAGAGTTTCCAATTTAAACAGGTTCTTTGAAGAGCCTCATTTTGCTTACCATGCATCCTTCTCAGGTGAGATGACTTTCCATTATTAACTCTTGGATAAATTGAATACATTTCCCTCTGTGAAGGTCACCCTTAATTATCAGGGCTTGCCTAATCAGGAACCTCTCTCTTCCTTTGTGTTGAAATAGCTGATTGTCCAAAAACACTTGCATAATATCCTTTGCATTACTCTTTTCCCACCTGAGGTAATCAATCACCCTGTTTGCTTTTTAAATGAGAATATTTGTAACTTCTAGTGATTTAACCGCTATGGGGGATAGTAAGATAGGAGAATATTTGAAAATGTTTGGAAAGCCCTTCCACATCCTTAAATAAACACATATTTTGTAAAAGCATAGTATTTTCTTGTCTCATTTTAATCTTTTTTTTACCTTAATGAGAAATCGATTTCGCAGAGTCTATTTGGACGTGAGTGTATTTCCCTGCTCTCAGAGCTGCAGATAGCCTAGTGTGTGCTCCCACCGTATCAGAGGAAGCTTTGTTCTAAACACATAGGGGAATTGTGCCGAGGTCCCATTGGGCTCTGGTAAGCACAGCTGCAAGTAAGTCGATACATTTGGGCCAGGCCTCAGATCCACGGCTGGCCCTGGGCTGGCAGCTGGCCTGTGCCTCAGTATGGAACAACAGCCCCACTCCAGCAATACCGGTCCCGACTCTGGAAAATCCTGGGCAGACGGGGACAAATGCTTTAGGGAACAACTGGTTTGAAAGAAGAGACTGTTTGAAACTCCCAGCTGTGAAGGCCATTTGTGAGAAAGACTCCATGCTAGGGTGAGGGTCAGAAACAGCTGTTGCCTGGGGTTTAGATTTCAAACCAAAGTAAATTGCTGGCTCCAGGACAGGAGTTTGATCATATATGGATTTGTTGAAATTCAGCTGTTGCTTCTATGAGATATGGCTTTCGTCACCAGTCCACAGGTCTGTTGTCATTTCAGGCTTTACCAGCTAAAGGCAGAGCACACCCAATAATCCCATAGACCCATCTGAGCTACTGAAAGACTAGCTCTCATATCCAGGCGGGTCATATCCGTAACACCTGCACAATACCTAATATTCCATGAGCTCTAACCACGTGTGTTTGTTAAGTGAAAGAATGATTATCTATGTCAGAAAACTATTTTTTCAGAAGATCTCTGTGGAGTGGGAAGGATACTTCCCTCATCAGATGACAAAGAAAAGGTGTAGTTTCCTTTGCTTTAAGAAGTCACATAAAGGGATCCCTGGGTGGCTCAGGGGTTTAGCACCTGCCATCAGTCCTGGGATCGAATCCCACATTGGGCTCCCTACCATGGAGCCTGCTTCTCCCTCTGCTTCTGTCTCTGCTTCTCTCTCTCTCTCTATCTCTCTCTCTCTGTGTGTGTGTGTGTGTGTGTCTCATAAATAAATAAATAAAATCTTAAAAAAAAAAGTCACATAAAGGCAAAAAGGAGAACAAGGAAAACACACACACACATACACACTTACCAACTTTGGCGAAACTGTGAAATATGACTGAAGCCACAATATATAAAAGAATGCACTGAAGGTCAAGGATGGATTCAGTAATATGTGGAGCAAGGATATGTGCAGATTGCTGGCACAGCACACTTTCCCAAGGCATTAGGAGCACATGGAGAGGTGAATTGAAAAGTCTTATCTCAGGAGAAAGGAGCTTCCTCAAATTATTTGCTTAAAAAATCAAGGAAGATGAAAATGAATGAAAATATGGCAAAGTTTGGCCATATTTTCAGATCATTTGTTATAGATCTCAGTTGTATAGAGAGAACCAAAAGCCCCCCCCCCCCAAAAAAAACACACCAAAAAAACTCATGTGTAATAAAGAGAATTCCAACCAGCCTGTAAGACAGCTCTGCCTCATGACCCTTCTATAATGAACTGGTCTGGGGTTAGGGGCATCAGCAGATTAGAATACAACACATTCCTTGTAAAACCATTATAAGAAAAAAAGGATAAAGGAAAAAGGAAAAACTAATGGCAGATACAAGACAAAATATCATAAAGCAGATTAACATTGTGACTGGAGTGCCTGGGTGGCCCAGTTGGTTAAGCATCTGACTTCAACTCAGGTCATGATCTTGGGGTTTTTGGATTGAGCTCCTCAGCAGGGAGTCTGCTTCTCCCTCTCCCTCTGCCCCTTTCCTTGCTTGTGCTTCCTCTCTCTCAAATAAATAAATAAAAGCTTTAAAAAAAACATAAAAATGATTAAAAAAATAGAATTGTGACCAAAAATGTCCACAGATGTAAAAACAAAAGAAAGGAACAAGGATGAAATAATCTAAGCAATGGCCTCTATAAAACTGGAGCAGACAGCAGAGATATGAGAGCTGAGGGCAGAAACATTTTTTTTCCCCCACGGGGAAAGCCTGTTTTTTTTTGTTTTTACTGGAGGCTCAGGTGGCACATGACAGTTCATAAAATGGCTTCAGAGGTAGGGGCTGGGGTTGGGGGGTGGGGGGAGACAAAAAATAAACTGGGGTGGGAAAGAAAACAACCAGGAGGAGGTAAGAGCTGGCTGGTTCCTTCTCAGCCTGATTTAGGGGAGGGAGCTGGTGCCTCTGAACAATAGGATGGATCCCTTCCTTCACCCCTTGGTAGGGGAGAGAGAAAAGGCAAAAGGCTGTTGCTTCGGCCCTCCTGAGTCTCAAGAAAAAGGGGAAAGCTGATATTATAATGACATGAAAGATAATAATGACATGAAAGAAGAAGAACATGCATTGTGAGAGCTGTAAGGAAGAAATGAAAAGAAAAATAAAACCATCACCATAATGAATATTTTATTGGAAGCAGCACAGGGATAATACACACTGCTAAAAAAATACAGTAAGAGGTAAGAAAGATAAGATGGGAAGGCACATGATATTCAAGATATGAAAAACTGGGTTCCCTAAAAGATTAAATCAAAATAATACAATAGAAAATAATATTTAAGGATATAAGAAGATATCCCATTTCAAAAACTAAATAAAATCTACTGACTGAAAGGAAAAGTAGAGTTCCAGGAGAAATTGACACAAATTGATATACTAGAGATATCCTAGTAAGTTTATTGGATCAAAAAAAAAGGAAATAATTTTTTGGCAAAAGTTATTAAGCAAAAATCCCCCTAAGAATAAAGCATTCATACTGGTCTTGGACTTCATAGCAACATTCAGTTCTACATAGGGAATCACAGGGAATAATGTATTCAGGAGACATAGGCAAAATGAAGAAAACAAAAAAATGTTTACAGTTAAAGAATAAGTAAATTTCTAGCAAAGCAGACAGAAATAAATCCAGAGGTCATGGTTTTATATCAGACTTTAAACAGCCCTAATAAGATAAATGTAGGCACTTGAAACAGTAAAGAGTACAATTGACAAGGAAGACGATCACAGAACTCCTGTACCAAAGAAAATAGCAGAATTATTTAAAAGGTAAATAAAAATACATGTAAGCAGAAATGCCAGGAGAAACAGACAAATGGGCAGACTTATGGGTAGAAGGATACTTTGATTCATTCTCTTAGTTCTTCATAGATCAAGCAGACAAAAAGTAACATTTAATAAAGGATATCTAATTGAAATCAATCAAAAGCCTATCCATAAATAGAATATATCTTCTTTTCCGGTGTCATTAAAATTCTCAAAAAATTTCATCAGAAAAACCCAACACACTAATTTTCAAAGAATAAAAATTGTGTACATAACATTCCCTGATCATAATAAAACAAACAAGAAATTAAAAAAGAGAAATCACTATCCTTGGTAAATGAAGAACAAAACAGCAATACAAACCATGATGATAATGACAAAATAAATGCTTTGTAAGGTGCCACTGAAGAAAAGAAAAAATAGATATGGAAACGGAAGGATATCTGAAAAATAAGGAAAATAACAAAAACTGATAGAAGTGATAAATAAATTTAAAAGCTAGATCTTTGGGGGCTGCTGGGTGGCTCAGTGGTTGAGCGTCTGCCTTTGGCTCACGTCATGATCCCGGGGTCGTGGGATCGACTCCTACATCAGGCTCCCTGCAGCGAGCCTGCTTGTCCCTCTGCCTATGTCCCTGCCTGTCTCTGTGTCTCTCATGAATAAATAAACAATCTTAAAAAAATGAAATCTAGATCTTTGAAATAAAAAAAGAAGCAAAAATATAGATGTGTTGTTGGCAAATCCAGTTAAGACAAACAGTGGGAAAGCACAAATGCATAAAATAATAGGTAATAATTACAAGTAAGCAAAAATTAAAGAATAATAGCAAGTTACTTTCCTTATTTCTACATAAGTAATTTCACACTTAAGTAGATGATTTGTCAAAACTAACCCTTCAAAAGGGAAACATTTAAAAAGATCAGTTATTGCAGACGAAATACAAAAAACTTTCAAGAGCTACTTTTTGAAAAGAAGAATCAGGCCCAGATTATTTCATAGGGAAATTCTACCAAACATTTAAGAAATATATAATACCAACATTACTAAGGTATTGTAGAGTATATAAAAAGGAAAAAAATGAGCAACTTCTAAATTCTTTAATGTATTTGGCATTATCTCGTCAACCTTAATAAAGATAGGATACCAGAAGAAAGCTACAGATGCAATCATCTTCATAGGTGAGCAATATTACAAATACAATTGAGCAGCACTATAAAAGAATAAAATAAATACAGTGGAGTTGTTTCAGGAGTTCAAATTCAAATTCAGATTTAGAGAAAAACGGTGAGATCATTTCCAAATGTGCTGAGAAGACTTTTGCTAATATTCATTATGCATTCTTGATTAAAAGAGGCACAAGGGATAAATATTTATAAGAGCTCATACGTGTCAGCCCCAAAGGCAGCTACACGCTTATTAGACATATATCCTATTAAAGTGAAAAATAAACAAAAAGTGTACCTGCTTATCATGATTGTTATTTAGCATTGTTTCAAAAATGCTAGCCAAAGGTATATGATGAGAGCGAGAGAAAGAGAGAGAGAGAGAGAGAACTAAGGGATGTAACCATTGCAAAAAAGAGATAAAATTATCTTTATTTGCACATGATATGACTGTTAAACATCCAGGAAAGCCATTGGAAAAACCATAGGTAAGGTGCCAGGTAGAAGATTTACATGCACAGATCACACATACATATATCACCCCTATGCAGTCTCTGTGCATATAAACAAAAACCAGTAGAAAAATGGTAGAAGAAAGGGCTTCATTAAAATAGTGACCAAAAAGACTAAGATGCATGGATATGATGTTAATAACAGTTGCACATGAAAAACACATTAAAGCTGTACTGAAAGACACAAAATCAGTTTCGTACAAATAAAAGTTTGTTATATTTTAAATAGAAAAACTGAATATCATAAAGTTTTAGTTCTCTGTAGGTTAATCTATAAATTTAATGAGATTTAAATAAAATTACTGAAGAGTGTTTTCTTTGGGAGTCAGATAAGCTGACTTTAAAGTTTCTGTGGAAAAATAAACATATTCATTTAGCCAGGAAGTTTTGAAATAAAGGAATAAAGAGGGGCATACTTCTTATATTTAAAATAGTATGGTTTACTGTATAAAGAGATAGGTCAATGCAACCAAAATAGGCCCACTCTAATTATTTTGTATATTGTAAAGGTAGGATTTCAAATCAACGGGGAAAATAAATATGGCTTTGAAGCAATGATACCCAACATCTGGAAAAAACTAAAATTGGATTTCCTATTTTATATCCAAGTAATTTCTTGATGAAAAATATTTATATGTATAATAATAAAATTAGAGAAATGTTTAGATAACGTGGAATAATCTTTAAAAAATAATCTTGGGGTGGCCCGGGTGGCTCAGCAGTTTAGCACCACCTTCAGTCCAGGGCGTGATCCTGGAGACCTGGGATCGAGTCCCACGTCAGGCTCCCTGCATGGAGCCTGCTTCTCCCTCTGCCTGTGTCTCTGCCTCTCTCTCTCTCTCTCTGTGTCTCTCAGGAATAAATAAATAAAATCTTTAAAAAAAAATCTTGGCACAGACAAGCTCTAGAAATATAACCCCAAATCCATAAGTTATTTATTTAATAAAGGCCTGACAAACCTGGTTAAGTAAAACTAAAGAAAATTATACATGGCAAAAGGATCACAAATAAAAGAAAAATTTAAAAAAACCCCGCTGGAACTCACTTTACAAAGAACTTAGTTTAAGACATAAAGAGCTCTTACAAATCTATTGAATTTATCAACGATCCATTGGAAAAGTGGGCCAAGGATATGATCTGCTGCAGTGAAAAAACTCAAGTGGCTTTTAGACGTAGGAAAAGATGTTCAACTTCACTTGTAAGGTGTAGTCAAATTAAATCTAAACTAAAGTAACATTTTTCACCTATTAAATTGACAACAACTAAGAGGTTTGATATCACAGGGATTCTGCAACCATGTAGAGAGACAGTACTGACTGTTTGGGGGGTACACAGTTGTACAGCCCTCATGAAGGACAAACAGACAACCTCTGTTCACATGAGAAATATGCGTCCCCTTCTAGGAACCAATAGTTCAGCAGTTCCAGTTTCTAGGAATTTATCCTACACACGTCCTCATACTTGCGCAAAATAAGCCACATGTGATGCTATTTATTGTAGCACTTTTTAAATAAAGATTTTATTTATTTATTCATAAGAGACACAGAGGTAGGCAGAGGGAGAAGCAGGCTCCCTGCAGGAAGCCCAATGCAGGACTTGATCCCAGGACCCTGAGATCACCACCTGAGCCTAAGGCAGATGCTCAACCACCGAGCCACCCAGGTGTCCCTGTAGCACTTTTTTAAGGTAGCAAAGGAGTGTCATCAGTCTAGAAGTCATCCGTAGGAAAATAGGAAACTGGTTAAAATAACTAATGATACAACTACATAAGAGAAAATAAAGCATCTGTTAAAAAGAAAGAAGCAGCTCGATTCATACAGATAGGGAATGATCTCCAAGAAATGTTATATGGAAGAGGTGACAGGGCAACATATTTGGAATGTTACCATCTGTGTAAGAAATGTGTGTATGCGTGTGTGTGTGTGTGCGCGTGCGTGCGAAAGAGATAAAGAGAAGTAGGAAGGGTGTGAAGGGAGAGAGGGAAAAGAGAGAGAGAAGGAGGGAGAGAGGGAAGAAGGTTGAGAGAGAAGGAGGGAAAGTCTGACTTTCTATCTGAGATGATTCACAAGGAACTGGGGTCTGGGCATAGAAGGTAGACTCAGTTTTCCTTGACTTTGACCTTGTACCTTCAGGATGTGGAAGCCTGTGCACATACTATGCACTGACTATAATGACAAAATGAAGTTCTAGGGAAAGCTATTTCATAGCACTGTATCTCTTAATCATTACTTCTAGAACTAAGAAGGTCTTTGTCATATTTTAAAAACACGCTACAATTTTAACCGGTCTCTTTATGTTTGACCATCTGTAGAAATAGAAAAACTAGAGAGATGCACGTGTGGACAGATTGTTGCATTGTCTTACACTCCTTCCCTTTATCATGGTCTCGGGGTCCTGGGATCGAGCCCTGTGTGGGGTTCCCTGCTCAGAGGGGAGTCTGCTTCTCCCTCTCCCTCTCTCTTTGCTCCTCCCACCTGCTTGTGCTCATGCACTCTTGCTCTCAGATAAATAAATAATAATAAAAACTCTTAAAAAAACCTTCCTTCTCCTTTTTCCCTTACATAGAATAAAGTTCTAGCAACATGTTCCAAAATTCAAGGATTTTCATGCTCTACCCTTTGCTTAGCTCTCTGATCTCCTCTGCCTGCTCCTTCCTGCTCCAACTTTTGGAGGGGGGATCTGTGCTCCCATTTCCCTTCTTACTTTTGGTTCTCTTGCTTCCAGCTCTGCATCATGTGCATCTTTTCTTAGAAACTCTTTTCCCTTTTTATGTGCAACTTGTCAAGGCTGCCCTTGAAGACTGAGTTCGGGCATTTCCATCTCCGGCACCTGCACTGGCATCTGATCCTGTCCTGTGCTAACCTTGGTGATACACACCGTACTATTGTTGCCCTGTTTGTCTGAGCTCCTTCTGAGATCAGGGACTCCTTAGGGACAGGAGTTCCACTGTAGTGTCCCCCGACTACAGGTCTGCAGTTAGTCACCGAGGCAGAACTTGAATTCAGTTCCTTGCTGCTGGCTCCCACACAGCCCAATTCCTACCTCCCTTCTTCCTGAGCTCACATTTCCTGATTCAGCATCTCCAAGTTCACCTTGACAAGTTCACCAAGACACCTTCTCACCTGCCCCCCCAGAAACTTGATGCGGTGGACTCTTCTTGACCTTAAGGAACACCTATATTTCCTTTCCAATTCTTTGCATGTTTCATAAAAATGTGTGACATTCCTGGATCCCTACCCTCTTCCCCTGCACAACCAACCATTCCCTAGACTCAGTCTCCACTTCTTAGGTGACTCCTCAGTCTGTCCCCTTCTCTTCAGCCCCACTGCTGAGATCATTTCTGCTACATGTGTTGGAATGTCCTTTGAACCTACCTCCCCATCCCCTGTGGCTCTTTCCTCCAATCTGTCCTGGGCTAAGCCACCATACTCCTCTCCCTGAGAGGCGGCTTCACCAGGTCATTCTCCTGCTCAGAGCCCTCCAGGAGCTTGTCAAGGACAAACCTTGAGCCCATTGTTATGGTGGATAATGCCCTGCACCCCTGGCAGTTGCCCCCTTCTCTGGGTATGTCGCTTGTCTCTCTTTTTTTCAACTTCAGTTCTTGAAAACAACTTCTTGCACCTTTTAGGGTGCCTTGCTCCCAACACATCCCCTCACACATCCTCGTGAAATTTCTACTGGGAATCCTTCTTTAACCCGACACATATAGGCCAGCGCCCCTTCTAAAGTCACCATTGCATCCCCCTTGGCTGCTCTCTCTGTACTTACTGTGCTCTGTTGTAATCATTTCTTTAAATGCAGTAAGTTCAGTGAGGGTAAGGATGTGGCATTTTGTCCCAGTTCATCCCCAGTCTGGTATACAGGGGGTGGTCAGCTAATCTTTGTTGGATCGACCAATCAAAGAATGAGAATGCATAATGTCCCTAGCAAACCCGCGGGAGGCAGTGTTGGGATCCTTGAGGTTAACAGGTTGGAAGCAGCAATGGAGGAGTCAGGCAGGAGGTGATCTGAGAAGTGGAGAGGATCTTGCTCTGTCTTCTCTCTCCTCTGTCTTGTCCATGGCTGCCATGCACACTTATCTAAACTGTCCCACTAAATTTTATGTATTTCATATAACATTGTTATATTATTACTATATGCATTATCACATGATTATAATATTACACATTGCAATGTAATATTATAACAGCATTAAAGAAAGTGTTAGAGACACATTTTATCTATAATCTCATCAATGTATTTGCTTTCATCATTTTTTTGTGCTTTTTGTTCATATTTATTTTTATCTTTACATATCATAGTCATATTTTATATTCTATTTGTTCACTGCATATTTTACTGTAAGCCTTTCTCTACATTGTATATTCTTGAAGATAGTGAATAAGTGGGACTTTAGTTTCCTCTGTTCCAAGTTAAATAAGCTTGAATCTGCTAATGTATTCTCAAGGGTCTTAGTTTCCATTAACTTAATCATTGTGGCTGCTCGTCTCTGGATCCTTTCCAGACCTAACACATTCCTCAAAATGCAGGAACCAAAGCCACACCCTAGAACATGCTGATCTCTGTTTTCCATCTTTGTAGAATAATCTGTATTGTTCAGCCATCATCTCATAGTAGGGTGTGCTCTATTTTAAGAAAATGCAGTATTTAAAAATCCAAATTTGCAGTACAGATTAACTAGAGAGCAACTATTATTCACAAAGAGTTATTTTATGTATATGTGTGTATATGTATGGATGTATTTATTTATTTATTTTAGAGAAAGGGTGCTTATGACAGTGGGGGTGGGAAGGTGGGCAGAGAGAGAGAGAATCTTTTTTGAGAGACAGAATCTTAAGCAGGCTTCACACCCAGTGTGGAGACCCACATGGGGCTCTATCTCATGACCTAGAGATCATTACCTGAGCCAAAAATCTAGAGTTGGACACTCAACCAACTGACCCATCCAGGCACCCCCTCCTTTTGAAAAATTTTTATATTATTTTTAAAGAGTTCTTTATTTTTAAAAGGATCACCAAAATATATCTTTAAATAATGAGACTTCTGGTACATATAAAATAGATTAGAGAACAGCACAATTTACACATGACTTTTAGGGAGCAAAACTGTTGTATAAAAGGAAGTACACTTTCATTTTTCAGAGGCAAGTTTCCATATTTTTTTCCCAGATGTCCAAGTGTCCTCCATTCTGATCTCAGAGGTAAGTCATTCAACTTAATTTGGAGGTGTTGGAGTTCTTAGCTCAGACTAACCATGGGATGAGTTTAGTACGTGGCCTAAGGCTTGGTTGGTTTCATGGTGTTACTCATTAGTCATAAGAATAATCACTTCTTGGGGCACCTGGGTGGCTCAGTTGGTTAAGTATCTGCCTTTGGCTCATGATCTCAGGGGCCTGGGACTGAGCCCCTCATTGGGCTCTCTGCTCAGCAGTGAATCTGCTTCTCCCTCTGCCTCTTCCTCTGTGATCTCTCTGACTCTCACTCTCTATCAAATAAATAAATAAAAATTTTTAAAAAAGAATAATTGCTTCTTGAAATTTTCATTTAGCATAAGGGGAAATTATTAGAATGCTTTAGCCTATCGTATGGCTGTTCAATGAACTGAACTATGAGTCTGTGGTATTTGTTTAGTTAGATGGTCTAATAATACTCCATTTATTTCTTTGACATGCAAAATTATTATTTATTAAAAACCTCACCTCTTTTAACCTTTCTTTTAGCACTAATGTTTGGATAAGAGTAGACATTTCACATAGAAAATTGCTATTATTTTGACTAATGAATATTATAATAATATTCTACAAAGAACTAAGCTTCTAAAATTTCTGGAGACTTAAATAAACTTACATCATGGGGAAGACATACAGACAATGGATGTCTTTTTTTACATGTGAATTTGTTGGGAAAGGAAGTGAAAAAATAAACAGAATGAGAAAATACTTGTAAATCATACCTCTATAAGGATCTAATTATTCAGAACATATAAAAAAATTCTTGTTAACAACAATAAGAAATAAAGAGACAACCTAATTAAAAAGGTGGGATTGAATAAATATTTCTCCAAAGATGATATGCAAATGGAAAATAAACTCAAGAAACAATAAATTCAGCATTATGAGTCATTAGGAAAATTAAAACCAAGGCCACAATGAGATAGCACTTCACACTCACTATGATGGCTATCGTGGCTATCATCATCATTGAACAAGAACAAGTGTTGATGAGGATGTGGCGATGCCTGGAACCCTCACACATTCCTGTGGGAATGTAAAATGATGTAGGCATTGGGGAAAAGTTTAGCTATTCCTTTAAAAAGTTAAACATAGGATTACTATATAACACAGAAATTCCTCTCCTAGATATATACCCGAGAGATTTGAAAACATATTCATACAAAAATGTGTACAAAAATATTCTTATTTATGATCACTCCATAAATGTTCATTAGCAACATTACTTATGATAGCAAAAAAGTGGAAACAAGCCCAAATGTCCATCAACTGACGAATGGATGAACAGAAGTGGTATGTCCATACAGTGGAATAGTATTCAGCCTTAAACAGCATCTATGCTGTCCTGCAGCAAAATATTCTATAACACGGAGGAAATTTGAAAACATTAAGTTGCATGAGCAAAGACAGAAACAAATGGCCACATATTGTATGATTCCATTTATATGAAATGTCCAGCACAGGGGATTCTATAGAAGACAGAAAGCAGATTAGTGTTTGCCAGGAGATGGATGGAGAGGGGACTTGGAATTAACTGCTGATAGATGTGGGATTTCTTTTTGGAAAAGTCGTGGAATCAGATAGTAGTGATGGTTGCAGAACATAGTGAGTATATTAAAAAAAACATCATTTTCATACTTTAAGATGATGGGTTTTATGATATGTGAATTATATCTCATTTTAAAAAAAGAAGCCAGAAGGAATGAGACTTATTAAAGATGTTTGTAGATATTATAAACAGGACATTGGCCAAAGAATAGACCCGTAAGAGCTAAGGAAAGAAAAGGAGTAAGTTGGAGTGATTCTCTGTGCAAATATAATACCCTCTTACATCAGAAGCCAAAGAAGGACTGAAGCCAATAGACAGTTCAATAGAGAAAAGACTCATCATGCCTTGTACTAGTAGTTCTCATAACACCCTGGCCCTCCTAGTAAAATGGCACAGGCAACAACAGCAACAAAGAGCAGAAACCAAACCAAATACAGATGAACAAGCAAAAATCAATACTGTGCAGGGATGTAGACTTGTTCAGGATCTCAGAACCAAAAGTAGAATAGTCATTCCCTCTTTCACTGTAGTACCAAACCCAAATACTAGTTTGTCTTTGATGCCTACTGAGGATTTATATTTTATAGGTGTACATTGTGTTTGTTTTCTTTCATGTTTCCTTATACCAACATAGTAAATATTTGTTTGCTTCTCTTGGGAAAAACTACACTGCTATGCCCCAAGGATTTACTGAGGCATTACCTGCTTTTCCTCAGCTACATTCTTAAGGACCTTAAATTTCCCTTTGATTCTATTCTTGCCTAATGTGTAGTTGGCTTTTTGTTGTATTTGAAAGATGTGATAAGTTTGTAAGCTTTAAGACAGATTCATTCCATCTATCTACCTATTTTGGCTCAGAAAAGGCAGAAGGTTTCTAAAGAGAAGCTACAGTTTTACTGTAGTAGCCTTCATTACCTAGCACATACTTTATCCTAAGGAGGTAAATCTCTTATCACAGGCAACAGAACCTTGAGAGCTCCTCCAGGCCAGTAACTAAGACACAAGTAAGAAGTTTTCTGGGTCTCACTTGTTACTACAGAGAGTGGGCCCCTAGCTTTTCTGAAATTGTCATGTCGTGATATGACTTAACCAAGTCCTTGGTAACCAGATCTCTCTCAGTTCTGTAAATTAAAATTAGCTCTTAATTAACTTCCCACTCTGTGCCTACCTAATCATTTCTATATATCTTTACATAGGAGACAAACCCTTCATGTTCTGATTCAGCTTCATGGGAATCATCAGTATCCAAGAGCTTTCTCCACTGTTTTTCTTGACTCTGCAAAATCCTAACCACATAGTCTCTGAAAAATGACCACAGTGGCTGGGTGAATGGAGGCTTTGCTGACTTGACTTTGGAGTCTCCTTTAATTTCATTGTTCTGTCATGGCATACAATCTTTGCTGCACACTAAGAATGCACAATACTTCTTAGCTAGTAGGCTTAGGTCCCATGAAATCCTATTACTTTTTCCATTTCCTCACATGTTTCCATTCATTAATCCTTTGAATTCTGCTACTTTTCTTTCATTACCTTGAAGAAAGGAAAACTCTTGATTCCCTAATCTCTGTTTGCAAACTATCCATACCCCTGATAGATTTATTAGAAGCCCCTTTAGAAACTGTAGACTTACTCTTGGTTGTTGATGGGTCTTATCTTAGGACTGAAGCAGGAAAATACCAGACGAGTTAAGCTGAAACAAATCTCACCTTACCTGAAGAAAAAGACCCCTTACCGGATGCAAAATCTGCCCAACAGGCAGAATGGAGATTGGAGGTTAGTATACGTTCTGGAAGAGCTGTGCTTTGAAGATAGTGCATGATTGTTGAACGCTCTGTAAACAGAGTTCTTGACCTTAGTAGGAATTCAATTAATGGCCAGGATATCAACGAATGACAAAGAGTTCCCTAAAGCTGTTATAAAAGTAGATGCTCAAATACAAGGGAGTATGTTGGAGGTTAAAAGAAATGTCCTGGCTGATTATTATGTCAGACAGGCAGCCCCCACAGAGATTCTAACCCTCATAATACACCAAGAGACTAAATGTTTGGAGGGATTCAAGGAGGCAAGAGATCAACTCCAAAGTAAGAAAATCTCTAATAGAAGCTTGTAAAAAAAATTATATAAAATTCCCCAACACAAAAGGAAAAATGGCCAATGCACTAAATTAACACCAATAGGGAAATTTTACTAAAATTGTTAAGGTTGAAAGTAGAGGAGGTCTTTGGCACATATCTCATTTGTCACTAGCAAAAGTCTGATGAAATTGTAAAGGCGAGTAAAAGTGGGACATAGGCAAGAGCCCAAACCTCACGAGCACTTCACAACTCTGAATGGATTTTATACGACTGCCCTCTGAAGTGGGTTAGAATATGTCTTTTGAACACTGCGTGATTATTTTTAGGATGGACTGAAGTCTTTCCTTTCTAAAATTCTCCAATTTTCATTATAGGAAAATAATTATTTGATTTTGTGTTTACAACTTGGGGAATTACTACTTATTTCTCAAGTGACAGGGAATTCCATTTTATTGGGACTATTATTAAAGAGTTTTGCAAAGCCCTGCCACTTGCTCAGAAACTCTAGGAAAGAAAGAAATGAAAAAGAGAATTCTAAAATTCAAATCAGCAAAACTTGCAAGTATCCTAGAACCTCGATGACTTAAGGTACTACCATTGGCTTTAGTGACAAGGTCAAATGACTCTAGGACTCATTGACTTTCTGCTCATTAATTACTAAGAGACAGACCCATATATTTGTGAATATCTTTTCCAATTCTAGGTTCCACGCTATTGTAAGTAGACATGGTCAAATATTGCAGGGACTTATGCAATATGCCCAACTGTATCATCAGGTGCAAACAGCCTTTCTATAACATTGTCCTAGACAATTTTATACCATCTAAAACCTAGAGATACCTGGTCTTCTGGAGGAGACATCAAAGAAATATCCCAAATCCCAAAGGAAAGGATGTTATTAAGCACTACTAACAGCTAACACAAAAAATTCCAACGGCATGATTCTTGGGTTATATATCTCAATTAAAGAGGCAAAACTTATCCCCAACTGACAGAAAACTTTCTGTTGGGAGACTTCAAAGCAAAGGTTCTGAGAAACCACTAGAAGTAGATGATCTTTAGAATGAAACAGCTTCTCCTCAGAACTTTGAACCAGGTTGATGATTGCATGAAATACAGACATCTTTCATGTAAGATCCACAGAACCAGACCACAGACTGTTATGCTTTAATCTGCATTCTTATGTTAATTAATTTTTCTAGAGATCTTCTTTCCTTTCCAGTCAGGTTAAGGCTACTTTGACTTATGTTACTTATAACACTTGATTCTTAATATTGTTTTTTTGTTTTTGTTTTTGTTTTTGGCATTCTTAGTCATTCTGTGACATGAGCCCACTATCCTGCTACAATTTACTTGTTACAGAATACAATCAAACTAACTGGTGGGATTTTACACATTTTCCTTTGGAGCTACTTAGCTTCCCTTTGTTCTTTTTTTTTTTTTTTTTTTTTTGTAATGGAGTTATAAAAATAATTAATTAATCAGTTGATTTCCTGGGTACCTGGACTCAACCAATAGGTGACTTTTGATTTGGCAAGCACCACAACAGCCAGAAATATTGAAAAATTTTATCTTGCATATCTGGAAAAGGAAATTAATGTCTTCACCAAAATAATATTTGGGGACCTTTTGTGGGAGCTAGTTTTAGTAGCTGAACTTTCACAGAAATAGGCAGATTTCATTAATGGTCTCTCCTTAGTGCAGGCTGAAGAATGACAGTAAGGTGGATACTGAGAAATAGAAGTATGTCTATAACCACATCACATACTACCCACCTTAGCATAACTTTACTATTATAATTATCTTATTAACATATTTTTATTATTTCAGGGATCTTTGTCCAAGTTTGCAAATAACTTTCAGAAAGATGTCAAATAATATTTAATAGAGAGTATCAAACTACAATTTACTCATTGAACCTCTTGCTTCAAAATCATTGCCTTCTGTGGCCATCAATTTTAAACTATCACACAGAGCACTTTTCTTCAGGAACAACAGGAATCATATTGACCCTCCTGCCTGAAACAGCCAAACCAAACCAATCCAAACATAGGAACAATGGTTTTTTTTCACACCCTGGATAGGACAGTGATCCTTGAGAGATGGTTATAAAACAAGATGTATCTTATAGCTGGTAAACTTGTTACCTTGAGAGAATTTGTAGGTTGCAGCCCAGAGAGGATGAATGCATAGACTCTCTGAGTCAAGAAGATAGTTTGGGGAGTCTGGGAAGGCAAAATAGCTAGAGTACAGAGCATAGTAAAAGATCCTCAAAGGCCTATGGAGAGGCCCCTTTAATTATTCATCAGAATGCAGATCACCATAGACATGTGGAGAAACTGGTCGAAGGCAGAAGAAGGGCCATCTGAAAGGACTGTAGGAGACAGTGAATGCTTATAAAGGGCTGGGACATTAGCCTGTTTCCACCAGCCACACTGGCAAACTCAACTCACGGGGCACTGGAGACAGTACTCTGAAGGTCACGTCTCTGTAGCAGGGAACAATTAGCTCTAGACCGAGCACTGCTCCAGGCATGCCTAACAAATGATTAATATGCAAGATCTGAAAGGATCAAAGTGTTTATAAGGAATTTAATTGCATTACAGAACAAAACTCAAGAATCTTTGTAGAAATACAAAAATGTCCTACACTCAAAAAGATAAAATTTGCAATGTCAGGCATAAGAAGAAACAGGAAAACATGACCCACAGTGGGAGAATACATGAGTAATTAAAACAGACCCAGAGCTGATCCAGATGTTCAAATTGACAGGAAAAATACATTAAAAAGTTATTATATCAATATGCCATATTTTCTTTTTTTAAAAAATATTTATTTCAGAGGAGGCAGAGAGAGAGAGAGAGAAAGAGAGAGCATGAGTGGAGTAGGGAGGGGGAGATGCAGACTCTCCACTGAACAGGGAGCCTGATATGCTGCTTGATCCCAGGACCCTGCTGAGTCGAAGGCAGGCGCTCAACTGACTGAGCCACCCCGGTGCCCCATACTATGCCATATTTAAAAAAAAATTAAGTGGAGACTTGGAGATATGGAAAGGACTCAAATTGAAATGGTACAGATAGAAACTATAATGTTTGTAGAGAAAACACAGTGAATGGGATTAACACCAGATTAGACATGGTGGAAGTAACGATTAGTGTACTTGAAGACATAGTAATAGGAACTACACAGAACAAAACATAGGGAAATATTTAAATGAAAAGAGCATCTGTGATCTGTGAGTAAACTTCAAGTGATATAATAAGCACTGAACTGGGATCCTCAAAGCTAAAGACGTTGCTCCTCTGCTTTGTCATTTGCAGTGAAAAATCTGCTGTTATTCTATCTGTTCTTCTGTAGACATTGGGACTTTTTATTCTGGCTACTTCTAAGGTTTGGCTTTTAGCATTGGATTTAAGCAATTCACTTATGCTGTGCTTTGATATAGTTTTCTTCATGTTGTGCTTGGGGTTTGTTGTGATTCTTGAATTTGCACGTTTATAGTTTTCATCATGAGTAATCATTTTCCTTCACATTTTTTTTTCCTCAGGACCCTGAGATCATGACCTGAGCTGAAATCAAGAGTCAGATGCTTAACTGACAGAGCCACCCAAATAACCCCTTTTGAGATTTTATTTTAAAGTGATCTCTACACCCAACGTGGGGCTTGAACTTACAACCTTGAGATCTGACTGAGCCAGCCAGACACCCTTATAAAGGATTTTTGATTATTAACTCTCTTTAAAAGATATTCAAGTGCTTAAACAAAAATAATAACAATGTATTATTGGGCTTATAATATGAAAAAGTAAAATGTATTAAAGCAATAACTTAAAATCAGGCAGGGCAGAAATTGACGTATATGGTTTATAAGTCTCTTAAATTATACATGAAATGGTATAAAATCGCTTGAAAGTAGACTGTAATAAATTAAAGATGTATACTGTAAATCCTAAAGCAACCCAAAATAACAGAGCAGAGTAACAACTGATGAGCTAAAAAAAAAGAGATAAAATGGAATCATAAAAGAGATTCAATTAGCCCAAAATACAGAAAAAGAGGGACAAGACAAGAAAGAACAGATGTGAGCAAAATGATAGATTAAACCCTAATCATATCAACAATCCCATTAAATGCAAATGATTTAAACACCCAATTTCAAAGGCAGAGAATGTCAAATTGGATGAAAAGCAAAGCCCAGTTATAAGTTGTTCACAAGAAACACACTTTAAATTTAAGGCACAAATAGATTAAGTATGCAAGTATGGAAAAAGCTATCCCGTGCTAAAAGGCCAGTCCAAGGAAAGCTGCAGTGTCTATATTAATACCAAGGATACCGAAGAATATTACCAGAAATAGAGAAAGTCATTTTTTCTTCCCGTTATTTTAAAGGGGATAATTAGTCAAAAGGGCCCCCAACCTGTAAATATTTATGACCTTAATAACAGAGCTTCAGAATATATGAACTGGAAATGGAAAGAACTTCAAGAAGAAATAGCAAATCCACAATTATAGTGGAAAATTTCCATAGCCACTTCTCAAAGTTAGTGGAAGAAGTAGACAGAAAGTCAACAAAGAAATTATAGACCAACAGCACTATCAATCATCAGGACCTGATTAACACAGAACATTCTGCTCTATGACGGCATAATGTTTAATATTATTAGCTATTGAGGAAATGAAATTAGTACCACAATGAGATGTCACTGCACACCTATTAGAATGTCTCAGATTAAGAAGATTGACCCTACCAAGCTTTGGTGAGGATGTGGAAAAATGAAATTCTGTATACTATGGGGGTGGGAATATAAAATGATACAGTTTTGGAAAAAACTTGGGCAGTTTTGTTCTCTTTATTGTTAGTGACATCCAGTGCTATATTAGTTTTGGTTGTACAGCACAATTGTTTGACAATTCTTCTATACATTACCCAACGGTCACCATGGTGAGTATAGTCATCATCTGTCATCATACAATGTTTTTACAATATTATTGACTATACTCCCTGGGCTGTACTTTTCATCTCCATGACTTCTGTATTTTTGTAACTGGAAAGTTGTACCTTTTAATCCTCTCCACCGATTTTGCCCGTCCCACCAACCCCTCTTCTCTGGTAACCATCATTTTATTTTATGATCCTGTTTCTGTTTGTTCACTGATTTTGTTTTTTTTTTAGATTCCACATACAAGAGAAATTGTATGGTATTTGTCTTTTTTGTGTGACTTATTTCACTTTGCATAGTAATGCCCTCTAGGTCCATCCATGTTGTTGCAAATGGCAAGATTTAATTCTTTTTGTGGTCAAGTAATATTTCATTATGTGTGCATATATGCCACATCTTCTCTATCCATTCATTGACAGATGGATGCTTGGATTGCTTCCATGCCTTGCCTGTTGTCAATAATGCTGCAGTGAACACGGTGTGCATATATCTTTTCAAATTAGTATTTTCATTTTCTTTGGGTAAATATTCAGAAGTGGAATTATTGGATCATATAGTAATTCTTTTCAATTTTTTTGAGGACTGTCTATACTATTTTCCGTACTGGTTGCACCAATTTACATTCCCACCAATAGGCTCAAGGTCCCTCTTCTCCACACCCTCACCAACACTTACCATTTCTAGTCTTCTGGACCCTAGACATTTTCATCAGTGTGAGGTGATAGCTCACTGTGGATTGGTTTGGATTTGCATTTCCTTGATGATTAGCATCTGATGTTAATCCCTAATGTTGAGCATCTTTTCATTTGTCTGTTGGCCGTCTGTACATCTTCTTGGGCAGTTTCTTTCTTCTTTTTTTTTTTTTTTTCCTTGGGCAGTTTCTTAAGAAAGGTAAATATCAACCATATTATCCAATCATTCCACTCCAGGATATTTATCCAACAGAAATGAGAGCATATGTCCTTATAGAGGCTTGCACACAAATGTTTAATGCAGCTTTATTTGTAAAAGTTGGAAACTGTAAACAACCAAAATGACCTTGCATAGATGCATGGATAAACACACTGTGACAGGTACATACAATGGAATACTTTACAACTCTAAGGGGAATGAATTATCGATGCATGCAACACAAATACATCTCAAAGTACTAGTGCTAAGTGGAAGATACCAGATGAAAAGAGTACAAATGGTATGATTCCACTTAGGGAACTAGAACCCACAGTGACGAAAGCAGATCAGTGGTGGCCTGGGGTAGAGTAATGGCCAGGGGTGGGAAGGAAGGATTACATAAACGCACGAGGAAACTTTTGGGGGTGGCGGATATGTTCACTCTCTGGACTGTGGTGGTGGTTCCAAGCATGTATACATATGTCAAAACTTATAAAATTGTCTAATTTAAGTAAGTGTAGTTTATTGTATGTCATTTATACTCCAACACAGCCTCTAAAAGGTTATGCTACTTTACAAAAACCAGAAATAGAAAATTATTATGAATGATTCTCACCCAACCTAACCAAGCCTCCAAACCATAAGATTCTCCTTAAGCCCAACTTTAAAATCTCAGCAAATATCTTTACCTTGCTCTTCCTTTTCTGAGATGTTGCCATGGCTCTGCTGAGCAGGTGCCTGCCCCACTAAGCAATAAATTTAGCTATGGCTGATCAACAGGTTGGTTTGGTGACATTGTAAGGAGCCAGAATTTGATAGCGTTTCAATACCATGGAACACTATGCAGTTCCAGAACAGAAGTTCTAAATCAGAGAACACAGGATTTCTAGGACACAGTGGGTAGGTGGGAGAAGCCAAATGCAGAGCAAAGTCTTACATTTTTATAAAGCACTGATTAAATAAAATAGCCTTTTAGATGACTAGATCTATATGCTTGTGCCGTGATGATGTGACCCAGCAGAAAGCTATAAGTAGAAATACTATGTCAGTTGGTGAACACTGGTTGTCGGAGGAAAGTGACAGACCAGATGGAAGAGGAGGGTGGGGGGTGAGGGTAAGGCAAAAAACAAGCACGCAAACAGACCTGTCTAAGGAAGAAGAAAAGTGTCCATAACGAAAGCAGCAATTGCATTATGAGCCCTTTTCTGTGCTTAAAAAAAGGCTTTAAACTATTGTCAAGTTTCCTTGAATTTTCCTGAATTAACAAACACACAGTAAAAAGTATTATTTTATTACACTCACTGTTACCTCTCTTTCTAACCTTAGCAGCCTATTATCTCAGTAATTATAAGAATTCTAGTGTAAATAGTAAATCTCGGAATAACAAGATCGCCTTAATAAGGATCTTTTTTTTTAAAACAACCATTACTTTTGCTTTATCGTTTGTTTCACAAATGTCATTAACACTTGATTACTTGATCAACGTTTCATCGTTTTTAAAGATATAAATCTTCTGGCATATTTTTTTTTTAAACAGGAAACTGCTCCGGTGTTCATGTTATCACTTGTATAAAACTAGCCTAATTCCATACAAATTGAAAAGACCTTGGTACTGCCTTTGTCTCTGGTGAAAAATGAGCCCCATTTGATGGCTGACCTTCCAAACAACTGTAGTTTCCACAGAAATATATAGGATCCATCGGCCCACAGCTGTTACCTTCTAAGAATCATGACTTGAGTGCTCAGGGGAAAACTAATTCCACTGGTAAGGCTGAGTTGACGGAAACACTCAAAACTACGATAAAATGAAGTGGATGCATATAAACCCTGAGAGAGAGAGAGAGAGAGAGCTTTGATTGGAAGCAAGACGGGTCTCTTCACTGAAGGCAGGCGCAGTTGTGTGGTTGACAATCTTGGCTGCTAACATTCTCGATTATTCGAGAGCCTTAAAATGGATGTTTCTCATTGCTCTCCCACAAAATGGATATGAGTGAAATTTTCACAAATGATGATGCTTATAAAATAGACGTGACAGAGAGGATAGCGGGTTGTTTGGAGAAGTGAATTAGCCTCTTTGGCCTGTTTGTGGTCTCTTGTGAAATGCTCATGGATGCAGTGACCAATTCCCTTTCATGTTAAGAATTGCTTCTTATCCCCAAACAGACCGATCCCCCTCATCCTTTTACGTTGCCGGGCAGCTCTCTGCTACCCAGATGCCCAGAAACAGATGCTTCCCCTCCCTTATTGCCTCAGAGGTCAAGACAGTAGAGCTTGATAGATGGCAGAAGCAGTTTCCTTTATAACCTTCCTGTTCCTTGATTTCTGACACTCCCATCACCGTGCAGTGGTCACCTTGGGAAGTCTGGGTGAGTGTCTTCTGTTGCGTTAGAATGGAAAATTTGGCTAACCCCTGGATTATCTGAAAGGACTTTCCTGCCATTTGGGTATTGTCTTCCTGTGCAGATTACAGTGTGTATTTTTGTGTCCCTCTTCTTGCCTTATTACCTGCCTTCTCCTTGCCCTAATAGGCCACTCAGGTGCCGTTCAGAGACTTGTTTTATTGTTTAGCTGCAAAGGTAAAGCGTATGATGCAGGGAATTCAAAGATTAGATTGCTGGGATGCTGACTATAAGCCCTTGTAGATAAGCAGAGGGAAAATTTTTAATTAAAACTAATTAACATGAAATTGGAGTTTCTGGTCATTAATTGTACGGTCTGATTTAAATTTCTGAAGCTCCTTAGGTCTTGCACTAAAGATTGAATCTGTGGGAACAAGGATATTCGTGGGGGTTTTTTTTGCCTTTGCAAGTGACTTTGCTCAGACTTTCTGTACAAGTTTTATTTCCACTCTGGAATTAGACTGAGGTAATATGCCTGGGGATAGACGCAAGGAATGAGGTGGAGAAATTAAAAACTTAGCTATACCTCCCTGGAGCACATGAACAGAGTTTTTCTAGATGCCCAGCATCCTCTTCCTTCCAGGCAAAAAAAAAAAAAAAAAAAAAAGAAAGAAAAGAAATTCCGTGAAGTATTAATGGTCCTTGTGAACTGTTTCAGAACCATTGAAGGCATTTTCAAGAACAACATTTCTTCCCTTTGGGGTCCCCAGAGTCAGGAGAGCAGAGGCCTCAGGAAGTGCACCCCCCACCCCCAGGGCAAGCTGCAGAGGGAGCCTACCTTCCAGTTCCTGGGCCTGGTGGGTGTAGGAGTGCCAGGGTCAAGGCCTCATATGCATTATAGGGGGACTATGGTCTAGGTGAGGTCACTCTCTCTAGCTCTGCATCTGGGACCTGGAGGAAGCCATCCAAACTGCAATAAACCCATTTTTTTTTCCATCAGTGACAAGGAAATGATAGCATTGGTGCTGTTTATGCAAAGGGGGTCCCTACTTCCACGGGCTGTATCGGGAACAGTGGGGAGTGTGCTGGGCTGGTTAAGGAAGGACAAATGAGTGGCAAGAAATGCTCACACCAGTGGGCTTTACTAGTCCAGGTTCTGTAGAAAAACAGAACTGATAGGATATATTCTTTGTCTTAAAAAATTACTCTTATTAATATATTCTTTTGATTATAAATGTAATACCCATTAATGTATGATATCAGTAAAATACAGTAGAAGAACAGGAAAATAAAATCACCTGCAAATCCCTCACCCAGAAATTATCATCTTTTTATATTGTGGTGTATTTTCTTTTAGCCTTTACTTATGAAAAATTAACTTCGATGTCACATAAATGGTTCTACAAAAGTATTGCTGGAAGTTTACATTTAGCAATTTTATAGCTCGTGGCTTTAAATTTGAAATACACACACACACACATTTGGGGGGATAGAGTGAGAAAAATTTATTTTTAGGAATTGGCTCATATGATTGCAGGCCTGGCAAATCTGAAATTTGCAGCGTAGGCCAGCAGGCTGGAAACCAGGGAAGAGTTGATGCTGCCATCAGAGTCCGCAGACCATCTGGGGACAGTTTCCTTCCTGTGGGAGGTCAGTCTTTGCTTTTCAGACCTTCAACTGTTTTGATGAGGCCCACCCACACCACAGAGAGTCAATCTGCTTTACTCAAAAGTATACCAATTTGGGTGTTAATGTCATCTAAAGCTGCTTTCACAGCAACATCTAGACCAGTGTTTGACCAAACATTTGGGTGCCGTGGCCTAGAGAAGTTGACACATATCATTGACTATCCACCCAGTGAGGACTGTGTGAGATCAGCCCAGGCTCCAGATGACTGGCCCAGAAGAAGCTCTGCCTTGATGGGTTAGTTGGAAAGTCAGACATGGCGAGGGTAGGGGGACAGTTCTTGGGAAGAGGAGGGACCATTCTGTTCCAGCCACTTCTCCCTGGTGCTCTGCAGACCATTTGTTAACAGACGTTAGGTGGAAGCTCTTCTCGGCACATTACCTTTCTGCAGGCTCTCTGAGCTAGTGGGGCTCTGTGAGAAAGTCCCCAGAGCGTGCAGAGTGAGTCCCAACTCTCCAGGAAGTCGTTCTTGGAGGCAACTTGCACCCCAGACCACTTAAGGACTAACAAATCAGGGGTGGCTCATTGGCTTTTCCTCTAATGTCCTGTGGGAGTTTCCTGATGGCTCACCTCAAAGTCTTAATAAGAGAGCAAGAGGCCAACTGCCAGAGGAGGGCTGGCTGAGGCTCTGTCCTTGGGCAAAGCCTCCATTCTTTTGTGACATTTGCTTTAGTGCAGAGCCTAGTTAGGGAGAACTCTTGGGTTTGATTAGCAAGAGATGCTTATCCTTAAATAAATTCACCCCTGCATCCCACCCATTTTCTAGTTATCACTTAAGAACCACTTTATTTTTAATATCTTAATAATTACTTTTTATCACATCTTTGCCCATACGAATGCCATATGACACAAATATTTTTCTACATTTCATTTTACCTACTCCATATTATTATTTTTTCCCTGTGGTCGTGTGTATCTTGCTACATTTTCTAGTTTAAAACCATTGCTAAATGTTAACCTCCAGCAGCCATTGTATGGAACCAGTCATGTGATATCAAAGTTAACTTCTTATAAGTAAGGGCTAGAAAAAAATACCTTGCAATGTAAAAGGATGGTAATTTCTGGGTGGAGGGATTACAGATGATTTTATTTATTTTGTTATACTTTTAGTGTATTTTATTAATATTACATGTTAGACTATATTGTATTTATAATTAGAAGACTATATCCCAAAAGAATTTTTAAAGATCAAGAATAAAATGACATTACAAACAAACATGATTCCTGTAATAGAGTCTTTCATAATTTAATACAGCAGAGATTTCAATACTTTTTGCTAAGCTTATCTGACCCATCTTGATATTTGGGAACTAGATGAGTGATTATTTGCAAGACTCTTGTGATAGAAAGATTAAAAAGTATCAGAATCTGGGGTGGACCACATTTTACTTGTCTCGATTGGCTGAATTTACCTTTCATAGTTGGTAAGCTTTGGCACCCCTCCTTGAGTGTGTGTTAGAAATCACCCAGACCCATGCAGTCCAACTTCATTCAGGGTCAGCATGGAGTGGCTGTGGTGTCCCAAAGTCCAGTGACCCTCAACGTCTACACTCTGGGTCACCCAGTGAGGCAGGCAGGACACCCCATGTTCTGAGCCCCAAAGTCTCATCTCAACTATCTCTCTTTCATCCTCTCTGCTGGAATTATTCTTCCTTGCATGTGTATGGATTTTATTTATTCTTTCATTCTAGAACTCATCATGCTTTGATATGTTACATTAATTTGGTGATTCTGGTTCCCTTAATATGCTATAGACAATGCGAGGGCAGGGGCCACGCTGAGTTCTTCCTGTATTCTCTGGAATTGCTAGCATCTGCTTCACACATAGTCAATGCTACTCTGCGTTGACATCTCTGTGATGCCATTCTGGATGATTGGGTTACCTGGCCGATGCCTCACCGGTATCAGGACTAAGCACGAAGGCTCAGGGTATCTGTGAGATGTTCTCTGTGGGACTGATCCCGAGGACCAGGGTCAAGGATGCTGCCTATGCACCAGGCTTTGTCAAGACCCACCAGCCAACATTAGTGGATGAGGTCACTACTCCAGCCTGAAACATCTAGCCTCTTCATTTTTAAATTCAATTGAGAAGAGTGGTCAATTTAGAAATTAAAATGGAGTCTAGCCATAAGGGACCAGTTAAGTCTTTTAATTAAATTATCCAGAAGATCCAAGCCAATAAGAGGAAAAGCAGTGTGAGCTCTATAAAGTGGCCCAGGAACATTTAGAAATGAAATTTGCTCTATTTGACATAAAAGAAATGCAGACTCTGGTTCTCCTTTACTCCGTAGGGCTGTGCCACACAAAAGAGTGCTCCAGAGCGAGGAAGGACGGGGCACGAATACAAATATTCACATGAGTGGTTGGCACTTACATAGCCCACACTATGTGACATTCAAGTATATCTTGGTATCTCGTTACCCCCTTCTCAAGATAACCCAGCTCCTAGCTTCCTGTTTCCTGAAACACCCTTTTTCCTAAAATTCATATACCAGTTAGAAGTCACTGAGATTCCTTGGATTTTTATGAAGATTTTCCAGTGTCTCAGAAATGACAGCCAGGCATCATAGCTTCTGGAAAGGGTGTGCAAATCAGATTTAAACATTGAGTTCACCTGATATAACAATTAAGTTACATGTTTATGTTAAAAGGCACTTGAATTGGGACCTTATCCTGCTGGGAGGCTCAGGTTTAGGAGGGACAGATGCGTCGTGAAGATAAAAAGTGATATGGGAGGTTGGAACCACTGCCCACCGTCAGAACAGAGGCATGAAAACTGGAGACAATTATTTTAGGACTTTAGGTTTTCAGGCAGCAAGGAGAAAGAGTCCTCCAGAGTCTCAGACCCGAGGGTCGCTTAATGACTTTCCAGGCTGGTGGGTTGGAAATTGTGTGCTCAATAACAATGAAGGATAGTGAGTTCCAATTCTTCTCGTTGTCTGATTTGAAGGCAAGTGCCAGAGAAGGTCTTACATGGGGATACTGATGGATGGAGCAGGGGAGGACATGTTACCTAACAAGGAATGTTCTGGAAATTCACTTCTTTTCACACGAAGTATTGTCTCTCTCTTGCAAGGTACCAAACATGGGCCAGACTGAACGGGAGTTTGTGTTTCTGGGAGGCCAGGGGAGGGGCTGGGCTGTGGGATAGAGTTCCAGTCCCTCATTCTCTGCAGGGAACAGATGCCAGGAAGACAAAGTAGCAAAATGAAAACTCATCCCCAGACTGCAGGAGACTTAGCAGCACTTCTTTTATAAACAGAGGACTGAATCTCTGAGCCTAGCTTGGGGAGTGTTGGCAGCTAAGACTGAAATTTTCTAAATTATTCTAGGGATGGTACGTCACGGCTATAAATGTTCTAAAGTGCAGTCTTCATTAGAGCTATGAACCAGTCCAACTTTTTTGGAACATACAGATGATCTAAATAGTTAACAGCTACATGAGTTGAGATTTACTCCAATAATATTCTTTCTGAGTCCAACATGACCGTAGAAAAAGCAGCAGATAATATCGATGATATAGCAAGGCCTGTGTTTCCCTACACTGGTGTGAAGAGGAATTATTTGTGTACAGACACTATAGGATCTGGGCAAATGGCAGGGGGTGCTCATGTTTTTGATGCAGATGGCAAATGGCAAAATCTGACAGCGACAGACATCCAGTGGAGTCTGGGAATGTGTGTGTGTGTGTCTGTGCATTAGAGCTTGGAGGTAGTGAGGACACTTTGGGAACTAAACCACCAGGGAGGCTCAGTCTTTAAAGCTAGCAGAGAAAAAAAAAAAATAAAGCTAGCAGAGGAGTTTATATGATGATTGTGTGTACATGCATGTGTGCATGTATGTGTGCATGTTCTCTCTCATACACACAAAACTCTAGAGACTTGTTGGTTTGCTTGTTGTCATGCTAACTCTACCCTGAGCAGTGTGGTCCTCCCCCAAGCTCAAGACCCAGAGTAACTGAGCTCATGCATTTTGCACCAGGGTCAGCATTAATAGGGACGTGGGATGTCACATTCGTTGTTATCTCTTTTTCATCAATACTTACCATCTTGTCTTCTTGAGGTTTTCATGGAGTCACATCTCAAGAACAGGGTGGACTCTGGAGCATGGCATTTACACCAGAGGGGCAACTTAAATGGTTGTCCTTAATTGTTGGAATTTAACAAGAGAAAGGATTTTAAATGAAAGCGCTAAGAGCTCTGACACCATTTAAGAGAATGGGGATGCTGACATTTTGGTTCTTACTCTAGATTTAACTTTCTCAATTATTGCTTGGGGGAAATGGAAATTACTGTAGTTGGGGGTAATGGATACAGCAAAGTGTGCAAATGTTGCCCAATTTATAAACTGAGGTTTATGGTAACTATGAACTATGGCCTCATTTTTTTTTTTTTTGTATTCTCTGCATTCTCTGAATAAGGGTGGGAAGTTGCTTTTGGCTTTGACATTTAATATGAGGGTGATCTTTGCAGTCCATTTGCTTCCCTTCTTTTTTTAAAGTTTATTTATTTTTTTATTTAAATTTATTTTTTATTGGTGTTCAATTTGCCAACATATAGAATAACACCCAGTGCTCACCCCATCAAGTGTCCACCTCAGTGCCCATCACCCAGTCACCTCCATCCCCTGCCCACCTCCCCTTCCACGACCCCTAGTTCGTTTCCCAGAGTTAGGAGTCTTCCATGTTCTGTCTCCCTTTCTGATATTTCCCACTCATCATTTACTTCCTTTCTATACAGACATGTGCACACATACACACACAGACACAGGTGCACGGGTGTACACATGCTTTTTTATCATTATTCTTCAGGCACAGATAAAGGTCTGGAATGAAGTTCCAGAGATATACTAGTTCAAGCACCTGCCTCAAGCAACGCTGGCCAGCCACATAATAAAGATGGCAATAAATTCTATTAGTGGGGAGTTCAAGGACTGAGTTCTTGTGGTAGCCTGTGCTGGCACTTAATCATGGGGACAGGGAATTTTCATCAAAGTTGAACAAATTTCCTTTGTACTCGATGTGGATTTACATTATTCGAGGGCTTTGCTGAAAGATAATTAAAATAAATTTTATTGTGAGAGGTAGAGGTTCTCAAAATTCTTCAGCCTGTCTGTGGGCAAACTCACCAGACTGCAAATGCCATGCAGACTCAGGCTGGCCAGGGCAGCGTATGGTTTGATGATCTTTGCAAAGCATATTTGTGCCTTACCCTCCAGGTTCTTATATAATAAGACTGTGTTATATGCTCTACTAGTTTACTCTTCCAAGATGTGTCTTACTTGCATCTTTAGTTCTCTACCAGTTTCTCTCTCTAATACTTGGCTTTAGTTCAGGGCTTGGCAAAAAATGGCATTCAATGGATATTTGGGGAATGGATTAATGAATATACCTCAGCATTTCACAACTGCTGTTAATGGATGTTATGCAGAAATAGGGTTCCCTTGTCAAATTAACTTAGGATATATCAGATAAAACAAAGTTGAATAGGTTCCCTTTGTACAGGATCTGTCTGAGTGTAAAATGTCAACGTGCACTGGGTGTAGATAAGAGCGGGTTGGGGTTTGCTGAGCTTCCTGGAGACATAGGTTCTCAGAACAGTGCTGGGTATAAAATATGCATGTGTGCGTTGTTGTAGCCGTTGCTGCTGTTGTTGTTGTTGCTGATATTATTGTCATTACATTTGTGTTAGAGCCCTTTTTTCATAGAGTTTCTTAGGACTAGTTCCACTAGAACATTCTTTTGGGGAAGGCTGACGTACCCTCTCTCTGTATAAAGGGGACTCATTGATTCAGGTGACGTTAATTAGGAATTTCAAATAATTCATTGGGACTAGTCTGATGTTTATCTTTCCATCACGTATAACAATGCAGTTTGCTGGGAAATCAATTTGGCAAAACAAACATCAGGGTGAATGCTTAATTTTAAGCAAATGGAGTTTTGAAAATACCTTGTGGCACTTTGGAAGCACCCATGTATTTACTTAAAAGTGTCACTGTGCCAGGGACATCTAAGAAGCCCGCCTGAATAAAAATAAAAAATAAAATGAAGAAAAGACCACCTGGACCCCTTCCTGGCGGCACTGCATTATCTTAATTTCCTTCTGCATTTAAAATCAGGACACCAGCCAGAACTAGTGATAGAGCTCCCTAAGTGTTGGCTTTTACACCGAGTTGTGTCAGAATTAAATTTCATTGTGTGTGAGTTTTCAGAACAATATTTTATCTATTTACTCATGAGAGACACAGAAAGAAAGGCAGAGAAACAGGCAGAGGGAGAAGCAGGCTCCATGCAGGGAGCCTGATGCGGGACTTGATCCTGGGACTCCAGGATCACAATCACAACCTGGGCCAAAGGCAGATGCTCAACCACTGAGCCACCCAGGCGTCTCTCATTGTAGTTTTAAGGGTGATTTTTCATTCATCAAGGTCCCTTTGGATCCCTTCTTGTGTCCACATGTGTGAGCTTGCTGTTCGGACAAATGTTGGTCAGTTCCTGATCCTGACCCCCATCCTGATGGGAGGACAGGGTGAGAGCTATGAGTGCCCCCTTCTGGTGCTCCGTGGGCCACGGTGACTTTTCCATGTCCCCACAGGCTCAGGAAAGCCTTCCTGAGACTCCTAGATGATCAGCTTTCTGTGTTGTTTCCAAAATCCACATTCTTCCTGAAGCCCTAATAGACCATGCCCATTACTTACCCTTCTCTATGTTGTGCATCATTGTCAGAGAAGCAGCTAGAAGGGATCTGACAGGATTTTCTCCACCACATTCACTATTCTCAGCCTGCATTTCCAAAGGAACCCTTATTTTGAATAAATTCTTTTTTTAAAAAATATTTTATTTATTTATTCATGAGAGACACACAGAGAGAGGCAGAGACACAGGCAGAGAAACAGGCTCTCTATGGAGACCCTGATGTGGAACTTGATCCCGGGACCCCAGGATCATGCCCTTAGCCAAAGACAGACGCTCAACCACTGAGCCACCCAGATGCTCCTGGAATAAATTGTAATATTTAATCAACATCAAACTTTTATTGACTGGTCTGTAATTACCACTAATGAGGTTTTCCTCCTCCCTCCTTCTTTCCTTACCTCTCTATCGTCTGCCTACTCCCCCTCCTTCCTTTATTCACCGAACTTAAATTTGGCCATTTCCAGGCCCTAGGGAACTCCTTGTGTCCGTGTCAAATAAAATAGCTGATGGCTCTTCAGCAGCACTTGCCTATCTGCCAACCTAACACGGAAGTTTCCAGACTGCTTCTGGCATTCTCCTAAAGCCAGCCAGAGAGCAGGGCCTGTTGTACTCTGGATTTATGACCAGTAGCCCCAAAGAAAGTTACAAACTCATAAACACACATTCCTAAGCAGGATTTTCACACTGATTTTCTATTGTCGACTTTAAGAAAAAAAAGATGTAAAGTTGAGTTTATTACAGCTTGTGAGGAGTTGGAAAAGGACTCAAGATAAATATTTTTGAGCTGAGAACATGTGTGAGGTCACTGTGCCCTCGCAGCCTTCTCCTGGTAATGCCGCTGGTAATAGGAGACGGAAATCTGCTGTCTATTCCTGGAACCTCCTCTGACTCATCCCGTTATCCGAGGACGATTCTTATTATTTCTGCATTACTCTTCCATCTGTAAAATGTGACTACATGTTAATGCTCTAACCTTCAAGCATCCTTGAGTCTGGGGTTTTCTGCTGGGATCTATCCTTCAGCAACTTTGGGGAGGCTGCATTTGGAAGAGTGACCCTGGGCTGACCGGCCCAGGCATGGGAGGAAGCGGAGGGGTCAAGAGCTTAGTGGCCGTCTGGGGTCATTGCAGAGGTGAGGGTGTGTTCATCAGGCTATGCCCAGAAGGCCTGAAACACCTCCCAAGTTTAGGATCTGGGATATATGCCAAGTCATTAGTTGCATAAGTTTTGTAATGGGTTTGAGACGCTGAGGACATAGACACTTTGAAGCTTTTATAGGGTAATCGTTTCCTTTGACTTAGTGAAACGTGGGCGGACAGGAAAGGATTTGGGGGTGGGCCTCACCAGTGACAGAAATCCAGGTACGCATGCTCAGGTAATCGAGATCCGCCAAGCAGAGCATGACTGGATTTCTTTATGCCAAGTCCTGGTTGCTTGCCAGGAGTGTCTTCCTGCAGTTGTAACTGTGGTTGTGTTTAATATTTTGAATGCAAATGCTGGAAGTCTATTGAAGAAGGGGCTCTTCGGAAACGTCACTTCTGATGGGAAGGGTGGGGACAGGCAGATGGACCTTTGTCCTGTGGCACATGATTGGAGATCATTGGCAGTGACTGGCTTCCATGACATGCAGCAAGTTTACAAGCAAACCTTCAAATGACACTCTTAAGGGCACTAGAATGTTCTGTAGCTTCAGTTTATGTGACCACACCAAATAGCAAGGTCTGCTCTGTGAAAGGAGTGATTGTATAACGCTTGCAAAGGGGAAAAAAAGTTTATGATTTAAAAATGGTTCTTTATCTTTCTAGTTAATCCATTTAACTAAGAAATGAGAGCGAGGTAAAAATCACCATTTGTTCTGTTTCTTGTATAACAGGAAGGAGTTGATTGAATGCAAGTCTAGGACTGAATCCTTGTTAAAGGGATAAGGACAGAGAATTCATCTCCAGAGTCCAAGTACTTGTTCTGAGCAAATGATATATTGTAATTAAGCACTAATACATGAAGCACCCAGAGTTTAAAATGATTTTCACCAATTAATTCTGATTAGCATGTGAAGACCATAAGGGCAAGAATCATTATCCTGCTCAAGCAGTCCAGAGAGGCTGCCCCAGGCCAGAGGGTCACCTTGCACATCTGCTCAGACCCTCTGGATCCCTCCTTCTCCGGAGCCAGCAGAGCTTGAGGATGCACGAAGATGCATGGCGGTTCAGATACAACCTTGCACCAGGGGGAACATGATGGTAGAACTGAAACATTACAGCAACACAAGTCCCAGGAAGTTTTGCTCTTCTTTCCCTCTCCTGGAAGTCTCATAGGGAGGTTTAACAACAATCAAAATCACCAAAAGCTTAGTGTACTAAGGGACACGAGAAACCCACTTGCTATGCATCATTGGGACAGTAGCCCTATGACCCTGGGAGCATCAAAGCCCGTGTGGTATATTAACTTGCAGAGCAGGTAAGCTTGGGCACTCGGAGCCAGATTGGCTGGATCCCAGTCCCAGCTCCGCCAGCTATGGGCTGTGACTTTGGGCACATTTCTCCTCTCGAGTCCCAGATCCTCATCTATAAAATGGGGATAATAGAAGCTCCTGTCTCATAGGACTGTTACCATGATGAGATTGTATAATGAATGTCACGTGCTTAGCTTCCTACCTGATATTCAGTACCTTTTTCACAGGGACTAAGAGTATGACTTGTTGAGCTTAGGGATATGAATGCAGAGAGGAGGGAGCTTCTGTAATTCTGGTACCGCCAACTCCAGCAGGGAGCTTCCCGAGGAGGGTGTGTAGACAGGCCTGACTTGCTGTAAGTGGCCGCTGTGGGGTCCCCGCTTAGGCTGAAACGATCTGCAGCATATCTTGCAGCCATGTGAAGTGTCTGCAACATCTCAAAGGACACTCGGCTACATGAAATTCTGGTGGCTAGGGGGAATTGGGTGTCAATCGGTAGGGGTTATACTAGGAATGATGTGACTTTGGCTGGAACTAGACTTGTTTTGGGACTTTGGGTAAAGATGGACAAGATGTCATATACTCGGGACCCTGGCTTGCCACTGCTTGGACCCTTAGTTCCACACGTAGGCATGTGATTTATTAAGTCTGTAATGCAATCAGTGTTCACGAAAGTAAATAACATCCATTTCAATTTCTGCTGAGGAATGACCTTCTGTTGTACTAACGGATGCTGCCCGGAGCGTGGGCTCATATATCTCCAGGTACCAGGGAGGTGTGCGGCCTGCACCCCGAATGTTAATGCATCGCGACATGGGTAAGATGAGTGGTGTTGTGTAAAAAATGGGCAGAAAGGAGTGTGTGAAATGCAGCTGCTTTATAGGGGCCATTTTCCCTTTAGTTATCTGTGGCAACTTTTTAAGTTGAGCAAAGAGACAAAATAAAATCCAATATGCTTTGGGACAAACAGATATACTAATTCATTATTTCTTCCCTTGGTAAACACATTCTGATTGTAAAAGAAAGGGATGCTCGTGGAAGAATATTAAGGAAAAACTAGAATTATGAAAAGAATAAACAGATTCATCTGATATTATTTTTATTCTAATATTATTAGATGAATTTCTTTTAATATTATTTTTTAAAGAGGTGTGTATACATTTATGGGTGTGTAAACAGGGATTATGCAATGAGAAGAAACTTGCATCTTTCTTTTTTATACTTAATGCATATTGTAAACCTTTCTCTGTTTCATTCGCTAATTTAAAAAACATGGTTTTCAATGCTTCCTCACATTTCCATTGCATATTTGAGTCCGACTTAGAAAGTCATCAGTATCAATAAGTTTCTTTTAAGTTTTTCACTATGATCAGTATTGTGGCAATGAGGATCTTTCCCATAAATCTTTGTGTGCACTACAGATTGGCCCCTAGATAGGTTCCTAGACATGTATTTAGTGTATCTAAGTATATAAATACTTCAAAGGAATTAGTATGTGTGGTTGAGGTTGTCCTCGAGAAATGTGCCAGACCAACTTCCCACTATCCGTGTGTGATGATGACCATTTCCCACATGCTCACCAGCACCGAGAAGGTACTTCTACTCTGTTCGTTCAGTCTTGTCTAAATTTCTAAGACTTATCTTTAATTTCTAATGTTCTTTAACAGTGTTATTTCTCATTATATAGATTCAGATTAGACTCAAATACAGGAAGTGGAAAGGAAATCCCCCGCTCCTTATTCTAACTCCCCAAGACAGCTTCAGTGAAGAAGTGATAACTCTGTCACGTTTGCATAGGCAAATAGAAATATTTATAATAAAACATTCTATGTCGGCTACATAGTATCACTCAATTTACCATTTTTCCACTTAAAATAGATATCTTTCTATGTCAGTATGTTTAAAGAGTATTTCGTTCTGTAGATGTAAGATGACTTATTCATTGAGGTAATGAATATGCTTATCATTCATCTTTGATCATTTATGTGCACATTTCTGCAACATACATTTCGAGTGCAATTGCTCTAATTCTTTTTAAAAGCTATCTCCAAACTGACTTCCAAAAATGTTGCACCATTTTACACTTCTGTCAAAGAGAATGCCCATTTTCCCATATCTGCAGCAACATTAGGTGTTACTGATATTTTAAATTTTTTGTGCTCTTGTGTAAAAAATATTATCTCATTCTTGTTTTAATTTGCGCTTCTGGAGTTTCTAACAATTAATTGTTTGATTTCCTTTTTTTTTTTTTTTTGTTTTTGTTTTTTTTTAGTGAGAAATGACTATTGAGGGAGCCTCGGTGACTCAGTCAATTTGCATTTGGCTCAGGTTATGATCCCAGGGCCTTGGGATCTAGCCCTGAGTCGAGCTCCCTGCTCAGCTTCTCCCTCTGACCTTTCTCCCAGCTCGTGATCTCTCTCTCTCTCTTTGTCTCAAATAAATAAAATCTTTAAACAAACAAATAAATAAATAGCTATGAATCATCACCTGTAGTTTTGGTTTATCCACTGTATTTGGATGGAGAAAAGTATAAAAAAATGTTCCAGTTGATCTTAAGACAAAAAGGCTTATTCCATATCCTATTGCAGTTGCTGCCTTATTTTCATATTTCTCTTTCAAAACTTATTGATATCTTACCATGAATAATTACAGCAATCTCAAATTTAATCTGTTCAAAATAGAATTTCCTCCAAAATATGTCCTCGCGCAGGCATCCCCATCTTAGACACTAGACTCCCAGTTCCTTAAGGCAAAAGTCTTGAAGTTTTCTTTCATTCTTCTTTTCTTTTTTAAAGATTTTATTTATTTATTCACGAGAGAACACAGAGAGAGAGAGGCAGAGACGCAGGCAGAGGGAGAAGCAGGCTCCATGCAGGGAGCCTGATGTGGGACTCGATCCCAGGTCTCCAGGATCACACCGTGGGCTGAAGGCAGACACTAAACCACTAAGCCACCGGTGCTGCCTTCATTCTTCTTTTCAAGGCTCAAACCAAGGCCATCAGCCATTGTCAGCTGGAACTTGAAGACCTTCCTCAAGTACTTGCTTTCTTCTGTTCCCACCACTGCCTCCCATGCAAGCCAGTGTCCACCCTTGCTTCTTCTTGGGAGTCTCCACTTCCATCTCGGCATCACCACCTAGCACCCAGCATCGTCTTTAAAAAATGTGAATCAGATCATGTCTGTCTGCTTAGCCTGCTCTACATGCCTTCTAACTCACCTGAGACCAAATCCACACTTCCTACCCTGGCTCACGGAGTTCACTATTGATGCTCTTGACTCTGTTCCAGCCACAATGGCCTTCTGCAAACAGTCAAGATCATTCCCATCTCAGGGTCCTATGCCAGCTCATCCTTTCTCCAGGAATCGTCCCTTTCTGTAGTGGGCTCCACAATCTGCGGATCTGTCTGAACATCGAGCTCTATGCTATCACCCTGTTCTGATGGCCACTCATTACTCTGGACTATTTTTAAATTACTGGATATGACCTATTTCTAAGCTCTAGGAGAGTCTGCTTCCAATGTCTAGAGCAGTGCCTGGCATATACACAGGCCCTTGATAGATGTTGAATTAACTAATGAATGAGTGGATCAATTCTTTTTATGCTGCCCTTTCTGATGCCATGCCTTCGTTTACGTGGTTCTCTCAGGCTGGAATTCACTAATCTCTTCATTCTCTTTTTTGAGACATTTCTAAACTTTTATCCTCCATGGCTGATGCAGAAAGCCTTTCTCAGTTCTGTTGGCCTGATGCTGTCTTTCTTCTTCGAGCCCTGCAGCTTCCAGGCTTCTCACAGACACCTAGTCCTCGCTGTGTATGTCATAGACTTTTATGTCTCTTATGAAGCCCAGTAGAATTTCAGAACGTCTTAATGACGTGAATGACATGTTTCTCAACTGTTTCTTCCAAAGCACCCAATGTGATGTCACACACTGAGTGGGTGCTCTATGGACATTTGCTTAATTCAACCTGCTTTTGCTGTCATTGACTTGTGCAGCATTCTGGGGCTAATAAAAATACTTCATGAAATATACTCTGATCTAGCTCCCATTCCCAAGAAAAATATCCCAACCTTACTATCAGTTAGAGCTTTATAGATTCTGAGTTGGAGTGAGGTAGGAAACAGGGGGCAGGGTAGTCAGGAGTATACTGCGGATTCGATCTGGGAACATGTGGGAGCCAGTCTATCTAAATCAGGGCTACTCCTTCTCCCAAACTCAAAACTCATTAGAATATCTGTGGAAACAGTCCTCCAGCCTCTATTTTTCTCAATTTGACAACCCACGTTGGCTGTGCTTGTCTCTTGATGTGTCTCCAAAGACTGTCACATTTCTGGTTTCGTGATGAATTGGGCTGCTGGTGGCTGAACTGCCATGGCTGGTGGCATCACTGCAGGGCGTCTGCGCTCTGTCCAAATGACAAGGCTGACACTCCGCTCAGCCTCTCCCTCTTGCTTGAAGGGATGAGGAAGGCAATGGCTGCAGGTAACTCAGAAGGCCAACCTACAGGTCAGAGTGCATCTTGAGGTGCAGAGAAGAGACAGCTGGGCAGTTAGGGAGGGAGAGGAGAGGCTCTAACAATTTCCAGTGTTCCTTAAAGCCTCCCTATGCAACAGGCCATCAGGGACCACGCCCTGCCCGGAACCGGCTTTATTGCGGCCATCTGGCACTTGGACTTTACCAGAACTTTGGCTTTGCTGCCAAAAGTCTTCTTTCAACTCACAAACTGACTTTTATCTCCCTTGTATCACATTCTCCCCAGGGCAGCTGATCCTAAGTACATTCTTTGCAGAAAGCACAGATTTAGAAATGTTTTTTTCCCCTTCTCCTAATTTCCTTTGTATTACTCCATTGTCAAGTTTCCAATACTATAATTTTATCTGCTACCAAGATGCCAAGGATAAAACCATTTTCTTTGACACAGTCATTATTTTAGGGCTTCCTATAGAATTTACTCTGCTTAAACATGTTGTAGGATTGATTTTGCACTTCTTAATGCCTTGAGCTTTTCACTTACAGCACATTTTTTAAAGGAGCGGAGATGAGACCCAGCCAATCCTTGGGTCCGTGGAGGGGTTGGACCTTCATGTTGTGGTGGAGAGTCATAACTTTCGGTGCCAGGGGGACAGAGGTGGGCAGGAGGGGGATTGGCGCTCCTGGAATTTGAAGACGGTAGGCAATGACTGATTAATCTTACTGAAACACTGGGAGAAGGTACAGATTTTGCTTCCATTCTATTAGAATTTTCACCCTTTAGAAACACTTGTTTCTTTTTGTCTCTTTTAGGAAAACCATCACACTCAAGGGGATGGGCAGTTTACTAAGAATATTAAAGAAATGCATCCATTCATTATTGAGTGACTGAGGACACCTGACCATGTATGTTGATGGGTGTGTGGATAGAGGAGCAGAAGCCTGTTTACCTAGTTCTGGCCAGGGCCACCCAAGGGTGCTTGGAGCTTGAATAAAACTCAGAAGTCCTGTTTCTTTCTTCCTCCCCACCCCAGAGGTCCTGTTTTACCTGGAAGTGGTGGTAACAACATGAACAAGGAGGACTAACTCAGCTCATGTGTGTTGATGCTTGAGTTCAATTGTTACCTGTCTGATCTCAGTTTACCTTCCAAGGAGATAGTTGCCATCTTAGCCCATTTAAAATTTGAAGGATTGGATAACTTGTACAAAATGGCAAAGGTGTCAAATGATGGATCTGAAATTCAACTCCAGGTCTGTCTGATTAGAAAGTCCATCCAAATGTACGGTCACAAATGTCTTAGGTCAAGGAATTAAAGGATAATTCTGGTTTTCTTGTACCTTTGGCATTGTGGGAGACAAATATGGTTCTCTGGGCTATTTGATAGAATTAGATTAACTCCGTATGGCACAAGGAGCCTTCAGACACTTCAGGCAGCTGTTTTTGTCACTACATCCTACTAGTCCAACATACCAATGCGTGTGACCACTCGTCAACCATCCCAGGTACCCTCAGGACGAGTACACTGCAGAGTGCTTAGCTCTCTGTGTCTGTAATAACGTGCTTGTGTGGGGAAGAGTGGCCAGCAGAAGATGCCACGTGGCCAGATTAGAACAGGGCTAACATGTGCAAAGTTGGCCAACAGTTCCTGAAAGTCATACGTGTAACCCTCAGAGAATCTTTGGTTTCAGGAGAAGAAAATGCAGTTGGGACATGCTAAGATCCTATAGCAGCTGATACCGTCTTTGGAGGCTTATTCCTGGCCAATATCAGCCCAAATTTTTTCAAGTTTATTATGTCATACTGTTTGAAATCAATAAGCTAACAAAGTATTGAATCTTTTGAGTTGTCTATGAGTTCCCTAAAAAATACCAAATGCCTTTTGAAGTTGGGAACACATTACTGAAGTTTGTTTAACAAGGCTCTCTTTCTCACAGTTAAGATTAACTGCACCAAGAAAATGACAGTTTTATTTGGGCAGAGGTGAAAGGAGACTTAATTTTTTAAAGATTTTATTTATTTATTCATGAGAGACACAGAGAGAGGCAGAGACATAGGCAGAGGGAGAAGAAATTTCCTTGCAGGGAGCCCCCTATGCAGCACTCCATCCTAGGACCCTGGGATCACGCCCTGAGCTAAAGGCAAATACTCAACCACTGAGCCACTCAGGTGCTTCAAAAGGAGATTTTCAAACACAAAGAAGCCAAGGGAACATTGATCAAGCACCTACTTACGATGTACCCAGGTATGTGTGATGAGGTAGATACTATTTCTTCCATTCGACAGAGGGGGAAGCTAAGACTCATAGAGGAAGAGCAGTGAGTGAAGGAGGTGACAAAGTTGCTGGATGAAGAAGCAGCTAACCAGGAGAAAGCTGTGATATGGAAGCTTCAAGAAAAGGTTTGTAGGAAAGGTCAATGGCGATGACTTCCCTTTCTCTAGACTTTACACGAACATCCTCTTCTGCTAACACACTCTTTTCCCAGTCAAGATTCAGTAGTCTAGATTCCCATCTTCTTCTGTATTCCACCATGTTTCCTTGAAATGAAATGCTGGCTGTGTTGACTAGACTGGCATGTTGCAATGTCTCCTCCTACTCACTTATAAACCATCACTTAGGGCTGGCTCCTCCTCCTATGGTCGACTTTACCCATTACAGGTTGATTATTTGAGTTTCGGTCTCCCAAATCTCTCTCTTGACTTTCCCCTTGTGTGGTAATGATACGTTTCTCTGGGGAAAGGGGATATTAAAGATTTGGAGTAAGGTGAAAGAAAAGAGCAGGGCTACCACAAATGGTTGTGACTTTCATGTACTGCAAAGAGGCACCAGCTGTGGAGCATGTGGTCCTGGACATCAACTTCCTGGTCTGGCTCCTGCATCTTCCCAACATGGGCAAAGAAGCCATATAGACTTAAGTCTCACAAAGAGATGCTATGTGCTACATGCAGCCTTGACCGTGGCAGCTCAGGAGAGCAGGGATTGCAGACATTAATGCAGACCATGCCCTGTACTGGCTCCCAGGGCTTCCTCCAGTTGAGTGATCCCAGCTCCATTTCAACAAGGCCGCCATCTTGGGCAGCATTCTGTGTCCCTTCACTGGAGATGTTGATTAGATTAAATATGTCATATTTTTCTTCTCCATTAAGCCTTTAATACTGTGTTTGAAATACTTACAAGAGGTTGTACTGATTAATTTTATCTTGTTTCATCCACTTTGACTGCAACTGCCTTTTGAACTATATATGGAAATTTAAGGAGCATGATATGGAAATTTTTACTTGGAGTTCAGATCTCTGGCACTTCGGTCAGCAGAATTTCAGTAGGAGTTACATGATGAAATTGCTCCCATAAAATTCTGTTTTGGAAATGTTCACTCAACTCAGTAACTGTATGTAGTACAAGTCAGGAACTGTGCCAGAGAGGTTGGGGATAAAGTGAGCCAGAGGGAGCCCATAAGGAAGAAGCAGTTGTCTATATTATATATATATATATATTTTTTTTTTCACATGTGTATGTGAAGGAAAGTGCAACACCACATTCGTTGTATTTGGAGCAGAGTTTCTCAACTGCAGCACTAACGCCATTTGAGGCCAGGTGAGTCTCTGCTGTGGGCCTGCCCTGTGCACTATAGAATGCTCAGCAGCATCCCCAGGTTCCCCTCACTACAAGCTAGTGGTACTATCCCAGTTATGATGAATAAAATTACCTCCAGATCTTGCTAAATGCCCTCTGGGGCACCAGTTAGCCGCTGGTGAGAATTCCTGATTGAAAGAGAGTTAAAGGAACACTTTGAGGAAGTCAGTGGCAGTAAGTGGAACCCAGCAAGGGAGTAGGGGTGGCACATGGGTGCCAAGGGGGAGCCCAGGGGTCTTCTTCAGGCAGGAAGAAAGAATTACAGATGGAATTGTACTTAAAAATAAGAGGTCATTCTTTTTTTTTTAATTTTTATTTATTTATGATAGTCACACACAAAGAGAGAGAGGCAGAGACATAGGCAGAGGGAGAAGCAGGCTCCATGCACCGGGAGCCCGATGTGGGATTCGATCCCGGGTCTCCAGGATCGCGCCCTGGGCCAAAGGCAGGCGCCAAACCGCTGCGCCACCCAGGGATCCCAAGAGGTCACTCTTTAAATAAAAATAACTACCATTTATTGAGTACTGAGTTTATGTCAACATTTTAAATGCATTACCTCATCCACCCATTTCACAAACATGAAGACTGAGGCTCAGAGACACAGAGACCCGGTAAAGGTACAGACTCGTATCAATAGACACATGTGTTTCTCTCTGGGCTCCCAATCAATCAATATTATTAAAACAGCACTACTTTTTGTGCCGGGTGCTAGTCTCATCTCTCCTTGCCTTGTTAAGATCTCAAAACAATTAAGCTGAGAGAGTGGGGAACTGTACATTTAAGACAAAGGTGTCATTTGTCATTTAGGAGACAGAGATAGGAGGCAAGGCTTATGGAAGGGAAAACAATTTGTGAAGCTGCTTCCATTACTCTTTTAGGGATAGCTGTGTGTTTTCTTGACTGGAACTCTTGGCTCTTAACCCCAATGCCTTGTCACCTCAGAATTAGATTCAAAATCTTTACTATGGGGCAGCCCCTGTGACTCAGCGGTTTAGCGCCACCTTCAGCCCAGGGCATGATCCTGGGGACCCAGGATTGAGTCCCAAGTCAGGCTCCCTGCATGGAGCCTGCTTCTCCCTCTGCCTGTGTCTCTGCCTCTCTCATTAATAAATAAATAAAATCTTCAACAAAATCTTCAAAAAAAATCTTCACAATGCCTGTCCTCCCCAACCTTTTGGATTGCCTCCTACCACCCACTCCTGACTCAGTCACTCTGGGTGCTCAGTGTGGGGTTCCTGGACCCCCCAGGTTATGTTGGGGCCATTGCACATGAGGATTCATTCAGTTAGAACACCCTTCTTCAGCAGGCTGGCTGGCAAGGTGCTCTCTCCTCAACTGTTCATGCAAATAGTACCCTACTGCTATTACTGGGGACCTTCCTTTTCCTTCAGGGCAAAGATCTTCTGACTTACTGTGGGTTCCACTTACTTCCCTACTATCCCTTTTTAGAATGCAAATTCTACAGAGGTGAAAACAGTGTCTGTTGTCCTCACTGCTAGATACCTTAGAACAGTGTCTGGCACGTAGTAGGTATTGAATTGATGAGTACATTCCCTTGCTGGGTAGGTTGGTGGGCTAAAATGAAAGGTAAGGTGCCTAGAAATATTGTGCCAAAGCGTGTGAAGGAAGCTGAGCTCTGTCTTAAGAACTGGATCCTATGCCTTTCTCTTTGGGTGCTTTTCTACCAGCCTGGCCAGGTGGTTCTGGGAAGAACACTGAAGATGTGACCTGCTTCTATTCTAAGCAGTCATGGTCTGTTGGATCTCTGTGAGTTTGAGCTTGCCTTGGCATGAAAAGAATAATCACATTTGGGGAAATAAAAGTAATTACTCCATATTGCTTAATACATCTAATAACTGTTTAATAAAGGATATAAAAATTTCCTTGCTTTACACCTTAGTAAATGTCACTCAATCTATAACCTAATTACTTCAATTTTCCATTTAGAAAATTAATTCATTCTGAAAGCATGAAAAAGCAGCTGAGAAATTTTCCTTTCTGGCCGAAGACTTAGAAACTCAGATGAGTTCAAAGACCTCCCAGTCCTCAGAAGTCAAGAGCAGAGCTTTCAAGTTAGCTAAATGGACTTCCACTTGTGTCCTCACTCCTTGAGATTGACCTGAAGTAAATCAATTAAAGCAGATACAAGAGTCTTAGGCTTCTCTCTGTCTTCTTCCCACTTTCAATTTCTTCCTGCAGGGGACTTGCTGGGTACACAGAGATTTTAACAGTAACATTAAATAGGGTAGGAAGGACTTTGTGTCCCTCTATCTCAGTTTCTCCACTTGTGAAAAGGAGAAGAGAAATAAAATTAATTGTGTCAAGTACCTACTGTGTGTTGTGCATTTAGCTAGGCATTCTACACATCTTTTCTTACTTAATTGCCATACCTTGGTTGAATGAATAAGTCAACAGATTAATAACGAACACATAAATATTGTCTAACATTTATGAACGCCTACTATCTTCCAAGTATTATGCTAAGAATTTTACATAAGCTTTCTCAATTCCCATAACAAATCTGTAAGAATTGTGATTATATTGCTAGTTCCATCTTCTAGGTAAAAATGGGGCTCTTTAGTGAAGGCAAATAATTTGTCCAAATCACTTAATTTACAAGTAGTAGAGCCTGATCGTGAGGTATTATTTTTTTTTGCCAAAGTTTAAACAAAGCTCAAAAGTTTTCAATACCGATTTCAAGATCATCAAGCTATCATGTGGCAGATCACAAAATATTTCTCCATTATATAACATGCTCATCTTCTTCAAAGTGATTTCATGCAGCCTACATGATGCTCCATTTAACACTGAGATAATCCTCGGATGCAAACTTGGGATTGCCTGTAAAGAGGCCGCTCAGTGTTGTGCATGTGCCAGAGCAGAGCTGAGATGTGCAGCCGTGAGCCTCCCTGTGCCAGACCCACCGTGCTGGGCTTCCTGCTTGCTTTTGACTGAAGCTTCCTTCTGTCTTCAGATGTGAGGCCCAGGGAGGGAGCAGGTGGCTGAGGGAAGAACCCCATGGCAGTGATTTCTGTGGTTCCTGCTCCAAGCAGGAAGCTGTCAGGAGGCCCCTGGAGAGCTGGGCAGAGACAGAGAAGTCCCCACAGGGCATGAGGCCAGGGTGCTATGTGGACAGTGACATGAACACATTACCCAGAGGCGACCAGACATGAGACAGGTGTTTTGCTTTGAAAGGAAACAAATTCCCTCCCTGGCAGGGCCTGTCTGTACTAACTTCAGATTCCAAGCATGGTCCAGATGCCTGCCCTGGTGAAAGAAAGCTCCCGGGGGCTGGGATTTGGGGTCGGAAGTGGTACGCTATGGGCTGGAGGGGTATTATCCTACCATTGCAGCCTCATTCTAAGAACTGACTCACCCAATACTAATTACAAGTTCTCTCCCGCTAAGTAGACTTGAATAGATCTTTGGCTTTTGTTCTTTTCGCCCAATGATAAAAATTGATTGTGACCAAGCCTGAATAATACCTACTTTTCTCCTTTCTTCTCCCTCTGGACAAAGGGCAAAGTCTCCAAGCAGATGGACTTCCTGCACATCTGCCTTGTTCTAAGTAGACGTCTGTTCTCAGGGCCCTTATTAGCACAGTCACTGCTTTGACCATCCTCAGTCAATAATGTATTGCTAATACCGGGATGATGGTGATATCTGGCTGATGTCCTCATGTGGGAAAAAAGACTTATGTTCCTTTCTTCAAACCACCTGACACAATTCCTGGGGAGGACTTTTTAATGGAATAAGGAAGGGCAGCTGTGGGGAGGCTCTGGCTTCCCAAGGCCCTGACCAGTTTGCAGTGAGACCAGGGGCACAGAAATAGGGATTGACAACCAGCAGAATTCACCATAAGGTTCTCCAGGGGGTTGGGTGTGCTTAAAGAAACCATGGAGAGAAATTCAAGGATTGTCTCTTTCTTGCTCTTGAACTTTGAATATGGACAGACCAATGGGCTTCTGTTATTAAAAAGGATAATCAAAATGTTTTTCCTGAAAGAGCAAAGTTCTTTTCAAAGTAGAATGCATCATTCATTTCTTAAACCTGGGAATTACTGGTGAGGAAAATAATGGGCTTTCCCTCTTAATTTTACAAATTTAAGAATTCAAACTCACGCAAGGGTAGCTGCAGAGATAGATGGGGGAAGTATTAGTAGGATTTAGCATTCTTGACATGGACCAATGGGCTTGTCCCCAATTCACACTGCTTATGGCAAGTGCTTCCTTTGTTCTTGTCTGGTTTCCTAAGATTCTCTACTGACGATGTTCACCAGTAGAAGTTAAAGGATAAAAAAAAATGCCTGAAATGGCATTGAGACAAGGTAAACTGAGCTTGGCAAGCAAAAAAAAAAGAAAAAAAAAAAAAAGCCTTATTTACTGAGATAGGGATGAGACTACAACACACATCTTTAATTTCACAGTTACATTTTAGGTAGAGCATATGTTCAGAAGTTATGAGCTTTAATATTTTAAGACTCAAAGAAAGAATTGTAATTCATTTTTGTTCATCAGGATTGTGAAGCTGCCAGAAATCGCGTGGGGTGCTGGGAATAGCAGTTCATTGTGACAATAAGAAATTGGCCTTGGGTTGCGCATAAGAGCAAGCAGGTGGCTGAGTGAGTGTCTGGCAGGGTGGATGCCTCAGACGTGGCATTATTTGAACTTGTGCCATTTCTTAGACAGATCAAGACTGCATTTTATTGATCCATATTTTCTGTTTTTATATTGAGGATTTATTAGTTTTTAAAGAGAAAAATTTGTGATATATACAATATGTACTTTGTATCCTTTTCGACATATACGTGGTACCTTTGGGACTAGATGTTTACTCTTAAGGAGAGAAGCAAGGCATTTGGTGAAGGAGGATGGACATGTGTGGGTGGCACATTGAAGAGTGCCGTGATGTGGCAGGAACTTTCTGAGCCAGAACCATGATAACGTTGGTGTTCTATTTGCCTTCTTGGTTTCTAAATATCTTGTATCACATTAAGTTGAATCATATGAATGGTTTGTTTCCCCTTTTCTAATCCACAAAAGTGAAAATTTCATATAAATCAACCTAATAGTAATAGGTTATTATAACTGTGCCGTATAAGCATAGTAACAACAACAACCACCTTCTAGCAGTGATCTGTGGACACCTGGCCCCAAGAACTGAGGTGGGCTAGAATTGTCTATAGGGTCCTTTGTGGAAGAGTTTCCCAGTTCCTTAGTTCCCCTGCATGTCCTGGGTGGTGCAAAGCAGGACCTGAGAGCCTCTGAGGAAGTTTTGAGTAGATTTGGTCAACCCCATCCTCCACTGAGCCTGACAGTCTCTCAGAAGCCACAACTGGAGCAGAGACAAGGTGGAAACATTTCCTCTAAGTTCCTCTAAGGTGAAAGCAGGCAGCCTCACAGTGGGGGTGTGTGATGGAGTATTTATTTGTGGAGGACTCAGTCTCCCTCCCTTACTCTTGCTCACTTTAGACTTTGAAGGCCACTGCTCAATTTCCTTCAACAAGTAACTTTAGGGCATCCTGATTATCCACGTTATCTTTAAGCCTCACTACTTGCTTGAGGGTACATTGGTGCAATGTTAGCTCCTAAAACAATTTACACCCCCAAACAATATTCTAAAGCTCATTTAATATCTGTGAAGATCCATTGAAGAATTGTCCTCTTTTTCCCCGGTCTATACATTGTGAATAATAAATGCAAAGCTTTGTTTTCTTGTGGCATATTTCTATGTTGGACTCAGGAGCATTTTGAGGCATGTTTAGAAGGTACTTTCTAAAAGCAAGATGTTCCCCTGAAAAGGTTCTGCAAAATCAACATTGATTCTAAGGGTAAAGCATATGATATGCACCTTACTAGGTTTTTCTCTATCAGAATCAATTCCAGACCAACAGATGCAACTTTGAGCTTTAAAGATTGGTGACCTTAATAACTTTGGCAAAAGGCCTTAGAAGAAACTACTGCAGAGGATTCTCTATTGCTGCACACTGCACCTGGAAATGACTTCCAACTTGCTCTCTCAGAGACTTATCAGTATTGCTGCCCAAAACCATAAGATATGCTCCTCTTGACCTTTTGAGTGCATGTTTTAATTATGATAATGCTACTGGCTGCAACAGGTTTAACAGGATACACCCTGAAATTTTAGTGGCTTAGCCCAGTGGAATTTATTGCTTCTGTAATAGTCCAACAAGTGTTCTGTGGATGGTTCTCCACACACAGTGGTTCAGGGATACATGCTCCCTCCGCCTCATGGTGCCAACATTTTCCGCATGTGGTTTCCAGGTTCACTGTGGGAAGGGAATAAAAGAATAGTAAAAGCACATTAGCTTCCTAATTCAGCCCAGAAAAGATGCACATTGCTTCTACTTATGATCTCTGTTATTAAGAACTAGTATCATGGTTCCTTCTAGACGCAAGAAGAACTGGAATATCTGAACCGAAGAAAGCACACATCCTTCTTGGACTGTGGGCTGTCTGCCACAGAAGAATATACTTCTCTTGGTTTTTTATCATTAGAGAATCAAGATCTCCTAATGACATGTGCTTTGGGATTTTTTTCTGAAGGATTATGAAGAGCATACATTTTTGAAAAGTTGCTTCTTCTCCAAGAGTCTGCCTTCTTCCAGAAAGGCAGCTTTCATGGGTGTGACCCTCCATCGCCTCTGCAGGGTCTTACTTCCTTGCCTTCTTGTGCTCCATTGACTCTGGGAAGGAGTCACCTGCCTTCCCGTTAGAGACAGCAATTCTATTAGAAATGTCACCTATGATTCCTGTGACATCTAGTGATGTGGTATCATTAGGGAGGTGCTTTTCTTGGGCCATTATAAATGTCAAATTTGGTTCAGTCAGAAAGTAAGGTTGAAAGAATTCACTGTGAATGTTGCATGCAAGGTAATCCCACAAACTCATCTAGGAAGTCTCCAGTATTGCATGGTAGAGGCGATTGACATGGCTTTTCAGAAACTCAGGGATGTCTCACCAGCCTATTGATTTCCTTTGTAAATTTGAATCTCTAAACAATGCTTGATGGCTCTGGTTAAATGTAGAATTATGTGCCATAATTCTACTAGTGCCTTAAATATTTTATTCTTTTTTTGTATCAGTAACACATTTTAAAGAGAAAAATTTGTGATATATACAATATGTACTTTGTATCCTTTTCGACATATACGTGGTACCTTTTGTGACTAGATGTTTACTCTTAAGGAGAGAAGCAAGGCATTTGAACCCTTTACATTCTGATATACTTGGTGTACTGCTCTGTCTTTTTTTTTGTTTATGGAGTGAACTCCTCTAAATATAGGAATCTCCAAAGTAGTTTTTTGACATCTAACTCCTGTTTTGGCTCCAAAGCAACTATTCTAAGCACAGTGAACCAGCATAGAGATAGCGTGCTATTATTTACCAGTAACTATTAAAAGCCAAATAATAACGCATATTACCATTTTTCCCCTTTTGGAGATGATCATGTCACTTGAAAATATGTCTCATTTGGTAGCCAATCTGAGCCACCAACGGATGAGCAAACATTCTATCCACAAGGCATTTATTTCTGCAAAGCACTTCTGGAATGATGCCATATTAATTCTCTGCACTCTGTAGGATGCTCGAAAGGACAAAGACAAAAACGAAAATGAAAAAAATTCCCACGTTGCTGGACTTGTTACTCTCTGACAAAGAGCCCCTTCTTGGTGTGCCTGCATTTGCATAGTCATCCATGTCTTTAGCCATTTCGAAGGATGGCTCTGATGGGTCGAAGAGGGTGTGAGGGCGCCGATGGGTCATATGTGAGGGCTGGCCCTGCCGTTGGTGTTCAAGGCCATTCTTCCCCTTCTCTGTGTCCTTTCATATCTCCTCAAACGGAGTCGAAAGACAGTTTCTGCCACAGGAAAGGTACCCTGCTCAGTGGGAAGGAGGAGCGGCTTCTCGGCATGAAGCATCCTTCTGACACTTGACACCCAGCAGCGTGCAGCAGGTGTCTCCCGGCTTCCGTCTGGTTTCCTCCCGCTGGCTCCCAGGCCTCTACCTGTCCCGTGCCCCCCACTGCTTTGCTGCAGGGCATCCTCCGGGCCATCCAGGAGGCCCCAGCCTCCACCGGCAGAGGGGCCTCTGGGAGCCGCAGGAGCCCTGTGCCCGGCTGGGAGGGCCACCGGCCCCAGTGGGGACAGCGGGAAGGGGCCGACAGGGGGGACATGTGGCTCAGTTCCATCCAGCAAATAACACAATACGTGTCCGGGCACAATGGCCTTTTCCACGGGCAGATTATCGCAGGCGGCGGCTTTGCTGTGTGCAAAAGGAGGGAGAAAGGAGCCGAGGGCCGCAGAAAGGAAAAGGCGGGCGGTGGCAGCAATCAATGCTGTCCTTTGTGCCGCCTGACATTTGAGGGGCTTGTTATCGGGGATTGCCGGCTGCTTTATCTGAATGTATCTCCCCAGCTGCCAGGCGCCGCTGCTGGTGCGGGCTGTGTGATGGCCCCGGCAGATACGGGCTACCTCCCGGGCGCGGTGGCCTGTCACTCCGCAGCCGGCCTCCCTGGCTCTCCAAGGGAAGATGCGTTGTGGCCCTTCCCAGCGCCTCGGACACGCTCTTTGTTGCTCCGTGGGCTCGAGGAGACAAACAGAATCCTGCCCCCAACCAAATCTGCCACCCGCTCCCAAACCAACAGAGGCCTTGCTGGAGGCCACCGGGCTCCACAGAGGGACAGACAGACACAGGAAAGAGAGCTTGCATTTTTTCATTTCGAGCAGGCACTCTTCTCTGGTGTCCGTCCTTATGTCCTGGCCCCAGGCAGGAGCTGTCTGGCTGCACGCAGCTCTTGTGTCTACTCTCCAGATGGTCGCAGGAAGCTCCCACAACGTGTTCAGTTGGTGCCAGGTTTTGAGGCTGCTTTACATAGTCTGCCCTCTCCCCGGCTCCATGCCTGCAAACACGCCTGCCTAACGCGATGCTGAGCACACACCGACCTTGAGCTTACACCCTTCCTGGGATCGGAGGTGATCAGGACACCTCTACTGGGCATCTGGCATGATCTGAGCTTGGAGGACACATCTACTGGGCAGCAGTGTGGTCTGAGGTTGTGCCACACCAGGGAAATTGAGAGGCCACACCATGACTGGTTAGGATGATGACCATAGAGACCCCCTGATGACAAGTGCTGTTGAGGTGTTGAGTAAAGGGAATTGTTGCACACAGTCCGCAGGAACACACAGCAACCACTGTGGAAGACAATATGGGGGTCCCTCAGAATCTTCAAAATAGAACTACCTTACAATCCTACTTCCAAATATTTATCCAAAAGAATTGAAATCAGGATCTCAAAGAAATAGATACCTACTCTCCTGTGATTGCTGCAATATCATTCACAGTAGCCAAGGTAGGGAGGCGACTCAAGTGCCCATCAGTGCAGGAGTGGATGAAGGAAGTGTGGGATATACACCCAACAGAGTACTACTCACACTTGAAGAAGTCGATTCTATGATATGTAATAATAACACAGACGAAACTTGAGGACATTATACTCAGTGAATTAAGCTAGTCACAGAATGACACGTGTTGCACGATTCCATTGATATGAGGTATTTAAAATAGGAAAACCATAGAAGCAAAGAGCGGACCGTGGTTGCCAGGGGCTGGGGAAGAGGCGCCACGGGGAGTGCCAATTCACCAGCCGAATGTTTCAGTGGTGAAAAATGAAGAAGTTCTAGAGAGCTGCTGTAAAACGTTGTGCCTATAGTCAACACTAATGTGTCGTACATTTAAAAATTTAAGAAGCCAGATCTTATGTTAAATGTTCTTACAAAAAAAAATAATAATAAAATAAAATAAAATAAAATAAATAAAAATAATAGCAGAGCCTCTAGCACCAGGCATGCTTTGTTTAAAACTTCCCGCTGTCACTTACTGTTGCAACCTCAGGCAGTAACTCAGCCTTCCTGGGCTTCAATTTCTCCATCTACAAAGTGGAAACAATGCCCATATTTTTAGCCCTTGTGAGAATTAAGTGAATCATCCCTGCCTGGTGCCTGGCGCGTAGTAGTTTCTCAGTATGTTTAGGGTATCATTATCTAGTCCATCTTCTTAGGAAGGGCTACACCAAAACTATTTTAAGTGTGTGGTTGAATGTCTCCTTATCATTTGGATATTTCCAGGAAAAGAAGTTCTTCCAACACCATATGGATGAATTAATGTATAGCGAAAGTAATGAATTCTTACTTTGGTCTATTTTTACGTTCCCTGTCCTCTCTTGGTCTCACATTTGGAGACTTCTCTCCCCATGTTTAAAGTATGTTTCCTCTACCATCGATCAATAAGTTTGCGCATTATATAGGCTGTTTTAAAAGAAAAATAAATAGAGAGTGAAGAAGTGGCATGTTCTGGGGAGCTGGTGCATGGGGTACAGCAGAGGAAGGCTGGTCTTGGCAGTGGTGTCCCGAAGCCAACTGCCTGGGATCTGCAGAGCTTTCTCCTTCTCAGCTGAGCGTGGCCCCTTTTTTCAAGACACGATTAAAATGATCCATGCTGCTTAAAAGGTTTGGGGATCTGGAAGGAAATGTCAGCTCAGAGCCTGGCATAGATTTACACTTACTTGGAGGTAATGAATCTGTTAAGATAAACATTACTGGTGAGATTAACCATTTTTTCCCTAATGTGAATTTTTGCTATTGTGTTGTCTGAGAAAAGCATCATTTAACACCCCCCAAAAATAGTTTTAGAAGTCTATAGATGAGCAATATTCATCATCTCTATTATCTGTTTAGCTACGAGGGATTCTTTGCCAAATATGATAATTAATTAGCTCCGTACTTCCAGCTCCAGGGTGATTGCCTCTCATTAGAGGCTAAAGTGGCCCCTATGTGTAGCTGCTCAGCTGGCTCAGCCGGATGGTGCTTTGGAAAGCTCTTTCAAGAAGAACATCAGGATAATGATAAGTAAAAAACACCAAACCCCAAAAAACAAAACAAAACAAAATAAAAAAAACCACAACCCCCCCCCCCGAAGAAAAAAAAGAAGTCAGATGCTTGTGACGTACCTTCATAAGCTTGATGTTTCTTGAAAAACTTAGTAAATAGAAGGCTTAATATGTGGGCTATTATTGAAATAAGAAAATAATACCCTTATGATCGATCTCTCTGACATAACTCTGCAGAAAAAAAAAATAAAAGCCGAGCCCTTCAAAATACATTTGGCATTTTAAAATGTATTGCCGCACTTTGTTCTCTAATTCAGTTTCCGATGTGGTTGTAGGATCTGATCTGGTTTGGAGCTGCCGTCTGCATCATTTTGTTATCATGATGCTATGCTGGGGACAAGTGGAGCATAAAAGGCCATCTCTGTGCTCAGGGCAGCGAGTGTCCTGAAGGTTGAAGAGAAACAGGGGCACCTTACTCTGTTCTCTGGAACAGCCAAGAGAATAAAACAAGCAAGTAGTTGTAATCATATGTGTAATCATATGTGTGTACAAGTGTAATCATATGTGTGTTTTTTAAAGAGATGGAGCCAGACTGTGCTGGCAATGCCTCCCCCCACCCCACCCGCCAGTGTTCCATCCTCGGAGCAAAAAGCCACATGCTCCTGGCCCACCGAGCCCCCCCTCCTCCTGACAGCCTCTCCAACTCCGCGTGGGTGTCCACCCAGACACGCGTGGGCCACGTCACCTGCGGGAGGATTTCTGGTCTGCAAAGGCAAGGAGTAAGCGGGGAGCCAGCTTCTCCCAAGAGCATGCTTACATCCATGTCAACTTCACGGCAGCTGAAATATTTATGAGTTTCTGGTGTATGTGCTGAGCCTGGCCGGATCACAGAAGCTTCGGTGGCCCCATGGATGGAGTTTGTGACATCCCCCCCTCCTTGCTCCCATCCGGTTCATCCTCCCCCCTGCCCCAGCGCTGACACTGACATTTGTCCTAAACCCTCTCTTAATGCTGTAACATAATTCATTAGGACAGCCTTAATGAGCTGATAATTAGTCTGGTGGGAGGTGGTGAAGAGGGAGGGGGGCAGAAATGCCAGACTCAGAGAAACGTCGAGCAGGCTGGGGCATCTTAAAGAGCCCTGGGAGAGCTTTTTGTCAACAAAATGGATCACACTTGCAGGCAGTAAAACTTTCAAATGACCTTCATGTCAAAATATTAGGCTGCTATTTTTCGCTGGATGGTAGTTTCATAAACATAAAAAGCACACATATCATTCAGAGTGCAGCAAAATTTGTCTCAAATACGTGGAGCTCCCCCTTTTCTAGAAAGACGAATGTAGACTCCGTACAGGGGAGAAAATGACAGAATGTGCCAGCCTTTCACTTGGGCTGAAACAGATATTTGCAGCAGGCCTGCGTGCGCTCTCCCTCTTTAAAGGCAAACATTAAGCCAGGTACATGGACACAGAAGTAGATGAGAGAGAAAGATATAAATCCTAGAGAAATTTTGCTTATCTTCATTCAGGAAAATTGCCTACTGAGTTGCACAATTTACAGAAAGGCAACTGCATTAATATTCGAAGAACAGTCAGAAGATGGAGTTCTAATGAACTGCTGAAAGTAGCTCTCCATAATGGGGAGGAAAAGAAAATCACCATGACTATGAACAATAGATATTTTTACTTCTCCGAATCCATTTCTTCTCAAGGTTAAACTTCAGGAAGGCAAATGGATATTTGAATTGGCACTGTTGAAATGAGAGTTAGTATAACCACATTGCCAGGAATTTGTAGTCTGTCTCCCGCTGGAGCTTTGGTGCCTCCCTCCCATTCACCAGGGATGTGGGGTGCACATGAGCCAAGGCAGTACTGGAGGACGGATGATGCATTCCGTTTTGAGCTCAAAATCCGGTCTAAGCGGTACCTCGAGGGTAAATCACCAGCTTGGGGGGGTCGAGTGAGAAACCATGATGATTGGAGGGACACAGAAAATCCAGTTACTGATAAAGATTAGAATAAGTAATTATATGTCATTTTCGAATGGTCCCCTAGTTGCCAGTCATTAAAGATAATGCACTTTGAAAGTGCTTTGCCAAGAAAAAGGCATTATATAAATGTTGTGTTTTATTGTTGCTATCAGAATTAATAGGTGATTACTTAGCTTGGGTTTCAGTGGTATAAATAAGAATTAGCCCGGTCTCCTCCCGTCACCTTTGACATCCCTTGTTCAAATAGAATTCCTTCCTGCTCTTAAGACTGGGATCACCAAACATGCTGCTGAGTCAATCACAATCCATGGTCTCTACAATCAAGTGCTTGTGGAGAGTCTGTGAAAGCAAGCCTTCTTAGCACAGTAATCTAGATTATCTTTTGGCAAATGGCTTTTTGTTGCAGCCATCATTGGACAAGACAGTGACACGGCCCGACTACAGGGTACCATCCATGCTGGCGGATTTGGGTATAGGACAGTAGATCTGCTTTTCTGTCCAGTGCTTCTCAAACTCTGACATCCATACACATCGGCAGCAATGAGATCCGATTCCAGGCGGGGGTTTGGTAAGTCTGCATTTCTAACAAGTTCTCAGGTGTTGTCGTTGTTGCTGGCCCAAGGACAACCAGACCTAGGTGTTGAGAGTCATCTGATAGGGTTCATTTCACAAGACTAGTTTCTCAGAGACTGTTACTGCCCAGCCTCCAGCTGCAGCTTGGGTTCAGACCAGCAGGTGAACAGAGGGGCACGTGGCTGAGAGTCCACAGCTCTAAATTTCCAAATTACGAATCAGCACAAGCATAGATTATCCAGGATGACCCTACCAATTTAGCTTTTCTAAAATTTCAATACAGTAAGATGTTATATATTCTTCCAATATACTTAAATTTAAAAAAAATATTATTATTTTATTTCTCAAAAATTTTACTTATTTGAGAGAGAGAGAATACAACCACGGGGAGGGGCAGAGGAAGAAGCAGGCTGCTTGACAAGCAGGGAGCCTGATGCAGGGCTGGATCCCAGGACCCCAAGATCATGACCTGACCCGAAGGCAGATGTTTCACCGACTGAGCCACCCAGGTGCCTGTCTCCAAATATACTTTTAGATTTTATAGAAGGAAAGTCTCTTTCTTAGATGAACATGATAAAACTCTTTTTTTTAAAGATTTTATTTATTTATGAGAGACACACACACACACAGAGGTGGAGACACAGGCAGAGGTTTGAAAAGCAGGCTCCATGTAGGGAGCCTGATGTGGGACTCGATCCGGGGACTCCAGGATCATATACTGGGCTGAAGGCAGGCACTCAACCGCTGAGCCACCAGGGATCCCCCGATAAAACTCTTTAAAACAGAGCATGGATTTCTAATATTAAAAATAAATACAGAGGTGCTTCTCCACAGCCTGAGTGAGTAGCTGAGTTATGAGTAGGGCTAGGGTTTGGTGGCGGTGTGATGTCATTTTAGATGCCTTAGAAGAACTTGATCTGAAGTTGTCATTTCCCATGGAAAGATTTGACTCTCCATAGGGCCTGTTATGATTGCTTGTCCAGCAAGTTGGAAGTTGTAACATTGTTCACTGGCTGAATTTTTTATTAGAAAAAATTGTTTCACATCTGAGCAATACCCTTCTTCTCTAAGCCATCAGCATGCTACACGTGTTGGGTTCTTGCAACTGTACATCTGCAGCGTCCACTGTCATCTGGTTTTAGAACCCAGGGGAGCCTGGGTGGCTTCAGAAACCTTGGAGCCACTTTCACACTAACTTGTGAGGACTACTCCTGGAAACGGGTCCATGTCATTGGCGTGGACAGTGGACTGCCAGTCCATGTTCTGGATCTGTCAATCATCATAGTCCTCTCCATGGTGGCCCAACTATAATCTGATTGTTTCTGTCCCAGGGTCTCGTTTCCAACTTATTTACATTTATAGGAACTTTGCTGTCAGGGCATAATGGTCCTCAAGTGAGGAACACTCTGGAAGAATATGAGCAGATATGATCAGGAACTTCTCTCCCAAGGGCGTGAGTAGAGCTGCCTACATTTTTCAAGTGCAATCAGAGATTGGTTCCAAGAAGATTGCTCTCTGCAGTTCTTATTATACGAAATCTATCTCACCAGCAGAGAAAAATCAAATAACAAGGAAAAAGCCCCCAATGGGTATCAAATTCTGCTAATCCTACCTTTATAATGTTGTGTGTATTCATTCCTCATCTGCTGTAGCCAAGTCCCAGCCTCGCCCCTGGGCTGTGGTAATCATCACCTGCACTTCTCTTATATCCAGGATTTTTCATGCAACCGAACTCCTGTTAAGTTTATTCTATGGAGGCTTTGAAACAGAGAGTTTCATAAATGAGCATAAATGAGCACTTTGATCACAAATGAGCATAAATGAGCACTTTGATCACATTCTACCAATGACTAATGTGTCCTCTGCTTCCTTCCCCACTTAGATTCCAACCCCTTTGTTCAGTTGAGTGGCTTCTGGAAGGAAGGGAAAGCGCAGTGAGCAGCTGGAGAGACTTGAGGTCCAGGGGAACTTCAGCAGATGGCCTGAGTGGTAGAGGGGACCCACTGATTTTCTGGGCAGGAAAGAAAGCTGAGTCAGTCCCAGGAATGAAGGAAGAGTCCTGAGCCTCAGCAACCAGAACTGAGTTGAGAAGCAGAAGCCTCCACTTTCACGGAGCCCTTGACTCTGTTGGATCCTCCACCGTAGGTTCCATTCTGCAAAAATGAGTTCTCAAACACAGCCCAGCCACCGTGGCCATGCTTGGCAACCTGAGTGGGAAGAGGAACGAATGACCTGTGTGCTTACAGATGAAGGCCAGGCAAAGAGTCCGGCTCTGCTGGGGGCCACGGGCCGACCTCTTGGTGGCACTTTGCTGGGCAGTGAAAAAGAGAAATGAGTTGGCCAGCCTCAGTGGCCTCCCTTCAGCTGTGAGTGGTAGCTCTCCTGACTGGTTAGGATGGAAGTAGGCTGGCTTCCCACAGAAAGGACTGGGCCACCCCAATAGGGCATATCCCGTATAGGATAATGCAGCATCTATGCAGCACCGCCACTCAGGCAAGAAAGGGAGGGTTCACCTCCATAGGGTAAAACACAGGTACCCTGTGTCCTCAAGTGGACATCTGAATCCAAATGATAAGAATCCCAATGAATCCAACTGCTTATTTCCCAATGTCATTACAGTTAAACAGATAGCCAAAATGTGCTCCTGTTACTCCGAGCTGCATTGTCTGGTTTTGTCACAAGTGGCTAGTCTCTAGGTGTCCCACCATTTCAAGGCCTATGCTAAGAGGGGCAGCCCCAGTGATTGCTGTTTAACCAGTTTTCCCAAGTCCTAGTTGCACTTTTTAGCTGGAATTTTCACTCTCTAACCTGTTCTGTGGGGTTCTGGCACAGAAAGCACCTCTGTTCCTGACTCTGCGGAGAAGCTGGGCTGTCTTTGGAACAGCCAGACTCATCTGGAAAGACGCCCAGTCCGACAGCTTAGCTGGAGGGAAAGGCAAACTCATCCCCCCAACCTGAGAAGCAGCGGCCCCCGCCCACCCCCAGCCTGCAGCACACCCTCCCCAGGTAGGACAGACAGACGCGGTGTGGCCCCTTGGGAAGCCCTATCCCTGTTTCTTTCTACCCAACTGCAATCTTGTCGAAAGTGGGAACACACCTCACCATCTGCCTGATGTTCCCTGTGGTGCCCCCAGTCCTTGCAGCCACCTGACCCTGATCCCCAGTCGGGATTGGAACTGAGGACCTCGCCCAGTGCCCTGGTGCAGAGGGACAGCGGTGCTTATGGTCTCTGCTCAGGGTATAGTAGCTGCTCAGTAAACAGATGCTCCCTGGCTGCAGTGAGTGTCACCCTTCCCTCTGTTCCTAACGGAACACCAAGTAGGGCTCTGTCTCTCTCTCCTCCTACTGCCTGCTGGGTCTGAGGGCATGTTAATAACCAGGAGTTTCTCAGCAAAGGGTGCGATCAACCTGGGAAGGAATCTTCGAGCTAAAGAGAGGAAAAATTAAGTGCCAATAATTGGGAGCTGGCCATTTTCATCGCCCCTGGACAACCCAAATGGTGGTGCATGCTCAGTGGGGTGCATGTCCTCCGCCACCTCAAACCAGGCTTTCATCATTTCTAGTCTTCACCAAGTTACACTTTTGCTGAAATGGCCAACATTGTCTTTCTATCACCATCTCTCTCCTTTCCCTTAGATTTTATCATGGTTCAAGGCACAGTCTTTTTCTGTTCTTGTTTTTGTTTTCCTTTTCTTTTGTGTGTTATCTTTTTCCCCCCTTCTCTGCCTCCTTCCCTCCCTTCACTTCCTCCCCTCCCTGCCTCTCAAAGCTTGGAATAGTGTCCTGTGCAATGTGAATTTTCAATGTTTGCTCACTGAGTTGAATATTTTTACCTTTTTTAAGAAGAGAAATTCATATTTTAAGAGTACTTTGAGGTTCACAACAAAGCTGAGAGGATGGCACAGATTCCCCACATGCAACTGCCCCCCTCATGTGCACTGCTTCGCCATTGTCAGCATCACTTACAAGCTAATGAACCTACCCGACACCTCATTATCACCCAGAGTCCTCAGTTCACATTGGGGTTCACTTGCAGCAGTGCACATTCTATGGGTTTGGACAAATGTATAATGATCTGTATACAGCATTATGGGATCATAGAGAGTATTTTCATTGACTTGAAAGTCCTCTGTGCTCTACCCACTCATTCCCCCCCATCCCTCAATCCCTGGAAATCACTTCCCTTTTCACTGCAGTCATAGTTTTGCCATATCATAGAGTTGGAATCGTACAGTATGTAGCTTTATTAAACTGCCCTTTGTCACTTAGTAATATATATTTAAATTCCCTACATGTCTTTTCATGGTTTGATGGCTCATTTATTTTTAGTGCTGAATAATATTCCCATTGTCTGGATGGGCCACAGTTTATTTATCCATTCACCTATTGAAGGATATCTGGCTTGTTTCTGAGCTTTGGCAATTATGGATAAAGCTTCTATAAACATCTGTTTTTGTGTGGAGATTAAGATTTCAGCTCCTTTAGGTAGGTACCAAGGAGAACAATTACTGGATCATCTGGTGAAAGTATGTTTGGTTTTATAAGAAGGTGTCCAACTGTCTTCCAAAGTGGCTGCTCCATTTTGTATTCCCATCAGTAGTGAATGAGAGTTCCTTTCACCTCCCATCTTCACCAACATTTCTGTTGTCAGTGTTCCAGATTGTGACCATTCCCATAGCTGTATAGTGGTATTTCACTATTTTAATTTGCATTTCTCTGAGGACTTATGATATGGAACATCCTTTCATATGCGTATTGGCCATCTTTTTTGGTGAGGTGTCTGTTTAGGTCTTAGGCTCATTTTGTGATTGGGTTGTTTGTTTTCTTATTGTTGAGTTTTAAGAGATCTTTGTGTATTTTGGATAACCATCCTTTGTCAGTTGTGTCTTTTGCAAATATTCTCTTCCACTGTGTGGCTTGTCTTCTTGCTCTTCTGACAATGTCTTTTGCAGAACAGAAGTTGTTAATTTTAATGAAGTCCAGCTTATCAATTATTTCTTGCTTGCATTGTGCCTTTGGCATTGTGTCCAATAAGTCATCATGATACCCAAGGTCATGTAAGTTTTCTCTTACATTGTCTTATAGGAATTTTATTTTATATTTAGGTCTATGATACATTTTGAGTTAATTATTGTGAAGGGTTTAAGGTCTTTGTCTAGATTTATTTTTTGCATGTGGACGTCCAATTGCTCTAACATCATTTGTTGAAGAGACTATCTTTGCTCCCACTGTATTGTCTTTGCTACTTAATGGACGATCAATCAACAGTATTTATGTGGATTTATTTCTGGGATCTCGATTCTGTTCCACTGATCCAATCTACTTGTCTCCTCTCTCACCAATACCACACTGTCTTGATGACTGTACTTTAAGTTAAGTCTTCACCACCTTGATTTCTATATCCTTTCCTCTGGGTGCTTGAGTACAAAGTGCCGTACACTTAAACAATATCAGCTTTTGAGTTGAGAGACTCAATGCCATTATGATACTGATTTAACTTTTATCAGATGTCTGGGGGGCTGGGATTCTCTACATGGAAGTTTATTCTTGAGTTTTTGTGTGTTTAGAAGGACTACAGTAAGCAATAAAATTAATAAAAAGGGAGAAGGCTTGTGTGTGTGTGTGTGTGTGTGTGTGTGTGCCTTTCTACAACCACCCCGTGTGTAGTTTTCATAGGATCTTTTGGGTTTGAGCCAATTCCCTGAAGATAGGAAGTGAGTAATTTGGAAAGGAAAGTATCTATTTCAATTAGTTGTGAGGACTGCCCCTTCATGATGCTAACGGTAGAGGATGTGTCTCTGTTGTAATTGCTCTTTGGTTTTCTTTGTATCTCACCCCTCATCTTTATTTATGTGTTTCAGGATTGTGCTTGACACCTGTGTTCTCTAGCGAGTTGTCTATGTTACATACATGAGAAAATCAGAGATGAAGTTGGAATGAAGCCTATTTGAAAATACGTTCCAGGTGCTGAGATTCTTTTTCATATCTCTGTTAGGGAAATTCTCTGCAGTTCTGTTTCAAATTGGGCTCTGCTTTGCTTTGGGACTTCCACATAAGTTGTTCCTCATTTCTGCCCCACTGAGGCATGTTTGGTAAATCATCCCTCACAGGAAACCCACGGAAGATTTCTGTTATCCTGGATGCTGATCTGCAAGTTGTAGGGTGGGGCTGATGCTACCAGTAGATATGCATCATTCAAAGCAATGGAATGCATCTTCTTAGACTGTTCTCAGTTTTGTACCATGTACAAACGAGCTCTTGCTTCCTATAGTTGCAGGAAAAGTTTTATGACATGGTTATAAACCCTTGGCAGTTGAACTTTTAATGGAGATATTGCCTAAATCTCAATTATTGCAGTACAGGGGCTCCTAAAGGAGGTTGTGGGGTGGGGGTGACCCGAGAGAAGAAAGTTGTCATGTATATGATGGTGCATAATCTGAGACCACACTAGAAATAGTCACATAGCTGAAACCCATGCATAGAGGGCATGCAATGTTAGTTACAGAATAAGTGTTAATTGTATTTTTGAACACTTAAAGGCATAACTATATCTCCTGATTTCACATCCATGGGTTGCACCTTAATCTCAGTGGAGCTAGACACTTAGTGCTGAATAAGACAAAATGGGGAGACGCTCTTGTTGGTCACGAGTGTTAAAACTAAATGAAGATTGCTTCCCCCCAACCCATGGTGAAAAAAAAGAGGCCCCCGAGTGGTTAAAAAACCAAGCTGTGATGTAGCAATTTTATAAAGTCTTAGAATTCTCAACTTCTTAAAGACAACTTTGGGCAGTCACCTGAGTTCCTTCTTTTCAGTGTCACTTTTCTTAAAAACTAAACCTGTTTCGATGGTGTTATCAAAGGCAGCCCTACTTGACTTGTATTCTATGGTGGTCAAAAGTTAGTGACGTTGAAAGGCATGCTAATGGAAGATTTTTGTGTATATTACTATAGTGAACTTCCTACCAGGAAATAAATAGAAGTAAAACATTTTCCCCCAGTTGTGACACGAAAATGCAAATAGGATTGACAAGCAATCTGTAATTCTATCTTGACAGTGAAGACAAATAAACTTCTTAATTACTAAAAGAACATGGCTCAGAGAGGATTTTCAAAAAATTTAAGTAATGGAATTCTGTTTTTAAATAAAATGTCTGTGGAATCCTGCTAAGAACTGAACAGTGATTTCCCCTCTTCTCCACCAACACAAACCAATGTCATATGTTGGAGCTCTAACCTCCCAGTGTAATGGCTTTGGGAGATGGGGCCTTTGGGAGGTGATTAGCTTTAGGAGAGGTCACAAGGGTAGAAACACTCATGAAGGGATTAGTGCCCCTCCCTTTTTTTTAATTGAAGTATATAGTTGATGCCCAATGTGACACTAGTTTCAGATGTTCACCTTAGTAGTTTGACAAGGGATTAGTGCTGTTTTAAGAAGAGACACAAGAGAGTTTCTCTCTCTCTCTCTCTCTCTCTCTGTGCCACATGAAGACACAACATATGAGAAAGGTGGCCATATGCAAGCCAGGAGGAGAGTCCACAGCAGAAACCGACCCTGCTGGCACCCTCCAGAACTGGGAGAAATAAATGTCTGTTATTTAAGACTTCCAGTCTGTAGTATTTTGTTACAGCAGCTCAAGAAGACTAATACACACCCCTATACATAAAACAGGTTAGAATGGTACTTATTATACATAATTTTATATCATATTACACAAAGTTTATTATATATGACAAGGATCCTATCATATAGTTGTATATCATGCATATCATATTTAAATGTTTTATAAGTAAACTTTATGACATTTACTTATGATAGCATCAACTATCATATCAATGACAATTCTAGTTAGTTTGATGTTGCCTGAGTTGTTAAATTTGATTTATAACATGTAGGAGTATATGTGTTGTTTTATGTATTTATTCTCATTGTCAGAAAGGTTTAAAATTCGAATCAAATATTTGCAGAATCTTGGGCAGCCCTGGTGGCTCAGTGGTTTAGCGCTGCCTCAGGCCTAGGGCATGATCCTGGAGACCTGGATCGAGTCCCATGTTGGGCTCCCTGCATGGAGCCTGCTTCTCCCTCTGCCTGTGTCTCTGCCTCTCTCTCTCTCTCTCTGTCTCTCATGAATAAATAAATAAAATCTTAAAAAAAATATTTGCAGAATCTCAAAGCAGCTCTAGGAAACTTGGCTCCTGAAGTCTGAAAACGATTGACCAGAGCTGTATCTGACTGTATTTAAGCATTTCCAGAAGGTGTTTTGAACAGCCCTTTGGTGAGAATGTGGACTCATTAACAGAGACCTACACCACAGCCTGGTGTGTAAGAACATAGGCCCTGTCTGTGAGGAAACTCAGGCTCCTACTTACTAGCCTTACTTTCCTGATTTATAAAATGGGTCTTGTTGCTGAAGCTATCATAACGTAACACCACGCACTGGGCGGCATAGACAACAGACATATTTCCTCACCGTCCTGGAGGCAGGAAGTCCCCCATCACGGTGCCATACTGGTCCATTCCCACTGAGGCCTTTCTTTCTGGCTTGTAGGCGACCACCTTCTCTTCATATTCTCATGTGGCTTTTCCTATGTATAAGTCCTGAGAGCTCTGGGATCTCTCTCTTTTCTTAGAAGGAAACTAGTACTGTCATATTAGGGCCTTAGTTAACCTTAATTACTCCCTGAAGTCCCTGTCTCCAAATACAGTCACATTGCGGGTTGGTGCTTCCACAGATGGATTTCAGCGATAAATCATTCAGTCCATAAGAGGGGAGATTAGATATTTATTTCATAGAACTGGTGGGAGGTTAAAGTGGGTTGATGCACAAGAAAGGCTTAGAACAGTGTCTGGCACAGGTAAGTGCTTAATCATTGTTAGCTGTGTTTTTATTAGAAAATCATGTCTTCAAAGAAGCAACCACATCCTTAATTAAGATAGCAAGCAAACATTGGGAAATGTTGGATACATTCACATGCTTTTCCTGGGCACTGTCTTGGTAGAAGACACCCACGGAATCCTTGGGTGGGGGGCCCGTGGCGCTGCTCCATTCCTTGGCAGGTGAGTGTGTCATTCTCTGGCTGTTGGCCCTCCTGTCCAGTAGGGGGGTCAACACAACATGACTAGAGGGTGACTTTAATGGATAGGTGTCCCCGTCCACATCTGCACATTTTCAGATATACCAGGTAGGACTGGCCTCAGATTGCTGGCAGGAACCATTCAAGTGCCCAGCTAGGAGGTGGGAGCTGGCTCTAGGATCCTCTGTAGCCATGGCATCCAGCCCAGCACCTGTGGACACGTAGCAAGTGCTTGATGAACGAAAAGTGAATGAATGGTGGCTGAGTGACTTCTCTTCTTTTCGTGAAAGATCCTATAAGATACTAAGGATCGTTGGCTGCTTCTTTTTTGACAAAAAGGAAAAGAAATACAGAAAGAAAAGAAAAAGGAAGGATCTAAGGAAGGAAAGAGGGAAGACAGGAAGAGAAGGAGGGGGCAATGGAGAGAGGGAGGGCAGGAGAGAGGGAGGCGAGGACAGGGAGAGATCCTTGATATCTTCAAGGCCTTCCTCTGGCCTCTAGATCTTATAATTATTTTACCTAATTTTACTCTTCTGCTGACAGGTTTTTCTCATTCCTGGAGTTCAGAAGCAGACACTGGTGGAGCCCCTGAGAGCCATAGAGGGGACACAGGATGCCAAGGGCTGGGATGGGGGCTTGGGTTTGGGCTTCCCTGGGATTCTTCAGGAACATTTCGGCAGCCCTGTCAGGGAGATGCTACACTCTCAAATGACAGAAGACAGCAATAAAAACAGGGAAACAAATGCCAGCGAACAAACTAAGAACATGGCTGTGAAGACTTCAAATGAATGATGCAAAAACTCTGGGTTCTGTACACACTGTGGGGTCTATCTCCCCGTCATGGGCTCCTACTCCCCTCCGGTCCCCAGGATAGACACAGTCGGTATTGGTCGGTGTTCAGGGTACCGGATGCTCTAGCAGGAGGTGGAGTGTGATTGGCCAGAGCCAGAGTTTATACAAACCTTTGCAAATCAGAAAAGCAGTTTGGGATTTAGGGGGTTAAAATTTCCAGCATTTTTTAAAAAATGCCCCCCAAAATGAATAATCAAAGGCATTTGGCTATTTGGTCATAAATAGAGCAGTTCAATAGCACAAGAAATCATACCGACAGTGTAGGGAGGCATAAAAGCTCTGAATTATGTATTAATATGTCATGTGCGAAGAAAAAGTGCTAAAGAAATAGCGTAAGAAAAATAAATAAAACCACATTAAAAGTGAGTATGTCCCATTTGGTCAGTTATGTCAGACGTGAAACAACAAAATCACCGTTGGGAAGTTAACAACATTTTTAATTTTACTGCTGCTTTCTCCATTATAAACTACATCAAGGTGTGAATAGGGCTGAGGCTGAAACATTGATTTTTATGTCCATATTAAATATACAGATATTTTTAAGGAATTTTCAAGGTGGGACGTGTATAAAATTATTAAATTGGAACTGACGGCCCTCTCCCCATTGTTACTTTCTTGAAGAAACAGCCCGTTCTACTGAGACCTGTCGTCTGTGGTGTTCAGAAGACCTGAGTGCAGGGTCAGCTCCAGAACTCACTGTGGCTCACATACTTTGCTTGGGCCTTAATTTTCCCATCTACGAAGTTGGTATCAAGTCTATGTTCTTATGTATTAACAATAGCAACTATAATTGCAATCACAGTAAAGACTTGTATTTATCAAAGCAAAGATCCCCATGTACATGAAGGGATAAGACCCAGACCTTTAGGCTATATCCCCCATTTTCTGGAAATAGGGGCCTTGGGTTTTTTAACATGGTCTTGAAGAACTGAACATATCCCATGTTTTCCCTTTGTTGCTCTGTATGCTGTTTGGCTGTGCCTTTGGTTAAATTACTAACATTTTCTGTAAGATTTCAAGGAGGAAAAAAACATCTGATGAATGCGAAGAACCACACATTTTGAAGTGCTGAGTGCAGTTGCTATGGGGTTTAAGATAAGGAGTTTGATGGCTATGGGAGGCACGGATGGGGGTCTCTAGCTCCCCTTATACAGGGCTCTTTCTCCCCATGCCCTACCCCTGTGTTTCCTTTTCTTTCAGTCAGACCCTGTAATGAAGAGGTAGAGAGAAAGGGGTGGCTTGGACGATGAGGTCTCTAAGGAATGTACATCTGTGCCTCTGCACTGAACACACTCCTTCCCCGGCTATAGGTGGTTTAGATTTCATTATAGACTTTTTTTACACTGGAAGCTTTACTAACACTATAGGCAGTTCCTGACATTCAATTTGCTACAATATTACCATAACCACCCTGTACTGTTCTATCTACAACATAATATAATAATGATGAGAGTAGAATTGCCATTCATGGGTTTATGGAACTTTACTCTTTACCAGGCATGTTCACAGGCTTATTATCTCATATTGATTGGGAAACTTGCAAGAGTCAAGTGGTAGTTGAGGCAGGTATTCTCAAGAGATTATTATTTTTAGTAGTAGTAGCAGTAGCTTGAGTGGCTAGCTTTGCATTTCTGGTTAAAAAATAAACAAAAGATAGCTGGTGTTACCCTTTGTCATTTTGCAATGTTATCATGGTTACTAATTTCCGTCTCAGCTTGTAGAGAGACATTGATGAACTTCATTGAGGTTTCAAATCCTCGTGACCACGTAGAATTACATAGAGTAACGGCATGGTGGCTAATTTAAATGACACAAGCTGTGTCCTTTTCCTGCACCACGTTCTTAAGGGCTGATCGTGGTGAGTAGACAGTATGATATCTTAACTGGACTAGTTTCAACGCTGCAGACTGAGTATGTTTTTCTCTGTCCTTATTAGGTCTTTAATAGAGATTTTTTGTTGGCATATTAGGGTCCTTGCAATTCACTGTACTGTCAAAACAGGGAGAAAGTAAACTTAACTTTGGGTCTTAAGTTGGAACACACAAAAAAATTTCTACTGTTTGGTGGTTTAGGTTTGTTTTTGTTTTTGTTTTGTTTTGTTTTTTTTAGAGTTTGTGGGTGTGTGTTTGTGAGGTTTTTTTTGTTTTGGCTTTTTTAGGAATGAAGACTTAGAAGTATGTGCTGTGGCTACAGTGCCATTGATGGGAGATTAGATTTGGAATAAAAATTTTAAGCTCAAGTCTTCGTATCTTGGTGCTAGCTGGGTGACATTAGGTAAGTCATATTATCTCTTGAAGACCCCATTGTCTTCTCTGTGAAATAGGAAAATAATGACCAGCCTGGATATCAGAAACCTTTGTGGTAGTGGGTGGCAGGAGCAAACGTGGAAATACACTTGAAATTCTCCTGCAAGGTGAGACTTTAGAGGAGTGTAAACTGCTATTTGCTTGGGCAGGGACACGGCCAGGCTGGTGGCCGAGCTAAGAGACATTACCAGGAGATACGAATATAGAAGTGGAGTTGGTGCTCTGGTGATCTCATGGGGTTAAATGCATTAATTACTTTTGTTGCTTGTGTTTATACTTGACTCCCCCGTGTTAAGCGAGCCACTATTTTCACCTGGTCAAATTCATTTCTTTTCCTTTTTTATTTTGAACCACTGCATGCAAAGTATTATATTCTTATAGTTATACAAATATTCACAAATATATGCCCATTCACCATGGCAACTGATTTAAAAGCTATCACTACTCGTCTATATGCTTACCTCACAGGCTCCCTAAGACAAAAGTTGGCCCAGTTGTCATATTTGCTACTATTTTTATCAAAGATGATAAATAAGTAAATAATTGAACTATTCTCTGAAGTCTTTTCCTTGGATGAAATTATATTACCTAGACAAGGCATATCCTCAGTGGGTTCTTGTAGGCTTATTTACTGACTTATTTATTTTATAACGCTGCTGCTGTTATGGTGTGTGTGTGTGTGTGTGTGTGTTGTGTGTGTGTGTGAAATAGTAAAATTACAGCTGGCCAAGCAGATAAAGCATATAGCGGCCTGAGTGTGGACTTCAAACTACAGAAGAGGATATTGAGATGTCCTGATCGAAATCCAAACCCATCACGATGGGGAAGAATGGTGGTAATTTTGTAGAATGCTCATTTGTGTTTGTACCAAATGTAATGTTGAGTGTTTTACCCAAGATTAAAAAAAAATCATTACTAATGGCTGCTATCAATCATTCTGTCATCTATGTGAAACCACCTAGCAGAGGGAAACAATGCAAAATAAAAAGGGTTTAGTTGTGACAAAAAAGCAAATGCCTCATCTGAAAAGTTTTATTCACCCAAGAAATATCCTGAAAGTTTCTTTTAGCTGACTAAAGAGAAAATGTAGTAAATAACTAAAGGAGAATTACTAAGAAATGCTTAAGGAAGGCTTAGGTTAGCTGCTTGGGGACTAGCAAAATAGCAATTAAGTTTATAGAATGAAGGGATTAAAAGGAACGTAAATGAAAAGTAGAAGGAAATGAACTCCGTTCTAATCTCTAAAAATGGCTTAAATAAAATGCTCATTATAGAACGGGTTTATGAGGCACACACGGAGCTGCGAGGATTAGCATGCAGGGATTTAAAAGGCAAGCAACCTGCTTTCGACGAGGCTGACAAAGGGCTGTGCGTCGGGCTCCTTTCGTTGGGCATCTCCTTGGCCTGCGCGCTAGGACTTCTGTTCAAAACCAAGAGTCTCTTTGCTGTCACCATCAGTATTAATTAATAATTTTTTTTACAACTTCCATCTACAGTTTGTAGTATTTACAAGTATATTTACAAGTATCTCATGCACCCTTATAAAGAAATTTCCAACTGATTCATGCCTGGATGAAAATGATAGCCTCCTCCACCTATTTATGTTTTTTTAATATATATTTATTTTTGAAAGTCCTTTCCCATTAAGAAACGTTGAACCAAACAGTGAACTGCCAAATGATGCCCAAAATAGAGTCATTGCAATTGGGGAACAGGAAGGGAACCAATAAGCAAATGCGCCTCTAATCTCAACTCCAATTTTTTCCTTAATTGACGGTCCGTGAACCTGGTGCGCGCGGTCACTCCAGAGCTGAGGGATTTAACGTGGAAAGGCTCTGACACCTAATGATATGGCCGTGGTCCCCGGTGAGCAGGCCCCTATCTGCTCTGCACAGAACAGGATGGGCGACAGGGAGCCGCAGCCTCATTGGTGACACAGGGTGATACAGGGTGATACAGGGTGACACAGGGTGACACAGGGTGATACAGGGTGACACAGGGAGGCTGGCTGCTCCGGCCGGGCCCTGCGACCTGGATGAGAGCCCGCCTGGGGTCCCTGTCCCCTCCCCTGCATGGGGCTGGGCGGCTGCTGGTGCAAATCTGGCTACTGTGATGCCTGGAGAAGATACCTGGTTATCTGGGGAGCCCTCCTGCCTCCCGTGGGCAGCTCCTGCACATTTCATCACTGTAATCTTCTCTGGTTTGCTAAGCATTCTTTAAAAAAAAAACTATTATTTTTATTATTTTGAGATTTTATTTATTTATTACAGACACGGAGAGAGAGGCAGAGACATAGGCAGAGGGAGAAGCAGGCTCCCTCTGGGGAGCCCGATGTGGGACACGATCCTGGGACCCTGAGATCAGGACCTGAGCAAAGGCAGCTGCTCAGCCACTGAGCTTCCCAGGCGCCCCTGCTAAGCACTCTTTTTTTTTTTTTTTTTTTTCAGACAACCCCTCACTTGGTGCTTAAAGCTCTGGGGCTCACCCACCATCACCCTGTAAAAATCCTCCTTTCTGGTACAGAGATTGGTTTTTGCCTGGGGACTCAGTGTCACATGTGCCATCGCCAGAACGACTTCAGAATTGCTGGCGCTTCTATCCACTCAAGAAATCTGTAATTAAAGGAACAGTAAAACAAGGAGACAAACAGACACAATTTGATTCAATTAGACTTTGGTAATTTGGGTTATGTGTGAAATCAGATGTCCCAAATGGTCAGGGCCACGTTTGCCTTTCCATGATCTGTAATGAAAGGATTCACTGGCGGGATAAATCTAGGTTTCCTGGGGGAATGTTTACACTACCAAGGGCAGAAAATGTTTAAAAGTGTTTAGGCAGTATCCGTTCAGGTAACAAAACCCACAGGAAATTCTGCCGGTAAATACTTTTTTAAACTAAGTCATTAAAAAAAAATTATGTAGAAGCTGTGAAATAGCATTTTTCAAGTTCAAATTAGTGAGGTTTCACTGAGTTAGTAATAAACATATGCCACGTTTAGGCACCCACGTTATGAATTTTAATGTTTTCTTATTCCATAACTGAGATGTATTTTAATAAAAATAGAGAGTATATTTGTCTCTGACTTGTACACAGTGGGTCAGGAATTTACTTTCTGAGATTCCGGCCAGTGCTTTTTTTCTCCTCTTGTGGTTTAACATGGTTTTTTTCTTCTTAATCCCCTTTTCCACACTCTGCCAGGGGATGGATGGCCAACCCAGACTACTAAACTCAGCAGGAGGATGTGGACACCCAGCAGTGGTCCTGCTTTCTCTTGCCTTTTGAGTTCCCAAAGCTGAAACCCTCCGTGAAAACCCTACGGACTTAGAGGAATTAGGTCGAAGAAACATCCTGGGTCAGAACAATGAATCAATGACAAGACGATGACTGAGAGGATGGACGCTTAGACATTAAGGATCAAATTCTAGTTCTCCACTCACAGAACACAGAAATATAAGCCTTTCTGCATCAGGGAGTCCTTGACATGTAGACACAGGGGAAGACTGTGGTTCACTGGATTGGCTAATCTTTAAACATTTTAACAGAAGTTAAGCTGTTTTAGATTAGTATATGGAACTGTTAAACAATCTTGTAGCAAAGTTGTTGCTTTTCAAATGGGCTCCTCTCTTCTTGTTATGGGTTGTATTGTGTCCCCAAAAGTGATATGTTGGAGAACGATCCCTATGACCTCACAATGTGACCTCGTGTAGAGAGTTTTTATAGAGGTAATCATGTTAAAACAAAGTGCTAATGATTAGGGCTCTTGTCCTTAGGAAAAGGGGAAAATTTTGATGCAGAGAAAATTCAGACAGAACAGTCTGTCTCTCACAGCCTTGGAAGGAATCCACCCTGCCAACACCTTGATTTCAGACTTCTGGTCTCCAGCCAGACCTGGGAGAGAATAAATTTCTGTTGTTTGGGTCACTCAGTTGATGATATTTATTAGGGCAGCCCTAGCAAAGTTGGATACCTTTCTTCTCTGGGTTTGCTGGTACTCAGTGTTCAGTACCAGTTCAGACCTATTCAGTGTGACCTGAATAGGTCACTAAGTGAGGGCTTCTAGTTCTTAATAACCCCTCTTGTCCACTCCATAGCCCCTGGAAGATGGGCCTGTGCCACAATCACAGGAATAGAACAGTGTTTCCAGGGCTCATGTCCTCACCTGGATTTGGGGATTCTGGGAGAGTACCTGAACAGGTGAACGGGATCCTCCTGGCCCCCAGTAGAGATGCTTCTCTCTGCCACTCTCCAGGTGGGAAACCAACCTGCCGCTGCTCTCACATGGCCTCCTCAGCACAGTGTTCTGCGTTCAGGACTCCTTGGGAGTGGAGGCCCCCCAGAAGCACCCTGAAATGCTGCTTCTGCTGCCAGTAGCTGCCCCTTTCTCCTGCAACCTGAAAGTGGTCGATGGAGATAGGCTGTGAGCCACCTCCCTCATTTTAACTTTTCTACTAGCCCCATGAAAGAGTAAAAGGAAACAGGTGAAGTTAGTTTTAATATATTTTACTTAACTGAACATATCCAAAATATTGTCTTTTATACCCTCCATCAATATGAAACATACGATTGGGTTATTTTAAACTCTCCCCCCCACCCCAAGTCCTCACATCCCAGCGTGTGGTTTCTCCATAGGACCTTCTGAGCTGCACGTCCTGTGCAATGGGTCCATCCCGGTTCCAGCCACCGTCCTGGAACTTATCCACAGATTGTGCCAAGAGGGCCCCGGGAAGCTAGTTTTCTTACTACCTTCTTCTTCCTCCTCTTTTTCCCTACTATTTTTATGTGCATTTATCTTTGCTCCCCAAAGAAGCCACTGAGTGGACATTATTCCTTATTTTTCGAAGTGTGGTTTCTTGGTTAATTGATTTCCATTCTGTCAATCTCACTGATAGGGGGCTGTTTTCTTAAAATCACTCTGATGAGTGGACGTCTTTGCTCAGGGAGATGTGCTGTGGGAACGTCCACTCTCCTGTTGCCATTTGCTGTCTCTCCATATTTTTCATCTACTTAGAAGTTTCCTTGTGCCTTTCATTCGATCAGGCGAGACAGTGCTGTAAATTCATCCTTACGTGTGATTTCCTCACTGGGATAACTCAATTACTCTGGCTTCTGGTACTTCATTCCCTATTAATGGGGTTGCTTGAACTTTTTGTGATGTTTCTTCTTGGTTTATTTCTTTGATTTATTGGCACTGTTTAAGTTTCTGTTTCACACTAAATTCTTCTTTCCGATCCCATCTTACATCCTGTCCCCATAATTTCATTCCCATCAATAAATGTTGACATTTGTTAACTACTGATTCTCCCAAAGCTGAACCACAATTCATGTCACCCATTAATCCATCAGACTGCTGAGTGAGGTTCACTTCTGCAGTTCTAGTTTTGACCAGAAAACAGTGTTTCTCATGCTGTTTTAGCCTCAAATGCTGGCAAACTTGATATGGTTGTGTCTCGATCAGCTGTGGCATGTTGTGCTCATTATGTGCTTGAGGGACCACAGAGCAGAGAAGCAGGCATTTGGAAAAAGTGATTCCCACGTGAGAGGGAATTCCTTGTCCTTATTATATACACACAGTGGGGGTGCAGCAGAGGCTGCCTGGCTCTTCTTCAGGAGCCTTTTGTGGAAGGCTGGGTGGTTTTCTTTCCTCCTCATGGCAGTGAGGCCTAAGAGGCTTTTGCAAATCTCCTGAAGCCTGTCCTCATGGCAAGTTTTCAGGAAAGGTGTTACCTCCCTGAGCCATTTCTCATGTGCACTGATGCTGCCTTTGTTCTGGGCTCTGAAGATTCTGCTGATCCCTTTGGTACCCTCCTCCAAACCTGCTCCCTTGGTTGAGCACCCACCTCTCCAGTTGAACCATATAAAACCAAAAGTCAAAACTTGTTAAAAATCAGTGTCATTCCACCTAATGCCCGTGAACCCTCATGCTTCGCAATGGTGAGTTATTGTAATTTCTTATTTTTGCACTTTCCTATTTTTTCATCTGAACCTGGCCATGTTCTTAGAGCGCACTTCTGAATATCCTCTGTTGTGCAAAATGCCACTGAGAGCAGAGGCCACCAGACTATAAAGATAAGCAGGATACACAGCTTCCATGAGGGAAATATGACATAGAATCCTACAGAAAGCAGCAGGTAGTAGGAAAAAAGTGACATGGCTCGAGTGTGAAGTTCAGCTCTATTTTTCCTGGCTGTGTTCCCCTGGATGAGCCCCTTGTCCCCCAAGTGGCTGCATTTTCTGCTCTTGGCATTAGTGCGGCAGGTGAGCCTACACGGGCATAAGGCTACCCTAGATTCAAATTCTGGTTTTGTACCTGCCAGTGTATACACATGGGCGTTACTCATAGCTTCATAACTCAGTTTCTTTATCTGTAAAATGTAAAGATTTTATTTATTTATTTGAGAGAGAGAGAGAGAGAGAGAGAGAGAGAGAGAGAGAGAGAGCACAAGTCGGGGGAGGGATGAGGGAGAGGGAAAGTCTCAAATAGACTCCATCGTGAGCGCAGAGCAAGGATTGATCCCACAAACTTGGGATCATGACCTGAGCTGGAGTCAAGAATCTGACGCTTAATCAACTGAACCACCCAGGTGCCCCCATCCTCATCTGTAAAGTGGAGGTAATAATGTAACTACCTATGAAGAGTAAATGAATTTATTCATATAAAGTGCTTAAAAGAATGTTGAGCACCCAAGAAATGTTAGCTATTATTTTGTTGTTGTTGTTGTTGTTGTTGCTGTTGTTGTTTTAGGTAGGCTCCACATCCAGCACTAAGCCCAACATGGGGCTTTAACTGACAACCCTGAGATCAACATCTGAGCTGAGATCAAGAGTTGGACGCTCAACCAACTAAGCTCCCCAGGCACCCTGCTATTATTTTTATTACTGCCTGAAAACAGGGGAATGATTACACCAAACTCACTCCGTCCTTCTGAGATTTGAGCAAGAGATTGCATGACGTGGCACTTGGTATGGCAAGAGAACTACCACCACACACCTTGACTCTGTCCCTCTATTTTGGACACAGCAGAGTGCTAGACTGATGAGGCATCTTTCTGGATGATGAAGTTGTTTAATGAGACTTAGGACTGGGGTGTCAGAAGTTCCCAGATGACAGAACAAGAAAGAAGAAAATCTGTAATAGTAGAGACTAATCAGTAAAACCCCAGCGATCTAGCTGGGAGCTGAAGAAAGGCTTTGCGCCCAAGGGACGGGTGAGAGGAGGACCCTCCCCTGGACACGGCTCTTTGAGAGAAGGGGAGAAGACAAGAGGGAAGTGCCCAGAACCTGGTGATGGGGAAGAGGCAGCTGGAGATCTCACCCACTCCAGGAATGCTCACTGGTCAGCCTTCCAGTGACCTGTGCCTTCACCAGAGGCTCGGGAGTTCGCAGGGCCAGAGACAGGAGCCCATCTGGCAGAGAAACGCTCCCCTGTGATGCTGTCTTTGAACCTTCCTCAAGTAAAATAGAAGCAGGCAGGGCTCTTGACTGGACCAGGAGGCCAGTCTGAGGAAACAAGGGTTTGGACACCCTGGAGGTATTAATATCCATAACCTCTATTGCTATTAATATATAGACTCCCAAGAGCTCCCGTGACAGATCTGTCAGATGGGGACACTTGACAGTTATATTGCCTTACTTGCTGTGCCTCGGTACCAAAGACATGTATCTTGGTCTCACATTTATAAATACCGAGCTCCAGTGAAAGAGCTGTGGATCACTTTGCTGGGAAATGTAAAACCCGGTTCCTACCCAGAAATGCATGGCACTCCTACACAGACTTATCCTAAAAAGAAGCCTCACCCCTGTTTCCTTTGAAGCCAAGGCTGCCTGTGTGGGTGGGAAGGCAGGTGCCCGGGTGGTGGGCCAGCAGGAGTGGGAAGAGGGCCCATGAGATGCCTGGAGGAGCCTGCAGACCGGGGGAGGCTGGGGCCAGGATCCCGCCTCATTCTCAGAGGCACCGAAGCCACCAATAGTTGGGAGCAGGACTTACTTAGGTAAAAAGAAGGGGACTCTCCTCTTGTGTGATTTGTGAAACCAAAAAGAAAGTGTCTTTCGGGAGACGTGCATGAACACTTCACCCAGAACTGATGCTCAAAGTGAAATATTATATTTATGGTTTGGCAAATCTGGTTGATTCTCGTATCTGAATACTTGCACATTTCAAAAGCAGTGTTGATTAAAATTACCCAAGAAAGTGTTTCTGTTTCAGGAAGAAACAAAATGTATAGTTTCTTCGCATAAACTCTGCCTTTTGCCATTTTCTTGTTTGAGATTTCCTTTTTGAGAAAACAAAATTATATGGTATCACATTCAACCTACCCACCGATGAGTAATTCTGGCAATGATGTCTTGGCATTGATCTTTCTATGTTACACTATTTCTGGAATGAACGGTGGTTTCAGGTTCCGATGTATGTCTGTGGGACCGGATACGTTCAGCCACTAAATCTGGAAATGTAGAGAGCCGGAGGGGCTTCTATGGTTTTCTTCGTTCATCGTTTTAAGCAAACATCTCCTGCATTTTGTTTGCTTTCCATTTCCACGCAAAGAAAATAACTACTTGGAAAAAGGGTAAGCTCGTGTTCATATTTGTATAAAAGTTATTAATAATAAAACAAAGTAAATTTTCTCAAATACAATTTACCAGGTTGCATTTGGTAGGATGGACGGAGGTGTTTTTCTTCTTGAAGAAGTCCAGCTTTAGGGACACCTGGGTGGCTCAGCGGTTGAGAGTCTGCCTTCCGCCCAGGGCATGATCCTGAGGTCTGGGATCGAGTCCCACATCGGGCTCCTTGTGGGGAGCCTGCTTCTCCCTCTGCCTATGTCTCTGCCTCTCTCTCTCTCTCTCTCTGTGTCTCTCATGAATAAATCAAATCTTTAAAAAAAAAAAGAAATCCAGCTTTAGAGGGACGGGGCATCCTGAAATGTTTAAAAATTGGTGCAAATAGCAAGTGGAGAAATAATCGGATATTTCTCATCTTTAATTGGAGATTGAAGATTGGCAATGAGGAACTGACCTATCGGGCTTTTGGGTCAGGAGCCATTTCGTCATTACCTATGACTTGCTCATCTCTGGAGGTTTACAGAAGATAGAATTAATTAGCTTCATTGATATTTGTCTTTTTTTTTTTTTTTTTTTTTTGGCTTCTTTAGTACAAAATTGCCACTTTGGTGATCCACTGATCTCCACTTCCTACGTTAGCTCTGATCTTCCCTGAAGGGGAAAGTTTGAGAGCCTGGCCTCAGAAGACTTTTGAATGAAAATAATACTTCTCTTTTCCCCTCTTCCCAACCTACTAGGGATTCTGGACATCATCTGAAGCCTGAAGAGGTGACATTACCTAATTATGATCCCTGGAGTGGACTGGAGGTCCCTGTCATAACACTCCTCTCATGGCCTGGTATTGCCATCTAAAGGCTGCTGGGAGACAGGCCAGGAGATGACACAGAGAGGCCATTCTGAACAAACCTTTCATAGAGTGACCATGGTGGGGGTCACTCCTTGTAAATGCTGTCATGAGACCATAGTTGGGAGGAGAACCCACACATCACCATTAGGAAGTGAACTGTGCCTGGGACCCACCGGGTCTGTGCTTGTCCTCAGACTATCCCTTCCACGGTCTTTGGACACAAGGCCCTGACTTCCATGTGTGGGTCAACAGCTCCCCACGCCTCATCCATGTGCATTCAGTTGACTCTGTTTCCACAAAGTTCAGGCGACCCGCAGAGCACGTCTTTCTACCATGTGAACTGGCTCAGCGGGCACATAATCTAAGCTGACTCGATAATAGTGAATCTCAGGACTTCAGTTCCCACAATCACACCGACAGTGGCTCTCCCTGCCCCCAGCTCTCACCCCTGGACATGAACCTGAGAAGATGTGAGAAGCCATAGAAGCTTCCCCTCTTCACAGAGGAGTTACCATCAGAGAAAGGTTCCCATAGAGTGTGAAAACGAGTCACAGTGCTACTACATTCAAGGCTCTGGGTCAAGTTGAAGTTGTACCCACACTTACCTTCCTCTGAGCTTCCCACTGACATAAAAAGTATGTAAGTATATGTTCACAAACATGCAGAAAATATGTTTATGTGTATAAACATACATACATATGTTTAAGCCACATACATACGTGTAAGTAATTTTGGATCGGATTTTCTACCATGTGCCTCCCCAGAAGACTACATCATTCAAACTGTAGCTCCAACAACATTGATTACGGAATGATTGAACACAGCATTTCATGGGGTCTTGTAGCATATAAGCAGTAATGATAAAACCTCTGGTTCTTGTCCTTGGGGGTTGCAATCTAAACTATTGGGATTGATATAAACACTTTGGTTCAACAATCTGTTAATCACTTTGTCTTCTCCACTAGCTTTATGGAGATGAAGACTTTATGCTTCTTTCCATTTTCTGCATCCATCCTGCTGTCTCCAGTGATTGCTTTTGGCAAGGTTTAGGCGTATAAAGTGCTTGTTGGCATAAAGTAACAATTTGTGATAACGCGTTAGAGTGAGTGGCTAATCAGCATTTAACGTCCCTGTAGGATAATTGATCGCAATGATATCATTTCATTCTTTGAGCTCTCCACACTTCCTGACATTTTCGGGTGTAAAACACATTTTCTTTCTCAAATGTAAAGTGTGAAGCAAGAGAGGTAGGTCCGGGGGACGGAAAGGTTAAGAACACGATTCAGATCCCAAGTGCACTCTCTTCTAATGAAGTGACTTTGGCAAGACACTTAATCTCCCTGGGCTTTAGTTTCCTCCTGTGAAAATGGGGCTAATCATGCCAATCTCATAGATTTAGTATGAGGCTTAAATGTTTTCATGAATATATGTCCTTAGCAAAGCGCCTCATATATATTTTTTAATTTTTTATTTATTTATGATAGTCACACACACACAGAGAGAGAGAGAGAGGCAGAGACACAGGCAGAGGGAGAAGCAGGCTCCATGCACTGGGAGCCCGACGTGGGATTCGATCCCGGGTCTCCAGGATCATGCCCTGGGCCAAAGGCAGGTGCTAAACCACTGCGTCACCCAGGGATCCCTGCCTCATATTTTGTAATGACATAAATAATAGATAAATTTTGATACAACTGGACAACTCTTAGAATCCTAATGAATGGGAATGCCTTTTAGAGTAGTAAAATAATTCATTAACTGTTTATTCTTTTTATATCTTTCTAATAAATCACTTTAAGTTGGCATGGAATTGTTTATATAGATTTGTCCCTTAATTAAAATTATAAAACAGTACATTTTAAAGTGTAAATTTATACATATAAAACCTGTGAGGTAAAAAGTGACAGTTCCTTTCAATTCTTGTCCCCTTCTCTTTCCATATTTCAGACATAGCAATATCTGTAGTTAAGGTGAAAGCTTCTTAATATGCTTGAACAAACTAAAACATATGCCATGTGTTTGTGCGCCCGTGTGTGTGTGTGATGTAGTGGCACGTGTGTATGAATTATAGGATATATGTGGTTCTGCGACTTAGGTTTTCCCCCAAGTGATATATTATGGACATTCATAATATTAGAATGTATAAGGACATATTTGGGTATTTTTATTTCATTGAAATTTCCAATGAAGACATCATGGCTTCTGGAAGATTCCAGTCTTTGACAGCAGCAGATATATGGTGCTAATTGTGATCACCCTGATGTTGAACAGTTTGCTCACCTCCCCTGATAACCTGTTAAACAGATTTAAACACACAAGTGCCTCATAGGTAGGACCATTTCTTCAGTTTAAATATATGTCAGCTTCTCAAAAGTAATCTGTAAAAGTGTGCACTTTGCACTACAGGTTTAAGAAAGCATTTTTTTTTTCTCACGTTTATGTCTGTGTTGATGAGAGAGCTAGACTGTTATGAGGTATTTTTTTTTTCTGCTTTTAAGAGTCACAGAAATTGATACTAAAAACAAAACGAGACAGAGGTTGACCTAGAAATTATCATATTATAAGTTTGGAAAATGGTGTTAAAGAGAAATTTATGTTGGCTGGTAGCTAAAATTCCATGTTTAGATTTGAAGTGTCAAATCTAGTAGTAAATGATGACATGTTACAGAATTCTGGTTGGAAATCGGTACCAAATTTCCTATCCTTGGCAGTCCTTACAGTTTTTCTACTCAAACCAGCTCTGTTTGTGCTGCATAAATTTAAAAGACCCAAAGAGGTCACAGAATTGGCCCAGGAGTCACACAGCTAGTTATTGATACAATTGGCACTAAGACCGAGATTTCCAGCATGGGAATTGGTTACCAGGAGTGGTGGCGGTGATGATGAAGATATAAATGACTATTTATTAAGCACTGGGTGCACTATTGTCCAAGACTTTATATTATGTTTATTTTTCACACATACTTTGAAAGAGAGATAGGATTTCTCCACTTTTAGGGAGTATTTTTCACACATACTTTGAAAGAGATAGGATTTCTCCACTTTTTCTCCTCATGCAAATACAACCACTATTGGACTTGAAGCTAGGTCTTATAACTGGCTGTCAAGCCTGGGTGCTCTCCAGGAAAGTTGTTTTATGTGTGTAAGAATGGCATATCAGCTGCAATGCAACGTTTTTTATCCTTATATTTTTGCTACCATCACTCCCCACACAAATAAGCATCACCATGTTGCTGTGAGTAGTCTTGCACATTCCATTATTCTCACGGTCCTGGGTGGCATCCACAATCAAAGACTCTGTCATAAGATGAAAACAAGCATCTGATTCAGACACATGAAAAGAAGGAATTTGGACTCAGAAATGATGTCTTAAGAAAATTAAAGATAAAAATGTAGTAACTTCACACAACAGTCTCTGAAATGGAACTCCCTTAGTGAAATACCCCAAAGCACCAGTTGGTCCAGAGCCTAGTGCATGGGAAGCCTATTTTCTCCACCAGCTGTTTCATCTGTCCTTTCCTGTGATTTTCTTCATGCTCTTAAACCTTCAGCGCTTCACCCTTCCCGCCCCCTTACCCTTAGTAGCATTATCTCCTGCTTCACAGAGAACAGAGACACCATGAGAATCAACCTCCCCTTCTTTTTTTTAAATTTAAATTCAATTTGCCAACATATAGCACATTATTGCAAGACACATCTCTAAAGGCAAGGGAAACAAAAGCGAAAATGAACTATTGGGACTTCATTAAGATAAAAAGCTTCTGCAGAGCAAAGGAAACTACCAACAAAACTAAAAGGCAACCTTTAGGGAGAAGATATTTGCAAACGACACATCAGATAAAGGGCTGGTATCCAAGATCTATAAAGAACCTATCACCTCCCCTTCTTGCCACGTTATGGACAAACTTACCTGCTCCCTCATCATCCCCTGCTCTCTCATTTCCAAACAATGGAAGAGATGTCTCTCTCCAGGCCCCCTTCCTCCTCATGCAAAGGATGCTTCTCCAGCCTGATTTCCTTTTTCATCTTTGCAGCATTAAACTCTGTTGATCATTTTTAACTCTTGAGTCACTTCCTAACGTCGGCTCTTCCTGGTTTTCTTCCTACGCATCTGGAAGAACTTTCGGAGTCTTCATTTCTTTTTTTTCTGCCTCTCTTCTGACTGCAAGTGGGCCTCCAGGTCTCATCTTACCTTCTGTTCACTCGTCTCCCTGAGTCCCATGCCTCAAAGACCCTTTACAAGATGCTCCCGACTCTGAAGTCTCTCGGCTCTGTTTGGGCAAGACACAGGCCCCTGACTGCCTAGTGGATGTCTCCACTGGAGAAAAGCCAGCACATTTCCCATACCACTAGTCCCCAAACCACTCCTCCCCAGTCTCCTCCCAAAATAAAGCACCAGAATCTGGGGTTCCATCTTCTGGCGGTCCAATCCATCTTAATTCTGTAATATCTATTAATTCTGCTTACTGCTTTCTCTTCCCTATGCTGGTTTACATAAGCACTATCTCTGTTTCCTTGTGGTTACTAATGTTTAAACCATTTTTATGGTGAAAACATAACTTATGTGTAAAGAAGCACAGAAGAAACAGAAGCGTGGAGCCAAATAAATTATCGCAAAGTTGAGTGTATTTTTAAGCAGAACCCAGGCCCAGAAATTGAACATTGCCTGAAACCCTGGCTCTTCACCGTCACAGCACCCGTTGTGTTATTTTCTTTCTTCTGCATGGTTTGTGTCTGTTTTGTGTTTCTCTGAGCAACTTGAAATGAGTGCTTCGTCCTTGACATTTTGCAGCCTTTCTCCTTCTTCTGATGTCTGTACCTGATGGTCACTCGTTTCTTTCTACGTTTGCATAGCTTTGCATCTCTCAAGTTTGGGTACATAATGTTTTCATTATCATTCAGTTGAATCTATTAATTTCCATTTTAATTTTGTTAACAAAGAGTTATTTAGAGGTTTTTCTAAATTTATGAAAGTTAGGGGATTTTCTTGCTGTCTTTTTGCTCCTGGCCTCTAACTTAATTATCTTGTCATGAGAGCAGGTCTGTATGATTTTAATACTATGAATTTTTGGGATCTGCTTTATAAGGTAGGTTATAGTGAATTTTTTTTTGCAAAAGTTTTGTTAATGCTCGAAAAGAATGTGCATTCTGCTATTGTTGAATCCAATAATGGATATATATCCAGTACGTCAGTTTGCTAATTGTAGCGTTTGGGTCTATTAGTGTACTGGTTTCTCAGTCTGCTTTTCCTGTTAGGTATTGAAAAGGATGTGCTAGGGATCCCTGGGTGGCGCAGCGGTTTAGCGCCTGCCTTTGGCCCAGGGCGCAATCCTGGAGACCCGGGATCGAATCCCACGTCGGGCTCCTGGTGCATGGAGCCTGCTTCTCCCTCTGCCTATGTCTCTGCCTCTCTCTCTCTCTCTCTCTCTGTGACTATCATAAATAAATAAAAATTAAAAAAAAAAAGAAAAGGACGTGCTAACATCTTCCACCATGCTTGTGGATTTGTCATGTCCTGCCTACATGCCTTGTCATCCCTTATCTACATGTGGATGAGATTCCAGATTGGTCTCCCTGCTCTCTGCTCACTCAGCTGCACTGTCTTTCTGAAACAAATCTAGTCGGGCCATTCCACAGCTAAATATGCAAGAGCCCCCCCCCCCCATTCTGCAAAAGTTCTTTGAGCATTATCAAAAGTTTACTTGCATGGCAGGCACTGCTCTAACTCGTACGGATATCATTGTCAATCCAAAAGACAATGTCTAAGCTCTCTCAGAATTTATGGATACAGGGATAGACAGGTGGATAAATAGATAGATCGTTCATAGGTAAGTAGATGGATAGGTAATAGGTAGTAGTAGGCGCTAGGCAGAGAGATGAGTGATATAAGAGAATTTCCTTTGTTGTGATCAGGATTAAGTTCAAATTCTTTAACATTGTTTATAAATATTTGTCTGGTTTATTTCTTGATTACTTCCAAAGTCTTTTTATCTTAGTTAACATTAATTCTTTAAATAACTAGAACCACTTTTACTCCTAGAAAGCCTCTTGCTTCCTGGCTCCTTCCCACTCATTCTTTACATTTCAGTGTCCATATCCTTCCATTAACGAAACATTTGCAAAAAAAAATTCACTATCACCTTCCATATCCTTCCAGCCCCCGTTGAGCCACACTAACTGCCTTTCCTCTCTGCTCATATGGCCCTCTGTCACTTTATTCATATCCCTCCCTGGTTTGTAAACTTATGTGTCCATCTTTCCACTCAAATCCACAGCACAGTGTTACTTAATAATCGTTTTCCTCGACAGTGTGTTAAATGCACATATAGCTAAGAATATATCATCACAAGTCATTATTTAATATGTGCTATTAGCACTTCTTAATTTCTGACATTTGAAAGTATCGGAGTTATGGAGCAGATCCAGCTAAGATGTAGATGCTGTGAGTATTTTAATTTTTTGAGGTCATTCTGCTGATTTCTAGCATGCAGTTAATGTCTTCTTTGCTTTTTGTATTTCAGTGAAATCTCCTTCCTCTCCCCACCAATAATTTATATCGATGATCCCATCAAAACCTTCAAGCTAGTTTGATGGGAACTCAGTGATGGGCATACCTAAAGGACAACAGGAAATAGAAGGATCACTTGTCACAGTATTTTTAGAGACATCCAGATATTAATTGTTAATGACATCTAAATAATGTACTGTTTCCAACTTCACTAGGGAATATAATTACATGTATCTTAAAAATTAAAAGAATCCATGTGTAAAGGATTAGATAATCAGATTTTGGTACCAGTTTTTAAAATCTAGTTATCTCGCAAGATAACTAAAATTTTCTAAGCTTCGGGAAATGAGTAGGTTGCAATTTCATGGCTCAATTTTTCTTTTTACCTCTTTCCTTTTCTCCTCTAGCTAGAGTTGACGCTCTCCCCTATGAGATGACCGGCCTTGCTGCTTGGCTCTCCATTGTGTCCACAGTGGTTATGTCTCGCTAGCAGGCTGCATGAGTCTGTTCTGGAACAAAGCTGAGTGAGTTGTTCCCTGATCCCCAAATCTCTTGGCTCTAGAGAAAGTTGGATGAGTAGACCTGTTGCATCATCCTAAGGCCTGGTGTGATTGTCTTATCAGACGTGCTCGCCTTGCTTGCTTTGTTTTGTGATGTTTTCTTCATTCACACTTCCTCCAGTCTTTTGATTTTCTTTTTTTTTTTTTTTTTTTTTGCTGTGGGCAAAGCTAGTCATATCTCCAAAAGCCCTTTATAGTAAATTAATTTTTTACTTTAGTTCTGGTAAGAGGTTAACAGACACAAATGTAGGAGATGTCACTATTTTGCTTATGGTAGGGATTCAGTGGTGCACTGAACTGAGGCCGACACACTCCTGGAATCTTAACGAGGCTGATCTCACAACGTTGATTCGTTCTTTCCACAGACGTGCTCTTCAGCATCTGGCATAATTGGGAACGGTAGCCAGCAGGTATCAAGTGTCAGGATAAATTGTCTACTGCTGCGTGAGCACCGACTATGAAATTGATTTGCTATCTTTTGGGGAGCATAGTTTTATAATAAGAACAATATAAAGTTCAAAACCAGCACATCTATTATTTATGCGGGTGTTGTTCAAATGCATGATCAACAACAAGTTTAAATGAACTATTTTGATAGATTGTTCCATTTCTGACTCTGTGAGAACCTTTTAGATTTTTTTTTTTTTAAGTTGAGCTGCATGAATCTTTGAAATCTCCTTCTTCAGAAACTGGGCTGGTGAGCCTTCGCTGTGTAACAATCCACCCTTAAACTTAGTGGCTTAAAACAACTGTTTAGCTCATGATTCAGTGGGTTAGAAATTCATGCAAAGCTCAGCAAGGCTGTTTTTCTGGTTCCAGCTGGGTCGCTCCTCACTTGCAGCTTTGAGATCAGTTAGGGCAGCTGGTCTAGGATGGCTTCAGATGAAATGGTTCATCTTCTTTTGGGGACTTCTCATTTTCCAGCAGGTGAGCTTCTTGTTGGCATGTGGCTGGACTGGCTTCAGAGACAGTGGGTGGAGCCATATAAAGCATGTGAAGGCCTAGGCTGGGAATGCCTGAGTTGCCATTTCTGCTGCATTTACTAGCCAAACAAGTCATAGGACCAGGCTTCATTTGAAAGGAGAGCAATAAACTTCACTTGCTGTTAATGGAAACTGCAGTCACCATTAAAAGAGCAAAGATAAAAGGAAAAGGAAAAGATTTGTGTAATTTAACATAGAAACCTTTAAAATATGCAGATATCAAGGTAAAAATGATAGGCTGCATGCATACATTTACTTTTGCTCCTTCCTGAATCCCCACTAAGATGACAAAGCATAGAGCCAGAAGGACAAATAAAGAAAGAAGGAGGAAGTAATAATTCTTGCAAGCTGGAAACAAATGGCTAAATGGAAGCACAGATGGAAAAAACTGATTCCTAAGCCATCAATAGGGAAAAATTCTTAGGGATTAGAGACATCAGAGACCTCTGAAAATAGAGGGAAGGTGGGAGAAAAATCAGGAGGATTGATTTGGGAATTGATAGGATTCCCAGACTCCCAACCCCTGAGGAGTTTGGGAGAGGAAGCATGTTCTCTGAAAAGTTATAGTATGTATATTACATAAACATTATATATATGTAATTATTATTATTATATATTTATTTTATTTTATATTTTTATTATATACCATATATAACATATATGGTATATATATTTTATTATATATACCATATATAATATAAATTATATATGGTATATACATTTTTTATTTATTTTTTGTTAAATATTTTATTTATTTTATTATATATACCATATATAATATAAAATAAAATATAAATATAGTATTTGGGCTTCCAGGAGGGTCTTACAAGAAAGGGCTTTGATGCTGTTCAAAACAGCATGTTAAATATGAGTGATCCCATTCCATGTGCAGAGCTGCAGGCCTTTCTACCCAGTTGGCTTCTAGAATGATAGCCTCCAGTACAGAAAATTCTTCAGTGGAGAATCTGATCTTCCCATAAGAAAAGATTGGAAAATACTGACGGCAAAGTTTCTTCCATGAACAAGTCTAACCACGTAAACCCTCAGGGCTGCCCCTCAGTTTTGAGAGCTCACTGTTAAATATAAACAGACAGTCAAGGATCACTAGACATCTTAAGAATGCTTGTCACGTGAAAGGGAGAGACCAAGGTAAACAAGCAAACACACACAATTTAAGCACACATAAATTCTGAGGAAGAAAATGCTTTCAAAAAAACTTCAGACAACCTTCATTAATATCCTCAGTGTGATGAAAAAAATTACACCTACCCAGGAAGAAGAATGTGCTGTACAAGAGGTAAGCTGAGGGAATTACAAGTTCTCCTGGAAATTAAAACATGATAGTAACAATAAAAAGTTAATGGAGAGGATGGAAGATAAACTAGAGGAAATACCCCGGAAACTACAACAAAAAGTGATGAAAGTAGGAGGAAAAAAAAATAATTAGATCAATCTGGGAAAAGAAATATCCTAATAATAGAGGTTCTGGGAGAAAGGACAGAGAGAATGGAGCACAGAAATCATCACTGAAGTAAATCAAGAAAATAAGACATCCCAAAACCTAAAGTGAGGAATTTCCATATTGCAAGGCCAATTAAAGGGCTTAGCACAGTGTATGAAAATAGATCCATGCTGAACACCATCATGATACTTTGGAACATGGGACAAAGAGAAGATTCTTTCAGCTTCTGAGACAGAAATAAATGTGTCATCCACATGATCAGGAATAGAACTTTGGATTTACGACCTACATCAGAGGTTTAAAGACAATAGCAAATGCTTTCTAATTTAGAATATTGTACTCAGATCAACTCTTAATCAAGTGTGAGTACAGAAGAAAGACATTTTCAGGCATTAAACTTCCAGAAGGTTTATCTTCCACACAACCCATCTTGAGAGATCATGGGAGGATCTTCCCCATCATAGTGAGACAGAAAAACCAAGAGGCGAGCAGAGTTAAGAGATAAATGAAACAAAGGCAAAGCACATCCCTGGGATGAAGGCATGGGTGATCTCAAACGACATCTGTGTAGCTGGTGTGAGGTCCAAACTGGAGCATGAGAGGGAGAGAACATTTCAAGATGAAATCAATAGAAGACCTGGTACATCTGGGTATATTAGAAACAGATTTTGATAAGGTGGTATGTCTGGGGTTGACATGTTGACAAGTACATGAAAAAGTAGGCAAATAACAACAAAAGCAAGAAAAGTATTAATATAGGTAAAATTTTAAAAATTGCACAAAAAGCCATGTACTGTATGGCCAATGCTTATGTAAATGTTAATTGATATACTACTTAATAATGATCTAACCAAAATTAATATGTCTATATTGGGAGGATGGGAATGAAAGAGGAGAGAGGAGAGGAAGGGATCAAGCAGGGTCAGTGGGTCATGTAAATCCTGGTGGGACCATTTATGTGGTAGGAGGATTCCCCAGATTGACCAGGAGGATCCTTTCACTGAGAGTGCAGTGAGAATGGGACTTTTCTAGAGTCGTGCATGCTGTAGGTGCAAGGGCCCTAGGGAAAGAGAGTTATCCATCCATACTTTATGGCAAAAAGTCACTGACATTGCCTAAAATATATCATGAAGACATAAGAATATAAACATAGTTTAGACATACTGAAGTGAGTATCAAAACATTTAGTAAAAGGATTGAAAAGTAATATCCTGAGAGAAGAAACCTGGACATAAGGGACATTACTATTTTTCCTAATTAATCTGAGGACTGATTCAGAGAGAGAGAGAGAGGCAGAGACATAGGCAGAGGGAGAAGCAGGCTCCATCCAGGGAGCTCGACATGGGACTCGATCTCAGGACTCCAGGATCACAGCCTGAGCCAAAGGCAGGCACTAAACCGCAGTGCCACCCAGGTGTCCCCCTCAAGCTGATTAAATCAAGTTGGGACTTTTGGCAAGTTTTCACGAGGTCAAATAGGTTTGTTTTTGAATACTCCATCTCCTCTCAGATGAACTCTGCACCTTGGTGACCTATACAGGTAGTTAGTTACCTAAGGAGAAGTTCCTGAGTAGTATGATAGCAACTAAAGACCAGAATGTATGGACGTGATGTAAAGCTCTCAATATAGCTACCTTTTCAAAAGTCTGTAGTTGTCATTTGAGGACTGGAATATGGACTGATTATAAATAAAGAGTAATTTTGAGCACAAGTACACACCTCCTAGACAATAAAATATTTTACTTTTTATTAATAACAGCATGGAATATTGTTTTCAGTATATAGAGTTATTTTTAATGGCACTACTAAGATATGGATAGATACATTTTCTGTCTGAAAATTATGATGAGTAAGCACATATTTTTAGCATTTTAAAATCACAGGATTTGGTTACACACAACAGTCTGTAAGCTACATATGTTCATGTAGCTATTTTATTTTTAAATCATGTACATGAGTAATTCATCCTGTGAAGAAATTTGAGAAAGGATTCAGGCTTGAGCTCAGTCATTATCATATCACTCAAAGGGTTTGTCTCTCTCTAAGACCTTTGCATGTCACCCTAATGCTGGTGTGGCTTGGGACAGACCCTGGGCAGAGAGGCTCAGAAACCTGATATGCTGGTACACAAACAGTAGTTCATATTTCAGGGGCAGAGTCACACTCACCAAGCCATGAGGCCAGGTATAAAATTTGAAGTCCAGCTTAAAATAAAGAATTAAAATGTCCAAAGGTAACATAGATACTTCCACATTTGGCCAAGATGGAGTGACAGGGACCAGCTTGAAAATAAAAACAATAGAAAATAAATGAAACAATACTTTTTCAGATATTGGATATCAGGGAGCATAAACTAGTAATCCCTGAAGGAGGAGCAACAAACACAGCAGTCCTTTGAATGTGCCCAGCTTACCACAGAGGGAACTTCCAGGCCACTGCACAGGGAGAAGAAGCCATGTGGAGTAGGAAGGACTCCCTGCATTGAGGAGATGGAGTTAGGAGCCCAGGTCAACCAAGGCAACTGGGAGTTCACAGGTAGAGGGCTGGGAGCAGAAAGTTGCCCACAGAAAGATCTGCAGAGATGAACAGAAGCTCCTTCTCAGTCGTATGCTAAGGCTGATCAGTACACGTGTGAGGAAACTGTCCCAGCCTGAAGTCAGAATCACCTGAAAGGAGGATAAGGAACAATCCCCAGGCTCACACAGCATCCAGAGCAGTGACATTTACCCAGGCAAGACTGAAAAAAGGCTTGGATTCACAGAGCACAGAGAGTACTCAGAAAAGCTGGCTGTTCTGTTCTCAGAAGACTGCTCTGTTCCTGCCTAACAGAGTTTAAAAGCAAGTCTTAAAAGGATCAAACTATTTTTGAGTAGTTTGTATCTTTGTATAAAGGTCAAGATATTTATAGGTATACAAAAAATATATATAAGCACCCAACAAAGTAAAATTCAGTCTTCTGGTATCCAGTAAAGAAGTTCCAAATATGCAAAGAATCAGGAAAATACAACACACATGGGGAAAAAAATCAGTTAATAGGCTAGAATGAGGAGACAAGGAAAATAAAATGATTATTATAACTATATTATATGCATTTAATTAGACTCAGGAAAGATGAAGAATGTTAAACAGAGATATAGAAGATAGAAGAAGACTCAACTTGAACTTCTTGATGGAGTTGAAACAATAATGGGGATGAAACTACTTTGGGAAGAATTAACTTCAGAGTAGACACCACAGAAAAAAAGATTGGTGAATTTGAAGACATAGCAATAGAAGGAATCCAAGATGAAACAGAAAAAGGAAAAATAAATGAGCATCAGTCAGCTGAGAGACAATTTCAAGTGGCCCAATTAGGTGCAGTTTGATTGGTATCCACAGATGAGGCTTGGGGGGAGGGCAGGAAATACTTGAAGAAATATGGGCTGAGAACTTTAAAATTTAAATAAACCTGTCAACCCATGTATCCAAGAATCTCAACAAATTCCAAAAGAAAAAAAAAGTGAGACATTTTAATCAAATTGCTCAAAACCAATAATAAGGAGAAAATCTTAAAAGCAGCCAGAGGAAAACAAAAGATACATTATGTAAAAGGAATATGGAGAGGATGACAAGAGATTTCTTGTCAGAAACAGCGCAGGACAGAAGACGGTAAGAGTATATTTAAATTACCAAAAGGAGAGAAAAACCTCTGTAAATCTTGCATGTTGTTCCAAAAATAAAGGCACAAGAAAGACTTTTGTAGTTAGTCAAAAACTGAAAGAATTAATGAGCATCAGGCTTACATTATAAGAAACTTTAAGAAATATCTTTAAGCAAAGAGAAAATGTTAGCTTATGGAAATCTACACAAAGATCTACAGAAAGACCACCAGAAATGGTAAACATTTGGGTGAATATAAAACACGTTTCTTTTAATTGCTATGAAAAAAAAAATCTCTTTTTTCAAAATTTTATTTTTAAGTAATCTTCACACCTAACTTGGGGCTCGAACTCACAACCTCAAAATCAGGAGTCACATGCTCTAGTGACTGAGCCAATCAGGTGCCCCTAAAAAATCTCTTTTTAATACTGAATATTAACTAAACTTATTGTGGTAATCATTTTACAATATGTATAAGTCAATTATGCTATACACTTTAAATTTACATAGTACTGTATGTCAATTATATCTCAATAAAACTGGAAATTGTTTCTTTAACAGATAATTAAAAGCTTAAAGCAAACATGGTAACAATATGTATTTAGTTTTATAAAATGATGTGCTGATAAATGCTCAGTCTTCAAAAAAACAAAAACAGAAAACTTTCATGTGTACCAGTTGCCTATTTCCACAGTGCACATGTTCCTGCTCAGCTGATTATAAGTGATCAAACTGAAGATGGATTTGAGAATGGATGCACATGACTGACTTTCATGAAATGGTAAACTGGGTTTATAAAATGTGCGTAAGTAATATATACAAAAAAATAGAACAAAGATTGGGAGGGGAGAAAGGTAAGGGTACTATTTGTAAAGCTCTTATGCTAAACATGAAATGATATAACAGCACTTAAAGACAGACTATGGGGCAGCCCCGGTGGCCCAGCGGTTTGGCGCCACCTTCGACCCTGGGTGTGATCCTGGAGACCTGGGATCGAGTCCCAGGTTGGGCCTCCTGCATGGAGCCTGCTTCTCTCCCTCTCCCTCTGCCTCTCTCTCTCTCTGTCATGAATAAATAAATAAAATCTTAAAAAAAAAAGACAGAATAAGATTATATGTGGATGCCCACACTAGAGCAGCAAATAGGTAACAAAACCAAAGGTTATAGCTAACACACTAACAAAGACATAAAACATGCTCAATAGACAATAAACGTAGATGCCTTTATAAATGAATTTTATTTTATTTTTACTTTTTATTTTTTAAAGATTTTATTTATTTATTCCTGAGAGACACAGACAGAGGCAGAGACATAGGAAAAGGGAGAAGTAGGTTCCACACAGGGAGCCCCGATGCAGGACTTGATCTCAGGATCCTGAGATCATGACCTGAGCCGAAGGGAGACACTGAGCAACCCAGGTGCCCTTATACATGAATTTTAGAGCTATGTGTATTAACATGGAGAAATATCAAAAACTATATTGGTAGAAAAAAGCTATTTGTACTAGAATGAGTGCCATATAACACTATGTCTCTAAAGCTTAAAATAAGGTTTTATGGATCGACACCATCCACGTGTAGGTAGGGAATAACAAACGTCAAAGTCAGAATAAGTATGACTTTCAGAGAAAGAGAAAGATTTCTTGGTGGAAGACAAAGAATTAACTCCAACTGTAGTATCTTATTATCTAAAAAGAAATCTGAAGGTAACACCAACACGGTGATTTGACAAAGTTAAGTGTTGAGTATATGAGTTTGTAATGCTGTTATCTATACATTTTTAATAATTTTAGCATCTCATAATAAAAACTATTAAACAGTTTTTCCATTGCAGCTTTCAGAATACCTGAGCTCAATGACCAGTCTGCCCTCTCTCCCAGGCACATTCATGGCAAGACACACTCTGATAACCAGAGAACAGCTTGGTGAACATGGCTTCAGAGCAAAAGTCAGCCAGGAGAATGAATCACATGTTCAACGGCATTATTCTAAGAAAACACAGCATCAGGGAAAGTGTTGCTATAGGGATTGAGCCTCATGATATTTACTGTCAGTTTACATGTTTATGTGTTTACAGCTTCAGATATTTTAATATATTCCATGACACAGGGGCACGATTCTGCAGATCTAGTTGACCTTTCTCTCCTTCTTTCCTTCCCTCTCTCCCCTCCTCCTTCCTTCCTTCTTTCCTCTCTTCTCCTTTCCTCTATTTTTCCCCTTTCCCTGTCTCCTCATTCGCCTTCATCTTGACTTTGCCCTCTTCTTTGTCTTCTTTGCCAGTATTTTTTCCACTGCTTTGTTCTGGTTTATTCCATGTTGATATTTTTAGTTTAAAGCTCATAGGGAGGGAATTGTTTTTTTTTTTCTTTCTTTCTTTCTTTCTTTCTTTCTTTCTTTCTTTCTTTCTTTCTTTCTTTAGATCTGAACTCAGGGGTGGAAGTAATTCCTTATAATCTCAAAGTATTGACAATAGTCTGTAGTAGCTTTTAAATTTTCACTTGACTTTGAATTTAAATAAAAATAATTTCTATTTATATCCAGATAATTGCTTATGTAGAAACCAGGGCGTATATAACTGTTTACATAGGTTATATGAGTTACTTTTTTCCTGTAATTTTTTTTTAACAAAAGTGATTTATTTCTGGCCAGAAACTATAATCATGCATAAGGAAAGCACAGTGTATTTCATCATAAAAATGTGACTGAATTATCCACCACGGTTCTCTGGGCTAGTGGAAGGGTTTTGGACAGAAAGAGTGAAGCCTGGTGTTGGCTTTGCCCTACTCGACGTGTGTCAGATAACTCAATCCCCTCCCTTCCTTTCAGTTTCCTCATTGGTAGAATGAGAGGGACAGGATTTCTGAGATTCTATGAAGGCAATAGGTCCCTTTTTGGTACCTCTAGTATCTAGCATTTTATTCCATTTCTCAAACTGTCACAGACTAAATGAGGGGAGATACATCAATATATAGGAGTTGCCAGATGCTGCCATTTCAGATAACATTCAGTATTTTGTTGGCTGAATAAACACATAGCAGGATCTGGGGATGCAATGTTATCTTTATGGCCATTGTTATGATGGAATTCTGTGGGGAGCTTTCACAGTCTCCAGTGAGTTGTTTATTAGATGATATTTTGACTGGAACTATTTTCTATGGTTTCTACTATCTACACTGACAAAGAGGGAAACTTAGAGTATTTCTAAATTTTCAGTGCCCAGAACTATGTGGCCTGCCTAAATTGTGCTCTTGAGTTTATGATATATGGAAAATTAGGACATGATTAAACAGTGCTAAGGTAATAAAAAATCGAGCTTGACTAATTTTGAAGGGAGCTCTAAAACTACAGATGAAAACATTGAGTAGAAATCTGGCCTGAGTCAATAGTGGCAGCATCATTCCTTTTTGTGTAGATGTCAGCAAATACTGACAAATACCGAGGACTCGCTGCAATTCTTCTGATGGATATAATAAATGTGGTTTCTAATTTTCTGATAAAAGACATATTGTTACCCTCATATAAAATCACCTGTGGGGATGATTAATATTCAAATATTCAGCCTGACCCAAGATCTATCAAACCAAAATATTTGGGTCACATTTTAGCACATGTGGTTTGACAAGGCTCTACAGTGATTCTTTTTTTTTTTTTTTTTTTATTCTGCCTTTTATTTATTTATTTTTTTTAATTGGTGTTCAATTTACTAACATACAGAATAATACCCAGTGCCCGTCACCCATTCACTCCCACCCCCCGCCCTCCTCCCCTTCTACCACCCCTAGTTCGTTTCCCAGAGTTAGCAGTCTTTACGTTCTGTCTCCCTTTCTGATATTTCCCACACATTTCTTCTCCCTTCCCTTATTTTCCCTTTCACTATTATTTATATTCCCCAAATGAATGAGAACATATAATGTTTGTCCTTCTCCGACTGACTTACTTCACTCAGCATAATACCCTCCAGTTCCATCCACGTTGAAGCAAATGTTGGGTATTTGTCATTTCTAATAGCTGAGTAATATTCCATTGTATACATAAACCACATCTTCTTTATCCATTCATCTTTCGTTGGACACCGAGGCTCCTTCCACAGTTTGGCTATAGTGGCCATTGCTGCTAGAAACATCGGGGTGCAGGTGTCCCGGCGTTTCATTGCATTTGTATCTTTGGGGTAAATCCCCAACAGTGCAATTGCTGGGTCGTAGGGCAGGTATATTTTTAACTGTTTGAGGAACCTCCACACAGTTTTCCAGAGTGGCTGCACCAGTTCACATTCCCACCAACAGTGTAAGAGGGTTCCCTTTTCTCCGCATCCTCTCCAACATTTGTTGTTTCCTGCCTTGTTAATTTTCCCCATTCTCACTGGTGTGAGGTGGTATCTCATTGTAGTTTTGATTTGTATTTCCCTGATGGCAAGTGATGCAGAGCATTTTCTCAGGGCAATATACACGTTTAATGCAATCCCTATCAAAATACCATGTACTTTCTTCAGAGAGTTAGAACAAATTATTTTAAGATTTGTGTGGAATCAGAAAAGACCCCGAATAGCCAGGGGAATTTTAAAAAAGAAAACCATATCTGGGGGCATCACAATGCCAGATTTCAGGTTGTACTACAAAGCTGTGGTCATCAAGACAGTGTGGTACTGGCACAAAAACAGACACATAGATCAGTGGAACAGAATAGAGAATCCAGAAGTGGACCCTGAACATTATGGGCAACTAATATTCGATAAAGGAGGAAAGACTATCCATTGGAAGAAAGACAGTCTCTTCAATAAATGGTGCTGGGAAAATTGGACATCCACATGCAGAAGAATGAAACTAGACCACTCTCTTTCACCATACACAAAGATAAACTCAAAATGGATGAAAGATCTAAATGTGAGACAAGATTCCATCAAAATCCTAGAGAAGAACACAGGCAACACCCTTTTTGAACTCGGCCATAGTAACTTCTTGCAAGATACATCCACAAAGGCAAAAGAAACAAAAGCAAAAATGAACTATTGGGACTTCATCAAGATAAGAAGCTTTTGCACAGCAAAGGATACAGTCAACAAAACTCAAAGACAACCTACAGAATGGGAGAAGATATTTGCAAATGACATATCAGATAAAGGGCTAGTTTCCAAGATCTATAAAGAACTTATTAAACTCAACACCAAAGAAACAAACAATCCAATCATGAAATGGGCAAAAGACATGAACAGAAATCTCACAGAGGAAGACATAGACATGGCCAACATGCATATGAGAAAATGCTCTACAGTGATTCTGATGATCGCCCCACATTGAGAATCCTGAGGCTCACCCTTCCTTCAAAACTCAGAGCAGGGGAACCTCCGCAACCACTGGTTTGGTTTCAATGCCCTGGAGCCTTTAACACCATAGCTGTTTTTCTAACTGCAGGGTAAGAGTTTTCTGTGCACACTGCCAGCGCCACTAGAGAGTAAGTCCTGCAGAGGCAGGGAGCATGGTTCAGCCAACTTTGGATCATCACAGCTTATTTCTTATTAGACTGTATTATAAAATGTAAATAATGATACTACACTACTTTAAAATAAGCATTTTTTTGGGGATCCCTAGGTGATTCCATGGTTTAGTGCCTGCTTTCGGCCCAGGGCATGATCCTGGAGTCCCGGGATTGAGTCCCATGTCAGGCTCCCTACGTGGAACTTGCTTCTCTCTCTATGTCCCCGCCTCTCTCTCTCTCCCTTTGTATCTCTCATGAATAAATAAGCAAAATCTTAAGAAAATAAGCATTTTGTGAGACAGCTAACAATCTTGAAAGGTCCATGTTTTAAAAGCTTCCATTTCACAGATGAGGAAATTGAGTAAATATGAGTTTAAGTCTCTCTCTCATGTTTTTTCCATGAAGTCCATAGTTCAGCAATCCACAAACCATGTGGATTTTTTTTACACTTGTTAATATTTTTTCCTGAGGCTAGAGGTGCAGCCAGCTCCTTGATGTGACAAGACTACTTAATAAATGCCTAGAGGAACTGGATAGCACAAGACAATTTGATGGAAGCTAGAGAGAATTCCCTACAAAGGGCTTGAGAGCAAGGAATAGGCCCTGAGAGTAATCTGTTTAAGTAGATAAACTCAGGGTTGGTGATGATACTCTTGAAATAAGTAATGCGAGTAATCCAAGCAAGGACTGGAATCCCCACATCAGTGCTCAGGTGCCTGTCGAGATAGCAAGGGATGCTCACGCCAAGTGCCAAGAGGGATGACCCAGAAATATCACACTCAGATGGTGGCCTGATTGGCCTGAGAGACAAGTATGTGGAAAAATTGTGGAGAATCTGCTAGTTAAGACATGATGGTTTAGCCATAACTTTCTGGTCGGTGTGTCCTGAGCAGCTCAAGGGTGCCTCACACTTTCTTATAAACAGTTTCTCATGACCCTTGCTGTGCTGAAGAGGTACCATGAAACAGAGGAACCACAGAGAGGAAAAAATAGAACAAACTTTGCCTGATGGCAGTTGAATGTAGGACCATTGTCTTTTGGAGGGTCTCTTAGCTTGTCTCGTCACACATTCCTGGGGTGATCTGTTCTTGTAGGGAGAAGAAGGAGATGTTTAGGAGCATGGGCAGATTTAAAAGATTTTTGTTTGTCTTTTTCTGTATAAAATCGTACTTTGCTCTTAAATTTATTTGTTGAATGAATAGATTATGGGTTGGGGCAGACCCACGCTCGAATCCCAACTTGGCTTCTTATCAGCTGTGGGATCTTAGAGACAGCTTAGCCCTCTTCTCCAAGCTTCCACGTCTTCATCTATAACATGAGGTTGATAAAAGTTACCTGTCTGGTTGTCTCACTGGTAAGTCAATCATTTAAGTCACACACTAGAATCATCTTGTGCTGATTTTGAGGGGCAAAAGTTAAGCTATTGGTAGCTTGAAATTGGTAATGGTGGAAGGATTTACATCACAGAGGTTGGCAGGTAAGCATCTTCCTTCTGCCCTATGGAACTGAATGTAAGGCACGAAAACAGCACCTGATAGTGGTAATTAGCACCAAGATAACAACGGGGTGGTGCTTTCCTGGATAAACAGTTATAGGGGCATCATTTGCTTGTGTGGGTTGATAAGGAATGGTCTTGCTTATGAAACTGCATTTAACATATCATTATTACAAGAGAAAATGTGCTAACTGTTCCAAAGACTAAATCTTGGCAGAGAGGACACCAGTCAATTGAGATATTGGATGATATGAGTTAAGTTTCTATGACAGACTTTTATGACTTGGATGCCAGACCATAAAACTAGTCCTTTAAATATATTAGCACAAGAGGCCTTTCCATTTTGTAATTTATTTCTACTGTTTATAGTCTTGTAGATAATTTTTGGTACATACAGCACCAACATGAACAACAAAAGTGGTGAGTAGATACTGATGTCCTTCTTGTTGGTCTTATGAACACCGAGTAGTCTGCATTGGATTCACCAATTTAAATTCTTATGCCATCAATGCTAAATATTTTTTGTTAACATCTTCCAGTTGTCAAATTGAGGGATTTACTCCTCACAATGCGGTTATTCTATAATTTTGCTTCTAGTAGGTTTCTCTAACTCATGTGAGACCATTGTGATGACTATTTCTTAGTAACCAATGGAAGGAAACTATTTATTGTGATCATATGTCCCAGATTTTCCAACACAGTTCCAATTTTATAGTAATTTTATCATTTTTTCATTTCAATTAAGATGTATCACATACTAATTACCTAATTTTATACTGCTTTAAGACTTTATTTTTACCCTGAATAGCCAGGGGAATATTAAAAAAGAAAACCCGAGACGAGGCATCACAATGCCAGATTTCAGGTTGTAGTACAAAGCTGTGATCATCAAGACAGTGTGGTATTGGCACAAAAACAGACACATAGATCAATGGAACAGAATAGAGAACCCAGAAATGGGCCCTTAACTCTGTGGTCAACTAATATTCGACAAAGCAGGAAAGACTACCACTGGAAAAATGACAGTCTCTTCAATAAATGGTGCTGGGAAAATTGGATAGCTACATGCAGAAAAATGAAACTAGACCATTCTCTTACACCATACACAAAGATAAACTCAAAATGGATGAAAGATCTAAATGTGAGACAAGAATCCATCAAAATCCTAGAGAGGAACTCAGGCAACACCTTTTTTGAACTTGGCCACAGCAACTTCCTGCAAGATACATCTATGAAGGCAAGGGAAACAAAAGCAAAAATGAAGTATTGAGACTTAATCAAGATAAAAAGCTTCTGCACAGCAAAGAAACAGTCAACAAAACTAAAAGACAACCTACAGAATGGGAGAAGATATTTGCAAATGACATATCAGATAAAGGGCTAGTATCCAAGATCTATAAAGAACTTATTAAACTCAACAGCAAAGAAACAAATAATCCAATCCTGAAATAGGCAAAAGACATGAACAGAAATTTCCCCAAAGAATACATACACATGGCCAACAAGCACATGAGAAAATGCTCCACATCACTTGCCATCAGGGAAATACAAATCAAAACCACAATGAGATACCACCTCACACCAGTGAGAATGGGGAAAATTAACAAGACAGGAAGGAACAAATATTTGAGAGGTTGTGGAGAAAGGGGAACCCTCTTGCACTGTTAGTGGGAATGTGAACTGGTGCAGCCACTTTGGAAAACTGTGTGGAGGTTCCTCAAAGAGTTAAAAATAGAGCTACCCTATGACCCAGCAATTGCACCACTGGAGATTTACCCCAAAGACAGAGATGCAGTGAAATGCCGTAACACCTGCACCCCAATGTTTAAAGCAGCAATGTCCACGATAGCCACACTGTGGAAGGAGCTTTGGTGTCCATCAAAAGATGAATGGATAAAGAAGATGTGGTTTATGTATACAATGGAATATTACTCAGCCATTAGAAACGACGAATACCCACCATTTGCTTCAACGTGGATAGAACTGGAGGGTATTATGCTGAGTGAAGTAAGTCAATCCAAGAAGGACAAACATTATATGGTCTCATTCATTTGGGGAATATAAAAAATAGTGAAAGGGATTAAAGGGGAAAGGAGAGAAAATGAGTGGGAAATATCAGTGAGGGAGACATTACATGAGCGACTCCTAACTCTGGGAAATGAACAAGGGGTAGTGGAAGGGGAGGTGGGTGGGTAGATGGGGTGACTGGGTGATGGGCACTGAGGGGGGCACTTGATGGGATGATCACTGGGTGTTATACTATATGTTGGCAAATTGAACTCCAATAAAAAATAAAAAAAAAACAAAAAAAATAAAACGTTTTAAAAAGACTTTAACATGAATGAATTAATATATTATAAATACGGTACAGTTTCTTGACACAAAAAGCAGATGAATGATTTAGATGAAAAATCATATAAAGGTGTAATATCAAATTCAAATTACCCAATACTAACTTGGCAAATTCAGAACATAAAATCACCACTGAATTTAGTAATGGAAGATAATCAGTGTGGCATATATTCATGCATGAACTATGTAATACTTATCATAAGATTCAGTTTGATAGTACAGTCAAAAAAGGACTAAAGCAAATTGTCTCTTGATACTTTATTTTAGGGACACCTGGGTGACTCAGTGGTTGAGTGTCTGACTTTGGCTCAGGCTGTGATCTCGGGTCCTGGGATTGAGTTCCACATCGGGCTTTCTGAGGAAAGCCTGCTTCTCCCTCTGCCTGTCTCTGCCTCTCTCTCTGTAGGTCTCTCATGAATAAATAAAGAAAATCTCAAAAAAAAAAAAAAAAAGGTACCTTATTTTAGGAAAGTCAAACCACACACTTTTCATTAGAGGGTAAACAACCCAAAAGGATTTAATCTATGTAAAGAATCTATAGGAAATATGGAGATTTTTTTTAATTTATTCGTGATAGAGAGAGAGAGAGAGAGGCAGAGACACAGGCAGAGGGAGAAGCAGGCCCCATGCTGGAGCCGACGTGGGACTTGATCCTGGTACTCCAGGATCGCGCCCTGGGCCAAAGGCAGGCGCCAAACCACTGAGCCACCCAGGGATCCCCTGGAAATGTGGAGACTTTTAAAGAAATACTCTTTTTCCTCCTCAGGATAGAAAGGCTGTGAGATTGGAAAACAAAAGTTTTATCTTACCAAACATATTAGTAAAGGACATATTCACAGAAGGGAGGATGGTACTTTGCTCAATGGGAAGATGGTCTAAGTAAAGAGAAGAGAGGAATGAACACAATATAGTAGATTGTTGAGGTTTCAAGAGAGGAAGTTAACATGATTTTGAGCACAGTTAGGCTCCAAAGACTGTAAGAGGGGCTATGGATATATTTTTCGTTTCAATTCTCAGAACACATCTTGCAAGGCAGATAATATCCCCAACAGTCACGATTGCCTAAGTTGTAGAAGCAGAATTTGAATTGAGGTCTGTCGGATTTCAAAGCCCACACTCTTTCCAAGACACCATACTGCTTCCCAACCACTTACTGGGCTTCCATGTGCCAGCTTCCTTGCGGGCAATTTCTCATTTTAGTCTCAGGAAAAACAGTTAAGATATTTTTTATAGACAAGCCTGTTTCATTTATATAATATCACAATTTTAATTCTCAAAGGCTCTTTCCTGTTATCTGAATGTTCCTTTATAAGATTTTTTATTTTTAAAGATAAAACCAATACTACACATAAAAGCACAGTTAAAAAGAACATATCCAAGAAAAACGGAATGATTTGCATTGTAGAATGGTGCTTTCAGTTGGCTGATCTCAATAATTAATTTATACCTAGTTTAATAATGTGGCCTAAGCTGTGGTTTCAGGGCTGGCCACACCTCCAGATTAACCTAGGGAGCTTTGTAAAATCGCAAATTCCTGCATCCAGTAGTTGGAGACGTGACTTCACTAATTCTGGAGTGAAGCCTAGGAGTATGTGCTTGCTTTAGTTCTCCACTTAATTTCTGAGCCTTACTTTTCTCATCTACAAAACAGTAATGAAAACATGAATCTCCCCGGATTGTTGTGATAGGTGAGATAATGAGTAAAAAGTGCCTGGCAGTCCTTGGCACACATCCAGTGTAGGCAACAGATAGAGGATACTTAACCCTACTCTTCAAAACATGATCTTGGCTTTATGGAGGTATGCCCCCCCACCCTTTTTCTGTAATTTATAGGCAGTAAATGCTACCCCTATTCCTCCTAAATTTCTATTTATCTTGAGTTTTTCCTTCTTGAAGGCAATCTTTTTACAAAGCTAAGGTGAGCCTAATTGTCTCCAAGCAAACTGCATTTGGTTTAGGCACTATCATGAAGTCATGAAAACATCATCTCTTTCCCTTCAAACTACTTGCTATGAACCCACTGCATGGCTGTGTAAAGTTACATCAAAACGAGTCACAGATACAGATGAGCCATCCTCAGAAACTGTGGCAGGCGGAAATCATGGGATCACTCACCTCTTAGGGGTCAGTATCCACAACATCATGTCAAACCTCAGATGAGAAATCCATACCTGGAGCACCTATCCTGATACCCACAGAGTAGGCAGGTGCACCTTAGACATACCTTAAGGATTTGCTTCTCTGAATCTGCAGTTAACTTCTCTTCCCTTCTTGGGCCCTAAGATGGAATTTTCTCCCTTTTTTTTAATTTAAATTTTTAAAAATAACAACCGTACGTGGTTTTGAAAGTCAAATATCACTAAAAGATTTAAAACGTAAAAGCAAGCATCCACCTGACCTTCTTCTTCCCCAGGAGTCTAGCCCCTACTTCTGCTATTTTCAATACCGTTTTCAATATTTACCTCTACATTCTAAATAATGTTATATATAATTTAAAAAAAATTAAAGTCCACTGTATATGGATTCCTTTTTAAAAAACAAGAGATAAACATTTAGGTCTTTTAGACAACTTCCTGACCTTCTCCATTTCCCCTTCTTCCCAGACTTAAAAAAAAATTATTTATTTATTCATGAGAGACACAAAGAGAGAGAGGCAGAGACATAGGCAGAGGGAGAAGCAGGCTCCCTGCAGGGAGCCTGATGCGGGACTTGACCCCAGGACCCTGGGATCATCACCTGAGTTGAAGGCAGATGCTCAACCACTAAGCCACCCAGGTACTCCTTCCTAGACTTTTACTAAGTTTATATCATGATTTTTGAACATTCAATGTTTATGTTACTATAACTTGTTCACAGATGATTATGATTCCTTTCTTGTACATTTGTTTTCAGTATTGACTTTCTTCACTATTTCTCCATCACTGACTCCCCTCCACATTTTCCAGTCAATAAAACTCCTTTCTATAATTAAAGATGTGAGTTGCATATTTTTCTTGGATGCATCAATTCTAGAATTTATCATCTTGGAGCTCAGTCAGTGACATCTTGGTCCTGCAGGTGTGAAGCACTGCTGCCATACTGGACTCCCCTCTTCCAGTGCTTGGAGAATTCTACTTACTTCTTATCCAAACTTGACCTTTTGCCTCTTGGATCTTTTTCTTAGTTTACTCTCTGGTGTTGGTATAACTCATTGAACTTTGTCTTTGAGAAAAATCTGTGTGGGAAACAATCTTTTTGAGAACTGCAGATCTGAAATTGTATTTTATCTGTCCCTGATTGATGCTTTACCTCAACTGAAATTTCAATTTGAAAGTATTTTTTCTTCAGAATTTGAAGAAATTGCTCCATTGTCTACATGCTTCCAGTGTTGTTGTTGAGAAGTATAACATTATTTTGATTCATAATTATTTTGGGGTTTTGTATTATTATAATCTCTAGAAGCCTTTAGAATCTTGGTTTAGCTCATGGTGATATGAGGTACTTTAAAAAAAATTAAATTATTTGTGCTAGACACTTGATGGGATCATTCAATCTGGAAATTCTCATCCTTCCATTGTGAGAAATGTTTTTGTGTTTTTCTTTGCCAATTTTCCACCATTTTCTTCAGCCTCTCTCTTTGGCTCTCCTATTATGTAGATGTTGGACCTCTCTGGGTTTTTTTCTTTTTAATTAATTAATTTTTAATAATTTATATTTTTCATTTTTAAATTTCCTGTATGGACCACTCTGATTGTCTAATTGTTTTATATATTTTTGTCCTATTTCCTTTCACTTTTTCTTTCAGTTTTACTTTATAGGAATTGCTTCAACTCATCTTACTTACATTTAATAAATTTTAAAAATATATAATAATTTTAATTTCTAAGAGCTATTTTTTATTCTTGAAATTTCTCTTTTCTAAAGCAGCCTATTTTTATTTCAGTGATATATAGTATTGTTTTGTCTCTCTGAGCATATACATATATTTTGAATTTTCTCCTACTTCCTATCTCATCTCCTTTTCTCCAGTTTCTTTTCTTGATCTGTTTCTTTCTATTCTCTTTATTGTTAAAATTTTTCCTCCAGTGGCTGGTGGTCTTTAGCTATCTGTAACATGTAGGAACATACCTGTAAAAAGTATATTAGGAGCTGTGTCTACTTGGGTGAAGTTGTTATCTGGTGGGGATCACTATGGAGTGATTAGACAGGACTTGGCTATTTTGTTGTGGATGGCCAAATGCCATTACCTTGAGGAATTTCTCCAGGGCTAGTTACTTTCCCCGAAGAAGAATTTTCTGCTATTCAGACCGCCAGTATAAACCTGGATGATCATGGGTTCTGAGGACACATAAAGCTGGGAGCCTCACCATCCAGTACAATGACTTTCATGCAAGTCCTCTCATTTTCAGTCCAGTAAAATTACTTCTCAATTGTCTCTGTATCTAGCATCTTGAGTCCAGAAGACCTCTAGCTCCAGCCTAACTTCTTTTTTAAAAACTTTTAAAAAATATTTTATTTATTTATTCATGAGAAGACACACACAGAGAGAGGCAGAGACACGGCAGAGGGAGAAGCAGGCTCCAGGCAGGGATCCCAATGTAAGACTTGATCCTGGATCTCCAGGATCATGCCCTGAGCTGAAGGTAAATGCTCAACCACTGAGCTACCCAGACGTCCCTCCAGCCTAACTTCTCCAAGAGTACATGTCTTGTCTTCTGCTAGGGAGGAGGGAAAGGGAGCAAAAGTTGCCTAGAAAAATGGCATTGGAGAGAGGGTCTGGGGGTCTAACCACTCCTCACATAGGCTTCTGTTCCACGGGCTCTTTCCAGCCTCAGGCTTCACTTCCTCCTTCCCTTCGCTTGGTGTCTACATTTTCTGTTGTACTTGTAGTTTGTTTACTGATGGTTTCCTTCTCCCCAGGCATCCAGCCTTTTATTTTCTCTACTCTGCTGAATTGGTTATCATTCTTTTATCTGCTTTCCATCTTCCAAAATAGCCTTTTTAATCTTTCATGTGTTTTCAGTGTTTCCTCTGTGCAAACTTTCATTTTAACTATTTGAACTACTTAAAACCTAGGTTGTACAGACTGTCTTTTGTTAAATCTTCACTCTGGCTGTGGGGTTGCTCAGCACTTGTGAATACCTTGTGCGGCCCAAGTTCCCCATGAGAATGAGTTTCAGGTGGTAGGAGAGGAATGGAAGATTGCAAACTACCTCCTGGTACCTGTCTTCCTCAGTGCACTACAGGCTGGGGATGACACCACAAAGAGGCAGTATTTTCTGCTCCCTTTATATATATATATATATATATATATATATATATATATATATATATATAGTGTATATATATATATAAAGTGTATATATATATATATATATATATATACACACACACACATATAATGTTAAAGCTAAAGTAAGAAAACATTCTCAATCATTCAAATGACTATGAATCAAGATTTCTGGACTAGAAATGAGATGGTTATATGAGCCCATGCTTTTCTTCTCTCCTGAGACCTAGGAGGCACATCTTTCACCAGCCGAAGGCTAGTCTGCACCCCTGCTCAAGATAAACTAATTTAAGAAAAGTATCTTCAATCCTCATGTCTTCTCCAGCCGACCTATTTTTCACACCAAGAGTCAATTCAGACTATATCTTCCTCATTCTCTGCATGCCAGTAGATGGTCATTAAATCCCTGTTCTGAGGTCAATAATGTCTCTTCCCCTCACTTCTCCACCACTTCTATTCATGTCTTCTTGGAACCTCAAAATATGGCCTTATTTGGAAATAAGGTCTTTGCCAAAGAGTTGGTTAAATTAAGATGAGTTTATCCTGTATCAGGGTGGGCTCTAATCCCATGACTGGTGTCCTTATAAGAGATATTTAGAGAAACACAGAAACACATGGAGGGGAGAAGACCATGTAATGACAGAGGCAGAGATTGGAGTGACCCTGCCATATGCTTAGGAATACCAAGGATTCCTAGCCACCACCACCAATTGGAAGAGACAGGGGAAGATTCTTCTCTGAGAGCCTTCAGAGTGAGCATGGCCTTGCTGACACTTTGACTTTGGACTTCTGGTCTCCATAACTGTGACAGCATAAGTTTTGATTATTTTAGTTACCCAGTTTGAGGTACTTTGTTACAGCAGCCCTAGGAAAATGATACCATCTCATTGATTCTATTTCTTCAATTCTCCTCCTATTGATCCCGTTACAGGCCAAGCATAATGACCTCAGTTAAAGCTCTATAATTCCTGAGCTGGATTACTGCAATGGAAATTTGTTTATGTATTCCAAAGTTGTTCTTGCTGTATCCTACCATGTAGATACACTGCCCTCTTAGTCTGTGGATTTTCTGATGTTTTGGTGCTCTCAATACTGGCCCTCTTGAGTGTAAGCTATCAGTAGTGGTTATGTACAGCAACTTTTATAAATCCAGATGATTGCCAGATAGACTCAGGTATCAGGGACCAGTGTGGAACCCTGAACCATCACTGGAGCTCCTATTTCACCATTATCAATGGAAATGGAAGGTTCTTGATTAGTCATGTTTAATATTCTTTCTCTTTATGACATCTTAGGACCTTGTGATCTTAAATCTGCCTCATAGCAAACTTTGGGGTGTATATCTGACAAATAGCACATAAGTCATATCTGCTGGAGTAGGATTGAAGGAGCCGGAAGCTCCAGAGCACGTGTCAGGGATGGATGGTGAAGTTCTTAGCAACTCTGCACACCTTGCCTCATCTGCCAAAGGAAGAGAGTTAAACCCAGTGATCTCTGCATACCCTCCAAGCTCCAACCTCAGATGAACATAATAACAAGTGTGGATGAGAATCACAGCCATGTTTATTGAGGCCCCAAAAGAACCCCCAGATGATCACATTTAGCCCCGCGGCTCTATGCTGTCTCAGCAGGTAGTAATAATTCCAGATAGTTGGCAGCCAGTGTAAGGTTGCCGAAATTGCTCTGTGAGTGAAAGTAGCTCCTTTCAGGAATCTAAAATGCTTATCCTGTGAAGAATGAAGATATACCTTCAGTCTTTCATTGTCTAACTTAGGTAATAACTGTCATATCCAACATTAACCAAGTGACTACTATGGATGAGTAGTGCACTAAGGGATTCACTGCCCTTCTGAAAGTTAATCTTTATCAGAATTTGTCATTCATACAACATGTAGTTTTAGCCTTTATTTCCTCTTTTTTTGGCACGAGAAATACAAGAGTGCACAAATAACACTCAGTCTCTCATCTCCCGAAGCATTGTAATGATTATCCCCACTTTATAGAGGAGAAAACTGAGGTGTAGCAAGGTTTTATAACCTGCCTGAGATGATATTACCAGTAAATGGCAGAGACAGGACTAAACTCATCTGAAATAGAGGCACCTAATTGCCTAGCAGAAGTTTTGAGTGCCCAACTTCCTTACTCAACAAGAGAATTGGCAAAATGTTTCTGGGTCACAGGTATCAGTGGCTAACATTAATGACCAACATTCAGGCAACTTTCCAGTATTTTCATAGGTTTCCAATACGCTTCCAATATAGGAGGCACAGCTATTCCTGTTTAGATTTAGGGGACAGAGATGGGGCGCCTAGGTGGCTCAGTCGGCTGAGTATCTGCCTTCGGTTTGTGTCATGATCCCAGAGTCCCGGGATCGAGCCCCATGTTGGGCTCCTCACTCAGCAGAGAGTCTGTTTCTCCCTCTGCCTCTCCCAGCTGTTATGTTCTCTCTCTCTCAAATAAATAAATAAATAAATAAATAAATAAATAAATAAATATTTAGGGGACGGAGATTTCAAGGATACCATGCAAGACAGGGCTGAAATCCACGCTTTCTCTGCCCTTACACATAACTTCATTTTCCCCAATTTTCACTCCTCGTAGGCTCCTGCTCAATGACTATGGCCTAGAGTGATGTAGGCAGCATGTTCTCCGCAGATTTTTCCATCTCTGGTGAGGTGAGACGGACTGCACATTCAGACATAGCATGTGCATCTGAAGCCATAGTGGAGTCCTGGAGGGAAAATACAATTGCTTTGTGTGTCAAGGCAACAATGTGTTGGAATTGCTAAAGGAATTATAATTATGCTTGCTTGTTTCCCCAGAATCAAACAGAAAGTGAAGGCAGCTTTGGTGAGTACATGTGATTCTTTTTCATTTTTTATGGCACAAAATGTACACTGGAAATAGCCATAGTAACCATTTTTTTTTTGATAACCTTACTTTGTCCTCATTGGAAGCATTAAAATTTATGAATAGTGTTAATGGAAATCTTTTAGTGTAACTCTGTAGGTGCCGTGTTTTTAACCTTTTACCCCATCACTGTGGGGCGGGGGGCGGGTGCGGAATTCGTCCTGCAAAGCTTTCACAAGAAGTACATTTCACATGAACATGAATTTCCCATTTGGTGTCTCTTGCCCCCACATTTTTACTCCACCCCTGTTGGCCAGTGTTGCATTAACAGCATTAGGATTTTTATTTTCCTGATCTAAGGGCAGAAGAATTGGGCCCATTATATCTGGTAATTTATCAAACAGTTTCTCTATCACAAAGAACATTTTTTTCCTCTCTCTGGGTTTCTGGCAGCTCATCTCACCCTGCCAGGGGGAGATTGAACACTTTAATCTTTTGAAGAGTTCACATCAGAAGATTTCACCACATGCCTCTAAGATTTCACCTCATGAGAAATTCCCCTTCAAATCTGTGGTTTTGCCTCTTCCCAGGACCTTTTGAATTCCGTAATGGTGTCATGTGTTGGCTGTGGAGTTTGCTCGCTTTGAAGCAAATACAGATGCTTTTACTAGTCTCTTTTGAAAGAAAAAGGTTGGTGATGATGTTGGGAGGAGGGGTTGGAAATCCTTCAACAGCCAGAAGATGATCTTTGGATAATTCGAGATGCACCGTGGGGCATTGCTAATACCCCACCTCCTGAGGCTGGAGTAAATATTAACGCTCTGATGGCTGGTGTCTGGGATAAATACTTGTGGTAGAGTAGCAGGCTCATCTGCCCTCAGCAACACTCGTTGAGAGCATGAGAAGCTTCCTCCCAACTCTGGCTGCACATTAGCACCAGCTGAGGAAATGCGGGGGAATACCAGCACCTAGGGCCCTCCTCACCTGGCCAACTAAATCAGAACTCCTGATTTGGGGGCGAGGAACCACAGACTTTGAGAGCTTCTTAAGTGATTCTAGCATGCATCTCACACTCATTCTGGGCCCCGTTGCGGGGAGAGAGCTCTGGAGGGAAGTGCAAGCCTTAATCATCCCCTCTGTCCATCCGCACCAGCTGCCTTGCTCTTTCCCCTTTGCATCTCCAACCTGGGGAAGCAGCTGCCTAGAACAATAATGGAGTGGGTGGCCAAGGGCTCCCTTTGGCGCGGTGAGTCCACTTTATGCAATGCCCAGGCTCTTACCCAGAGCCGGGCAGTGTCAAAGCAACCGAGGAGCTTGGGGGGCTTGGGGAGCATGTTTACATGCATCATCTTTAAGAGGAGAGTCCTAAGTAAACGTTCTTAGGCTTTTCCCCACATTTCCAGCAATGGATCTTCTGTCCCAGGTCTGCCTTCCTTGGGCATTCCAAAGAACATTCCTATTCAGTGCAGTTCTTTTTCAGTCGGATCTGGGAGGACCTCTCCATGGCGGTAGTGACCTCCAGGGCCAGAGGCACCTGCACTGGGCTTGCTGGTTCTATGCTCCAAACAGAAAGCAAAGGCCAGATAAAGAGGGGAGGAGGCAGATTTTCAACTTTGCAGCACTGGTGCTCCTCAATGAAATAAAGACAATTTATTAAAGTGAAAAAAAATCAGGAAACTCAGTAGCTTTGATTAGACTATTTGTTGGTCTTGTGTTACATAGATTATTCCCAGGATTTGTGTAAATTTAAATGAGCATGAAATGAAGAACTTCATGAGACAGGAGAGGGCTCCTGGATGCTGTACTCGTACATCTTCATTTTATCCTGGGTCTTCCCAGCACCGCCCTCTCGACCACACATTCCCTTAGTGATTCATCTTAAAAAAAAAAAAATGTATCAAACAACAAAACTGTATAGTTACGTATAGGCACTGACGGGGAATATACACCTGTGTGCCTTGAAAATTCATCCTAAGTGTTTTAATGTTACAGAAGTAGAGTATGGTTATCACAGTACAGTTAGCACATGTTAAGTAACAACAACAACAACAAAATTGCACCATCCCACCATCCAATTAAACGTCCCTGTTGATTTTTTTCTCTTCCTCTGTCCCTTCCAACAAAAATGGTATTTTATCATGGCTATTTTGCAATCTGATTTTTTAAAAATGATTTTATTTATTTATTCATGAGAGACACACAGAGAGAGGCAGAGGCATAGGCAGAGGGAGAATGAGGTTCCCTGCGGGGATCCTGATCCCAGGACCTCAGGATCAGAACCTGAGTTCTCCTACAGGAAGGCAGATGCTCAACCACTGAGCCCCCCAGGCATCCCTGCAACCTGCTTTTATTTTTCACTGAGGATATACACATATTTCGATGTGTTTATTTAATATTTCTTGAAGGTTGCATAGTATTCCATAATGTGGGTGTACTTTAATTAATTTAAGTGATGTCCACACATGGATATTTAAGTTGTGTCTATTTTTTTTCTCTATTTAATCTATAAAATTCTGCAATAAAGTTTATTTATTCAGACACACCAAATGAGGTACTGAAAATGCTTTCTGAAGCTGCAGGAGGAATAAAAGCCCTGACCATAGTGCTTGTGGATGTGCTGAGGTGTGTTGTGCCTGCCGCTCCCCCACCTGGACCAGCTTCAAGCTACAGGCGTGCTGGCCTTGAATGTGCTGCTGGAAGATGTGAGGGATGAGCGGACGGTTCACTCAAGCTCCCATGAGTTGACTCCGGCTCGACTGGGATCTAATATTTTAGCGTGAATCCCTGAAAGTGGAATTTCTGGGTCAAAGGGTATGAACACTGGAGAAAATTTTTATCTGTTCTTGTCGAGCTACCCTATGGAAAGATCAAAATTTATACCCCCATCAGGAGCAGATGGGTGGGTTCAGAAGCTTCTGACTTCCCAAGGGCCCCATCCATCCTAAGTTTGAAGGACTACTTCTGCAGGTAGTGAGATGTCCACCTCTAGTGGGGGAGCTCTTCTCATATTGGTAAGCTGGTCAACCAAGCTCTTGGCCACACATTCAAATATAAAAGGCAGGGCTGGCCTGAATCTTCGAGATGTCTCTTTTAACTCTGAGGTTTTAGGAGTTAAGCAAAAAACAACAAATGAGATGCCAGGAGACAATTCATAATGAGTACCAAGCACATGTGATGGAAGGGTTTGGAGGAAGGAGACTGGGTGTGTAGAAGCCTTCACAGTGGGGAGGCTTGTTCCACAAGAAAAAGTATTAGCTGGCGGTTGAGTTGATGGGTCTTCATCAATAGGTTTTGATCATGGAAGCTGGGATACTTGGCTCAGTGGCCTACTGGATGAACGAGGGAGGCATGTGTTTGTCTGGAGAAGGAAGGCCATGTTTGTCTGGAGAATGCTCTCCAGGGCAGCCCATGCCCACCACCCAAGGCCTCCCGTCAGAGGCAATTCTTCAGAAAAGGATCCTGCCCATAGTTCTAGCCAGTTTTTCTCAGCCGACCCCCATCTGACTACCATCACTTGTCTCCCTCTTTCACCTTAGGGGTTTAAAAAATCCAAATTGCAATTCATGTCTCCACTACTGAACCAAGAGAATGTCCGGTGGGCAGAAGTGTGCGGTACCAGTGAGATCTACAGCTCTGGTTCCTTGCCAGGGATCAGAGGTTCCACAGCTTGCTCGAGTTTGTACAACCCAAATATCAGGTAGGATGAAGGTTTATATTCTGTGTAGAGAGCTGTCCCAAGAATTTATCGATGTTTGCGGCATCTAATTACTCTATAGCCAGAGTAGGGCAGGAGGAGAATCTTCTATCTTTCCTGTTGACCTTTGAAAAGTAGCATCCTGTGACTTTCTCCATAAAGCCCCTGACCTTCAAGCAGCTAAATCTTCAACTTTTCCACAAATTATTGCACTTTTCCCCCAATGTTTTTTTTTTTTTTTTTAACAAATACGTAATGGCATGGGTGTTTGCTTTTGCCACTAGGAGGGGAACTGGGGGAGGGGAAGTGACTGTCTGGAGGGCGAGGCCCTCCCTGCACAGCACCTTCCCCCTGCCTGGGACTCAGCAGCTCACTGGGGATGCCTTCAAATGAGACAGGAAACATTTTAGGCTAAGAAATGGTCTTAAAAAACCATTCTCACGCCAGATGAAATCTCAGATCTTGTGATTTTGTTTGTCTTTTCCCTTCTCGGCTGTTTTCTTTTGAAGTCTGAGACTCCTTTCTTTGTGCAAGTGTAGTCGTGACTGGTGAATTGTGGTTTATTTTAAGACAAGAAAAGAAGCAGAGTAAAGACACGCCTATTGTCATCCATTAGTAAAATTCGAGCCTGCGCAGCCTTGTCCAGACACGCAGAGGAGCATGCTGTGCTCGAGGATGCTCGGGCTGGGGTCCCCTTGCCCTGCTGGATGGGGATGGAGGGCCCTTGCTCGAGCACCGTGATGACAATGCAGGCTTGGGTGTTTGCATTTTCCTTTCCTTCCCAGGCCCGCTAGTTGCCCCTGCCTTAGTTCAGAGCTCTATTCTTTTGGGTCTGAAGGATTATAGTCAACTCCTTATTCATTTTCTTTAGAATCTGTCTCTCTGAGCAATCTTTTCTGCATACCACAGCCAGAAAAAGGCTGGAATGTCAAATCAACCCCATTACTTCCCTGTCTAAAATTTTCAATGGCTTCTTATTTCCTACAGGATAAATTCTCAGTGCATTACGTAACACTTACAGTGTTTCTTAGTTAACCACCATCTCGCCCTCCAGCCTTATCTCCCAGCTCTGTCTCTGGATCACTCATGGCCTCTAAAGTGATGCATTTACCAGGGCACATCGCATGGCCAAGACCGAGAGCAAAGCCTGTGTCTGCCAAGAAGTCTTTGTTGGAATGCCACCCGAGGGAACACTTCCTGCTTGGAATTAGATTTCTTCTCATTTGTATCATTCATAGATTTTTAGGATCGATGGGGGCTTTAGCTATCTTTGTCCAATCTTCCGGCACTATAGAGGAGGGAACTAAAGTTCAGGGATGAAGTGAATTACCCAAAGCCACCAATAATGACAAGAACAGCTGCCACTTATTGACTACTTTTCTATATGCCTGGCCAAGTGGTGAAAGCATCACAGTGAATTATCTCAATATCCTTACTCAATTACAGAGAACTTGAGGCCCAGAGAGATTCAGTAACTCCTTTCATCCCTGGTTGGGCCAGCACGGGCCCGGCTCCCACCCAGTTGCCCAGTGCCAACACCTGCCCTGGCTCTGCCCTCCCATGATGCACGTCACAGGCTGCTTAGTTATATTTGTGGGTGCACCTATTGGTCCAGCTCTATTTGTAAGCTTCTGGGTAGCAGGGCCCTTACCTTACAAGCCTTTGGACTCCACATTATAGATTCTCCACAAATATTTTGTGCTCCCTCCATTGTTGCCCATCTGGAGAAGTTGAATAGCTTGCTAATGCTCTAGAAGCCCCCAGCCCTTCTCTCCCATGCTGCCTTGCATGCTGCCCTTTTCCCTCACAGACGTGATTTCACTTATGTCTCTAATGTCTACCTCTGTCTGAACATCTGGCACTTGCTATCCTTGTCACACTCACCACGGTGCTGTGCTGAGGTCCTGCTGACACAACCAATATGAAACCCTGTCCTTTGCTGAGCACAGGAGTTCCATGGCCCAAAAGTGTTCCACTCATCACCCTACCCTTATCCCCTAACAGTAAAATGGCCTCGTGCTAGTCAGTCCTAAATCAGTGCATTTGAGATAAATACATGAGTTTCATCTTCTAGTAAGAACATGCAATGGATAGAGCCAAGAAGCATCTACCTGCCCTCCAGGATGGGGCAGGCTGGGTGAAGGAGCTGGTCCCAGGGTACTTGCCCTGTGCTCAGTGCCAGCACAGTGAGAAGCTGTGTGCACACATTGTATCCTCTCACCCTCATCGTACCTCTATGGCATAGATATTTTTATTTCCACTGAATAAATGAGGAAATTGGTGCTTTAAAGATCCATAGCTCACCCTGGGTCACACTTTGAGGCAGGACCAGGTTTTTAACTCACCTCTGGCTCTGAAATCCATGTTTCCCTCCCAAACAAGGCTTTGTTGATGTATACACTGTAAGAAGGGCAACATCACAAATCTCCCACAGGCATGGACCTGTGTATGGTAATCCTTCTGTGCTGATGGGGTCAGAGGGCTGTGGGCTGGGCAGGTTTGGGGAGCCTTGTGTTACTTACGATGAAATGATCCCTAGACTTCCAGTTGACCAGACAAGAACAGAATGCTCACCAGGATCCAGGGTGGGGTCAATCAGGACAAGTCATGTCAAGTTAGCTTCTTTCATCTTGGGAAAGGAGGTAGTATTACCAGATATAGAGGCCAAACTGAGAAATGACAGAAACACCATATAACTAGAACTATATTCCTAGAATAACCTTGCAGATACATGAAGAAGTAGATTGGTGATGACTTCTAGAACTTTCTATAATTGGATTGTAACTGAAATTGACTAATAGACTGAAGAGATATTGATGAACAGAGTGAAATATTGGGGCAGTTTATTCTTAGCGATTTGTAATTTTCAACACTTTTTGAAAAGATTTTATTTATTTATTTGAGAAAGAGAGAGTACAAGCCGGGAAAGAAGCAGAGGTAGAGAGAGAGAATCTCAAGCAGGCTCCCTGCTGAGCTCAGAGCCTGTCCCAGGGTTCCATCTCATGGCCCTGAGATTGTGACCTGAGCTGAAGTCAGGAGTCGGATGCTTAACCAACTGAGCCACCCAAGCATACCTGTTGTTTTCAACACTTTAATCAATAGCTTGGAGGAAATACCAGAGGGTATGCCTGGTCTCTGGTGGCTGTAGGAGTTGGCACTTTCCATACTCCCTCCCCCTTGGATATCTCTCCTTTTGGAGGACCCTTGTTATTTTGGCCACTGGCTTTTTGTCAATTTCTTCTATGGATTCTTTATCCTTTTGCCTGTTCTTTAGAGATAACCCAGGTTCTCAAAATTCTTTCTTGGGCATCTTTATCTCTTCTCATTGAGAGACCATCTGTTCCCATGGATTCACTTTGCGTCTTTCAGAATGGCAGTTCATGACTTTCAGACCCAGCTGAGGTTGGGTGTCTCTGCTTTACCATCCCACATGTGCTTTGTACCAAGCCCAAACTCAACCCATGTTCTTCCCCTACAAACCTGGTCCTCCTCCTTCAGTCAATGGATGGAGCTCCTTTTTACCATTTGTCCTTGCCAAAAATTCCCACCGAGGTCTCTGATTTCATTCTATTTTTCCTCACAGTCAGTTGCAGCATCTGTTGTTTCTAAATGTCCTAAATATGCCCATCCTTCCCCGTCTCCATTGCTGTCACTGCCATTCCTGCTTGCATCATGCCTCAGTGAGACTATGGAAAGTTTCCTAAGTTAGGACCCTGTAACTGCTGTTCTGTATCGGTCTTTCTCCCTTCATAACATACTGAGGGGTGTAGCCAGAGCAGTCTTGTAAAAGTGCCAATGTGCTCAGGGCACTGGCCTGATTACATCAAGTCAGCTGTTTCTGTACCTCTTGCCCCCAGTTTCTGACAGAACTTACTCTGTCGGTATGCTCTACATCTGCTTACTCTTCAGCCTCTTCCCTCAGGACTCCAGGACCCTGGACACAACACTTCAGGAAGGAAATTTTATTTACTTCTGGGATAGGGCACGCTTTCTCTTATTTTTGGGACGTTGTACATGCAGTTCCTTTTTCCTGGAATATTCTCTCCTCCACTGGCATAGGGAGTTCCCGCTCACGTTTTATTTCTCACCTTAGATTTCCTTTCCTTCAAAAACCTTCTCTGATGCTCCAAGCTTGAGTTAGCTGTTCTTTTTAATGTGCTCACCCGGCTATCACTTATATAGAGGTAGAATGACCTAGAAAAGGGGTATCCAAAGAAAGATGGGAAAAAATTATCCTATGGGCTAAAATGCTCAAGGGATATACTGAGGTTTGGCCATGTTTGATGTGTTTTGTTAATAAATAAGATAAATGACATAAAACTGGTGGGGAAATCCTCCTGTTATAATCTTTCCATGGGTAAAGATAATGCATTCCCCAGAGACCTTCATCATGTTCCTAGACAATCCTCACATGGTCTTTTTGGCTGATTGTACACCTTTCACACTCCCCAATGTTCTCCTTGCTTAATTAGACAGATTTCTACTAGAGCAAGTGAGTACTCAACCCAGCATTTAATTGCTCTGCTATACATAACAGTTTATCCTTTTGTGACATGCCCACAACTTTGATTCCCACAACTTTCCTCTTAAGATTTTTTGTTGTTGTTTAATTGCATGAATTACAAGGGATATGACCCTGGAATTTGGGGAGAAAATGAAAAATAATTTAAGAAAAGATTGCTAGTAAAGCTGACAGCTCATTTATCAATGCCAATTCTATTGCCTACTCGTGGCTGGTAGGTGAAGAACTCCATGAATCACATTTATAACTTATGGCTGGCATTTGAAGCAGTGAGGTTTCATGTCTTTAATTTGTGAAAATATTACTAGGTTATTGCCTATTTTCTTCTTGAGATATTCTTTTGAATCTTGCAGTCTGTTCATTAGTCTGCTTGGATAACATTTAAAAACACATGTAAATAAAATCATACTGCATTGACTCACATACTAGTTGTAAACATCTTGTAATAACTGGAACAACACTAGCACATTGTAGGCTCCCAATGTTTATTGAATTAAAGTGAATGATGTTCAAATTTTTATTTATTTTAACTTCAGAACACTCTTTTTTTGGTTTTTGTTTGCACATATAAACTACAAAAAACAAATTATAAATTTGCTTTTTGTAGTTTAGAGAATTTCATTTCAATGTATAGTAACAGTTTGCTTTATATTATGACAATGTTCATATAGATATTGACCTGAAAAATATAAAATCATATATTAGGAAAAAATGATGTTGAAAATTTAAAGAGAAGAGTCATTTCCTCCAATTCAGCCAGTTGACTCCTGAGAGTGGATTTTTAATTCTTTATCTTATCAATTTTATGTCTCACCTGAGTCTTAAATAATCATGGAGGAAACACACTGTACTGGTTTATTAAGACATAAATAACTATTCTCTGGGTAGGAAAAACACAGTAAAATGTAATATTCCACTGTTAAAGAGGTGGTAAAAAAGTTAATAGTACAGAATGGAACATGGGAAAGCTACTTTCTAAAGACTAGTACTAAAGACAATAGATCTGGGAAAGTCTTGATGGGCCCAGAAAAATACATGTCTGAACCGAGATACCCATGTATGGCAAAATAATGCCACAAACAAACAGTATTTACATGCTTTATGCTTTTCGCTCACTTACAGAAACATCATTTTTTTTATATGGGTACAATGTGTAATTTAAAACTTTAAAAAGTATAGTAGACCTTGAATGATGTGAGGGTTGGAGGCACTGACCTCCACACAGGTGAAAATCCACACATAACTTTGGACCCCCAAACTTCACTCATAGCCTACTGTTGGCAAGAGGCCCTACCAAAAACATAGTCAATTAACACATATTTTGTATAAGTTTTACATACTGTATTTTTATAATAAAGTAAGCTAGTTAAGAGGAAATGTCATCAAGAAAGTAATAAGAAACAGAAAATATATTTATAGTATTGTATTTCTTGAAAAAAATTCACATAAGTGGACCCATGCAGTTCAAACTCAGACAGTTCAAGGGTGAACTGTAATTCTGACTTCACATAAAGAAGAAGAAATCAACTTTGAATTTAAGGACAAAACTGTTATTTTGCCTATAAGGCCCAAATGTCTCAAATGTTTTGTGGATATGTGACAAGCATTAATAACTTGATATTTGCATTAGTACAAATGTTTTGTTAAATAGGCATGGGCCCTTTCATTAAACTTTTTACCAAATTTGGAGATTTTTTTGGTCATTATTTTTTTCCATTATTTACTCCTGCCCCATTATCTCTCCTCTCCTGTGATTCTTATATGTATAGTATTTATTTGTGCTATTGTCCAATAATTTCTGAGGGTCTGTTCATGTTCCTTCAATTATTTGTCCCATTTCTTCTGAGTGAGAAATTTCTATTTATCTATCATCAAGTTCACTGAGTCTTCTGCTACTTCTAACATTATTAAGCCATGCCCAGAAAAATTTCAACTCAGTTGTGTTTTCAGCTCTAGAATTTGCATTTTTAAGAGCTTGTTGTTTTAAAAGTAGTTTTAGATTCACAGCAAAATTGAGGGGAAGACAGAATGATTTGTCATATGCCCGTTTTCCCTACACACATGCACACCTGTCCCCTTACCAACATCCCCTATAGCATACAATTCACTCTTAGTGCTGCACATTCTATGGGTTTGAACAAATGTATAATGGCACTTGTTCATCAATCTGGTGTCATATGGAGCATTTTCACTGTCCTCTGTGACCTACCTATACATCCCTCCGGCCCCTTTAGTGACCAGTATCTGTCATAGTTTTATCTTTTCCAGAGTCTCATAGAGTTGGAATCATACAATATATAGTCTTTCCAGTCTGGCTTCTTTCACTTAATAATATCCATTTAACTGTCCTCCATGTCTTTTCATGGCTTGATTATTTCTTTGTCAGGACCACAGTTTATTTCTCACTCACTTACTAAAGGACACTTTGCTTGCTTCTAAATCTTGGCAATGATGGAAAAAGCTATTATAAGCACTTGTGTGCAGGTTTTTTGGTGGAATTTACATTTTTACAGTTCTATTTATCTCCTGAAATTACTCATTTATTAATTTATAATAAAAGTACTTCCCTTTGCATCCCTGAATACTTCTGTGATAATTGCTTTAAAATTTTGTCTGCTAGTTGCCACATCTAGGTCATCTGGGGGTGATTGTTTTACTGATTTTTCTCTTTAATTTTGGTCAGTTTTCCTATTTCTTCATATGTACACTGATTTTTAATTGAATTTCAGACATAAGACTGTTACAGAGAGCATGGGTTCTGTTCTATTCCTCTGAAGAGTATTGATTTTCATTCTTGTAGCAATTAACTTGTCTGGATTCAAACTCCAAATTCTGTCTCCCCATAGAGGGCAGAAGCTAAAATTCTTGCTTTATTATTTAAGGTTTCAGCTGCTGTTTTTTTAGGGGGATCACTGAGTTTTCTGTGCACACATAGTTTGGGAGTCAGAGTTCAGCCCTCTGCATCTCTTTCCCTCCCAGAATTTCCTCTCCTACTTGCAGCTGCTCTGCCATATGTCTTCTCCATCCTCCAACACTGTTTGCAGGGAGAGCTTCCTGCTGCACGAGATGCATGGAGTGGGGTGTATCCTTGGTCAAAGAGTGGCAAACAAACAAATCTTCTTATTGGTCTTTTCATCTTTTCAGGGTAGACTCCATTCCAGTAACTGCCCTTTGTTGGTCATTTAAAAACTTAAATGACACATAAACCTAAAATTGGTCTTTTAAAAACTGTCCATATTTTCTTTTTTTAAAAGATTTTATTCATGAGAGACACAGAGAGAAAGGCAGAGACATAGGCAGAGAAAGAAGCAGGCTCCCCACAGGAAGCCTGGTGCAGGACTCAATCCTAGGACCCTGGGATCATGCCATGAGCCAAAGGCAGACAGATTCTCAACCACTAAGCAATCCAGGTGCCCCCCAAACTGTCCATATTTTCTAACTTTTTTCTGCAACAGGGTAATCTGACCATGCAAATCCTCCATTGTTTCCTTTTTGTTTTGATGACTATGAATGATTCTGTAAATTGCCTAGATATGTTGGTGATTGGTCAGTGTTAATAATGTGACTTGTTTTATACAGAGAACTAACAGAAGTCAAGTCTTAGAGTGGAGAGGAGCTGGGATGCAAACTGACTGATCTGGCATTTTTAAAAATAGGGTCTTTTTTAAAAAAGATTTTATTTATTTATTTGAGAAAGAGAGAGAGAGAATAAGCAGGAGGAGTGGCAGAGGCTGAGTAGGGAGCCTGACTCAGGGCTTGATCCCAGGACTCCAGATCATGACCTGAGTCAAAGATAGATGCCTAACCAACTGAGCCACCCAAGTGCCCTGAAATTGGGTCTTAAAATGGTAAGTGTTGAAGTATTTATAGTATTTACTCATGCAAATTTTTTTTAATTTACTGAACAGATAATTTATAAAAACATGCAAATTTGCTTGGACGAATATTTAAGATGACTCAGATGTAGAAGACTGTTCTCGAGAAACTGAAAACCCCGAAAAAAAACCAGGAAGATATATCCTAAGTTATGAAGGTCAACAAAGCTAGAGAACAGAAAGGACTGGGTCCTAATTCTTGTTTAAGACCTTCTTTTACCCCTGAAATAGCATATGCACTGTGGGCTGGTTTAAATGAAAGTTGCCAATAGTTAAATAGCAAAATTCCAGATAGCTAAATTCTTGGGGGGGGATAGTAGAAAGACAAGTAGGTAAATGTTTGAAACAGAAAATAATAGAATAATTACAATTTCTGCACAATATGGAACTCTTTATAAGAAATACTCAATTACAAAGTTCTATTTCACTTTACACAGCATCGAAAATTTCAGAGCTGGTAGATGAGAGTAGGATAAATGTTCAGAATTGAAGAGAGAGCATAGTAGTCTCCAGAGGGCCAATATTCCAGGAAAGCAAATTTCTTAAAATGTCCAGGAAAGGTGTGATCTTTGATCAGTTATGGCCAGGAAAGCTGATAATTCTCTCTACACAAAGACGAAACCCATGCATGCCCATGAAGGTGGCATGGGACATGACAGGGTGAGGCAGAGCCAGTCCTGGGAGAAGTGTGAAATTAGACCAGTCTTGGTCAGAAATTTCCCTTAGGATGTACACTACAGGTTTCATTAATTCTCTGGTCAGTGGGGATTTGACATTTATACAAGAACCATTATAGATAGATAGATGATAGATAGATGATAGATAGATAGATAGATAGATAGATAGAGATAATAATAGATGTAGAGATAGAGACATAGGTAAATAGATAGATAGAGATATGCATATAGATATCTAAACACACATATGTATGAAATGGGGCTTTGGTTCACTGTTCAGAATAGCACACATAGTTATCATTTCATTTTACAGACTTATTTATTCATTCTCTCGTTGATGGATTCTGATTTTTGATTATCATAAAGAATATTACTATGGACATTCTTGTATGGGTCTTTTAGTGCACAAAAGTACACATTTCTTTCTCTACTCAGCAATATACCTGAGTCCTAGGGTAGCCATATGTTCAATCTTAGTAGATACTGCTTGAAAGTTTCTCAAATGATACATAAATAAATACACACTCATACCAACAATGTACATGTTCTAATTGCTCCACATCTTTCCAACTCTTGCTATTGGCAGTCTTTTTAATTTTAAGTTTTTTGCTGGTTATGTTGTAGCAACGTTTTTACTTTTAATCTGCATTTCTTTGACAACTAAGTGGCTAAGGACATTTCATGTATTTATGGACCATTTGGATACCTTATTTTGAGAAGTCTTTTGTCTGTTTTTCTGTTTGGTTACCTGTCTTTTTCTTACTAGTTTGTAAGAGTTCTTTTTTTTCGAATTTAAAATCAATTAGCATATAGTGTATTATTAGTTTCAGAGGTAGAGTTTAGTGATTTATCAGTTGCATGTAACACCCAGTGCTTATTACATCACTGGCCCTCCTTAATGTCCATCACCCAGATACCCCATCCCCCTAACCCCCTTCCCTCCAGCAACCCTCAATTTGTTTCCTAGAGTTAAGAGTCTCTTATGGTTTGTTCTTTATATAATGTTTATGGATGTACACAGTGTAAGGGATTTAGTGTAGAGTTACAAGTTAGAACTTGCCCGGAGCTCTTCATTGTTCCTGAGTGTTCCCTGGAAACTCTACAGGATGGCAGGTTAAACATATTTTTACTACTTTGGGTGTGTTCCCTGGTAGGACCAGGCCCAGATTAGATAAGAAAGAATAGTCTCCATGGGATGCTCACTTCTTGCCTTCTCTGCTTGCCTAAACATGTGGGAGCAGGTTAATGTTCACCTGGGTGCTCAGTTACTACTGTCCCAACAATTACCTCAAGACCAATAACCTCCTGAAACTTGGCATGGTTGGCAACATTTACCAAATGTTCTGCAGTAGTGCTGAGGTGACAAGGAAAAGAAAATCTCCCACATTCCACAAAGAGCTGGAGCATCCCAGGAGCTAAAGGATACTTAGATGTCAACTTTCTCCTGATAGACAGTGGCCTCAACTTTGCCCAGACACTCCTAGTGGCGGGAAATTCCATCCTGTATTTTTCAAGGCAAACCAGCCCATTATTGGTCAGCTCTAATTAAGAGAAAATCCTGATCTATATTCATGAGATGTGGTTCCCTATTGCTTCCTCTACCCATGGGTCTTTGCTCTGCCCCTTGGAAGGACCAGGTGTCAGGGCACTTCCTCTCTTTCCTTTCGAGTACCTGAGATGCCATCTTGTCACTATGTCTTCCCAACTGTTCCTTTAGACTGAAAAGAAAAACTAACCCTTTTGGAACAACTATCTTTAAGCTGATTAAAAAACAAAACAAAACAAAACAAAAACCACCGCGGTCAAAGAATGCACTAAAATCAAAGATGAGCAATTTATCGAGCACATTTTTTTTTGGTTCGGTAACATCCATCACTTCCCCCTTTGTTTATTTTTCCTCTTATTAAACAGTGATTACCAAGTAGCTCCCAGTAGGCTCATTAAAATCCTTAACTTCCTTTATTACAGGCAAAGCCCCTCATTCTGTAGACCAGTTTCCCGCCTGCCTGCCTACACCTGCTGTTACCTTTTTTGGATTATTGTTAACAGAATAATTTGGCAGTGGGGATCTTTTAAGCGTGTGGCCCTGGTGAAAAGCGAAGTGCTGCTCGAATTTTCCTTTTGTGTGTGTTGTTCATATTTCAAGGTAATTTGCGGAACCATTGTAATGCATCTTCGCTCATTTATATGAGGAACTGTCATTCATAATTCTGTTTCCTGAAATTCAGGAGCTTTCTTAGAGCTGTTCTAAACACGAACTACACTGCGTTTCGACCCTTAAGGGAAGAGGGGGGCAAAAAAACCTAAAAAGAGAGATTTGTCAATTCATGATAATAAAGAATACTCTGGCACTTTGGAGCAGTTCTTTTTGAGGCTTGAAATTGACTATTTGCAAGCATTTATTCATTCTACAGTTGATAAATATGTATGACATTCCTGCTTTAGTCAGACACCAGGGTGAAGTAGTGAGAATACAATGCTAAGAGTTGCCCTCACTGAGCTTACCTGCTGGCTGGGGAGGCTGATAACAAATACAGGTTTGAACTCTGACAGTGCGCCTGGTAGAAGGTGCCCAGAAATCGAAGTCAACTCCAGGGCTGCTGCTGCTACTACTACTACTACTACCATCACCCCAGGGCTGCTGCTACTACTACTACCACCACTGCTGCTACCCCAGGGCTGCTGCTACTACTACCACGGTTGCTAGAACTTCTGGTGTTGCTACTATAAGTGCTACTGTTGTTACTTCTGCTTCTACTCCCACTATGGCTATTGCTACTATCAATGACCACTCTGCTCCTGCTACCACCACTGATGCTACAATTACTGTTGGCATCTATGTCATTGCCCTGTCACTGCTGCTACAATTACCATGGCACCACTATCTCAGTGCTGCCATTGAAGAACTATATGACCTTTGACACAGTACTTAACCTACTGGGATGTTCTTGTCCCCTGTAAAATTAGAAGTAGATACACGTTTCTGCCTGCAAGGGGGCAATAACCATGGTCCCAAAAGTAAAGTGGAGGAGATTGGTATATGCATATGTCAGTGGTGTGATTTTTAAAAAGTTTGCTAGTGGAAGAGTTACCCTTGACTGTATTCACACGAACTATGAATCTCTAAGAGTATGCACCAAATTTATCTGCTGCAAAATACTTTTTGGGGGAAGGGTGTTTCTTGGTGTCAACAAAATCAATTTCTCAGAAATCTCATTCCAGGGAACAGATTTTGTCCCTCCATATTGAACTCTGTGATTTTCTAAGAACTTCTCAGCTTTAATATTCTATGACTCTACTGTTTCCTAAGTTCTCCCAGCCCTGGGGTGACCTTGCATACTACTGTGTGTTAGATAAGCCAATTATTAATACTGCTCCCTTTTGCTTTCAAATTTTTTAAACTCTGAACAATAAATGACAGGGTCATCTCACCTAATACAGTGATCCTAACTCATTCTCCTGGCGATGGCTTTCTTGTATTGCTTCACTTGCTCACAGAGTTCCTTAACACAAAATACTCATTGGATATTGAATAATAGGAACATTCTCCTTCCTCATCTCCTCTCAACTGATTAACCCCAATTTCCCTTGTGTGATTCTCTGTTTAGATAGGAAACAATGAACAGGGATACATTTCATTAGCTGGTGGCAGAGCAGTGAGTGTTTAGCGAGCTCTTAGCCCTGTGATAGTTGCTATGACGCATAAAATAAATATGAGGCATGATCTTTGCCTTAAAGGAGCTGCAAACTTAACATTATTTGGGGAAGGATGAATTTGGCAAAGCATCTTAAAATATAATAAATTTATTAAATAGCAAACATTCCCATAATGATTCACAAGGCAAACCAATTATATTTATCCTCTCTGCATAGGTGATGCAGCTATCACCTGAACAAGAGCATATGAATTGGATAATGTTAGTTGGCTCCTAAGCTTCCATATTTAATTTGCGACATTGATTTGATATTATTAGTTTTTCCATTCTTTTCAGCTCCCATATTTCCCTGGTTTCAAGCGACAATGAAATGCACTAGTCTCAGAGGGAAGGTCAGCCTAGAACAAAGAGGGAAATTTAATTTTTGAATGGATTTCTTAGGTAACAGAAACAATAGCCAGAAAGCCAAGCTGACTTTGACTTATAAGAACTAGGGTTGCTGAGAAGTTAGTAAAGATTTGGGAGCATTAAAAAAGTTAGGATTTGAATATCAAAGGCCAAGCTTAGAACAATATACAAAGAATATTTAAGAAATGCTTTATTTTTTAAGATTTTATTTATTTATTCATGAGAGGCACACAGAGAGAGGCAGAGGCATAGGCAGAGGGAGAAGCAGGCTCCCTGCAGGGAGCCCAGTGAGGGACTCGATCCCATCACAACCTGAGCTGAAGGCAGATGCTCAACCACTGAGCCACCCAGGTGTCCCTAAGAAATGCTTTAAAGGAGGGCTATAATGTAATCATTTTCCTCCCCTAAAGGAGATACGATTCAGAAGTAGGCTAATGTGGGGGTGTTGGAGGAACAGTGTCTGAAACACGGGGAGCCCAACAAAGTCTTCACTGCTCACTCATTATCCACTAACCCTGGGGACAAAGCCTTAGCAGATACTTTGGGGGTTGGAAACAAGAGCCCAAAGGTCACACCTCACTTTCCAGGCTAGTGCCAAGGAACACTCACATTCTTATAGAGAAACTACACATTTAAAACGGCCCTGAATGATGGAGTGTCTGATCCAGACAGCAAATGAGCACTTGTTGAGTGAGCTTTCTAACTGGCCCACTGGTGGTAGGGGCGATGGTCTGCTGTCCCCGGAATGGCCCAAGGAATGCATTTGGCAGTTGTGAACATCCCTTCCCCAAAGAGGATGAAAATGGTACTGAGAAATCCCACAGATGGGAGTTGCCTGGGGTCAGGACAAGGATGAAGAGGCTGGAGAAGGTACCAGAACAGAACACCCAGGGGCCAAGAGGGTCAAGCTGAACTTCATCAAGTTCAGCGTTAGCAGCTTGTGTGGCAGTCAGGAGAAGGTGGAGGGGAGCCATAGAGAGGTCACAGGGACCAGGAAGTCTGTCCGGGTGTGAGGGCCACCTCTGAACCCCCCAAAAGTGGGATGGAAGATGGTGGGAGTGACAGCGAGAGATGAGAGGGTTTTGAGTTGACTATTCATACACAAGAGACTTGTTTAAACTGCCAAGTGGTTGAATTTTATGGAATTGACCATTTAAAAAAAATTTATTTATTCATGATAGACAGAGAGAGAGAGAGAGAGAGAGAGAGAGGCAGAGACACAGGCAGAGGGAGAAGCAGACTCCATGCAGGGAGCCTGACACGGGACTCGATCCCCAGACTCCAGGATCATGCCCTGGGCCAAAGGCAGGTGCCAAACCACTGAGCCACCCAGGAATCCCCATGGAATTGACCATTTTAAACAAAAATTTCCCCCATCCCTGTAAAATAAGAGCTTGAAATATAAAGCACATTTAAGGAGTGACTGTAGATCCAGAACCTTCTCACTGACTTCATCCCAGGAATTTGGGTGTTCCACACATAACAGCAGTTTGCAAGGAGCGAAGGACATTCTAGATTCAAAGAAGAGGAGTTTTGCCTCCATTAATGAGAATAAATGCTTTTTTCATGCTAAAACAGGTTTCATTTGTATTGTAAACAATGGCTTGACCTGCTCTAGCCTATTGCTAATAAGGAAGTGATTTTTTTTTTAATGTTACATTTATCTAACGTTTGTAGTAGCTTAATGAGGTCTTCCCTTATAAACTGATTAGGAGCTGACTTATTTTGAACCCTGTGGCTTAAATGAAATCTTCTAAGGTTTCTTCTACTTTTCATTTCTGATTTTCTACCTCTTAGTTTTAATGCACATGCTACCTGTTGCCAACCCTCACTCCCCACATGGCTCTACCTGTCTGCCTCCCCACACACCACCTGGATTTTGGAACTGTCAAAACTGCCATCCTTCAGGGCATCATCCTGGCATGGGAGGATAATTAGTGCTATGAGTCATAAATTTAAATTCACTGATACACCTAAAGTCATAACTGGCTTTAAGAAGTAGGCCTTCTTTTGAAAAATAAGTGTAAATTGGATTTTTTATAAATTAAATCAATTATACTAAAGTAGTCTGATGAAAGCATCTAATTGTGAGTTATCTTGAAAAAGTGACAAATTACTTTACGGATTGGTTAATTACCATTTATTCATTCAAGTAATTTGTGTATGCATGTGTTTGGGCACTGTGCTAGGTACTTAATTTATCTTGGTTGAAAATCCATTTTGGTAAACATGGAGTTGGCTTATCTCTATTTTGTTAAACATGGAGTTGCTGTCCTCTGTAGAGTGACAGTAGAGGCTTTTCTAAAGGATGTCCAGAGAAACAAGTACAAACATAAATTTTAAAGAAGATGATAATTTTACCTTTGAGTATTATAAAATCCTCAATTCATTATTTTCATATTTATTTCACCTTTTTCTCAGAGAGCCTTGAATTCCTGGAGGCTGTGTCAAGTGGTCAGGTTCCTTGTATGACCAGGCAATGCGCACACATCATGAGTGCTGGCTTCCACAGGTTGGCTTGTGCCCTAGGGGGAGCACATCCACCCAGCAAAAGAATGCTGGAATGCTGAATTCTTTTGGTGGCAAGAATTTTTTTTTTAAGATTTTATTTATTTATTCATGAGAGACACAGAGAGAGAGGCAGAGACTTAGGCAGAGGGAGAAGCAGGCTCCCTGTAAGCTCCCAGGACCCCTGGATTACACCCTGAGCCAAAGGCAGATGCTCAACCACTGAGCCATCCAGGGGTCCCTCTTTCGGTAGTGTGAATTTGAAAGCTGAAAAGGAACAATGGCATTTTGGCCTATCATTTATTTCAGCAGAACAAATTATTAATTAGCAATCCATTGTAATTTTTTTTTCCTTTTAGTAGCCATCTGCTAAGTACCTACTATGTGCTCAGTACTCTTAGATGCTGTAGATATATATAGATTTATCTGAGAATAATCCTTATGTGACAAACACATAATTCATTAAAATATCCCACTTATGGGCAGCCCTGGTGGCTCAGCAGTTTAGTGCCACCTTCAGCCTAGGGTGTAATCCTCAAGGCCTGGGATCGAGTCCCATGTGGGACTCCCTGCATGGAGCTTGCTTCTTCCTCTGCCTGTGTCTCTGCCTCTCTCTGTGTGTCTCTCATGAATAAATAAATAAAATCTTTTAAAAAATATACCACTTATGTATTCATTCAGCAACTGTCTATTAATGTTTAGTACATCTTTGAAGACCAGCATCTCACTAGAGGTTGCTTGCACAGTGCTTGGTGAGGAGCAAGGAGGAGCAGTTCACTTACGGGGAGGAGCAGAGGCTGTAAAGAGCAGTTAGAAAAAACTTTTCTAGAAGAAAATATTTGAATTGAGCTTTGATATTGGGGGAAAGAGTACTACAAGTATCAGAATTGAGGCATGGAGAGGGAATGTTGATGATGAGGGAAAATAATGTGTACTGCAGCTTAGGCTAAAATAGAGTTCCTGTCCATATGTTTTAGACATAAGCAAATAAGAGGATTTTTGTTTTGTTTTGTTTTTCTGTGTAGGCTGCTTTAAAAGAAATCTTGACTATATGTCCAGCAGTGTAAGCTTTTATTATTCATTCTTTGGTAGGTGCCACTTCTGTCCTTTTAAGGGAGTAATCTGTTTACATTGACAGTTTTGGCAGGTTCTGCTAGTTGTCTAACTCTGGGCCCTGGGAGCTTACATTTTCAAGAGGCCTTTGCTACTTTGGGTGGTCATATGACTCTGCTCTAGCCAATCGGTCTGGGTCTTCCAGAAAAAAAGGTGCCTAATGGGATCTCAGCAGGGAGGTGTTCCTCCTTGGTCCTTGTCTGTTTTCTTTCATGTATGGAATACAGGTGTGATGTCTGGACTCAGGCCTGAGATCTGTGAGCACAGTAGGTGCGGTGCCTATTGTCCACCATACTTCAGGGACCCATGAAAAAGATTTTCATTCCTTTTAAAAGCAGAAGGAAGAAAAAGAAACGTTTTCAAGAAAAAAAATTGAAGAAAATATTTTCCTATAGTGTTTATGTATCTGTCTTTCTACCAATGTAGTCATAAAAGATAATTTTTAATACTTTTTTGAAGGATCTGTGAAAGCAGAAGTGCTCAGGGCCAGCTGAAGGCATAATGCAGCTCTGGTGGGAGCCACCCCTTGATGGGGATGGAGCAAGAGACAGTGGCCCCAGAGTTAGTGGGGCTCTCACGGCATGGGCTGCCCACCCATGGGCGCCTAGGTTGTGCTGAGTGCAACCTCCTGCGTTTCAGCGGCTGTATTCGGTGTCTGTTACCTGTATTTCTAACTACTGGACCATTTCTCCCACCATCCCCTGGCTGACTGCGAGGTGCTAACTGCAAACAAGTAAATGGGTAGCATCCAGCTTTCAGCTGGCCAGTTGTACACACTGACGCCTCCAGCACGAGCTGCTAAAGAGCTCTGTTTCAGAGGACTGGGTCAGTGGGATATTGAACTCCAAAAACAAAACCTCTGAAACAGCTCCCAGCATCTAAAAAAAAAAAGAGTCTTTCACTGTATCTCTAGCGTAGGGCTACCACCCAAAGTGGGCTCAGCGGCATTGCATCTGAACACAAATCGATTCCAACCAGCTTTCTGGAGGTTTTAGACTGTTTTCTCACTTCAAAAATCACCAGACACAGGAAACTGCCTCTCTTTTTATTCACACGTTTCTTAGGGAATAGAAAGCATTTTTTTTTTCCTCCTGAACATGCCCCGGGGTCCTCTGATGGTCTTTCCTTTCATTCTAGAGCCAACTGCTGAGGTCCCTTCTGCCCTGCAGCCTCACACCTCCCCCCCCCCACCTCTGTCTCAAGGGGCCTCAAACTCCTGCTGTTACACGTAACAAATAACAAAACTCATCCAAACTGACTTCTCCCTGAACGGATGACTTCCAGCCTCTCTTAGGCTCATTCAGATGCAAGCCTTGGTTTGCCTTAATAAATATGCTGACTCCCTAGCTTCAGGACCCTCTCTGGTTCCTTGGTTTGGATCTGAATGAGATGACAAGTCAAAGACCTGGTGGTTCATAGACAGGCCACTGAGGTATGAGAACCTCTGAACTAGTTACATTTTTAGTTGAAGTAAAAGTATGACTCAGAGATGTTCCTTCTTTCAGGTGCTCTGTGCTCCTTGGCATCTTATGATTTATCTAAATAATCTTTAAAAGGGGCTAAGGAAAGGCTCAGTAGATGATAACAAATCAGTAAAAAACATCAGTAAAAACAGAGCATTTCTCTCTGTCTCTCTCCTTTCTTCTTTGTGTAACGTAAACAAGGGTAGGCCAGGTTGAGCTCGTCTTGCCTTCATTTATAAGAGGGATTTTTGTACAACATTGATTTTCAGCAGCTCGGTAAAAGCTGGCTAAAATATCAGCTTGTACATTATATGCAACATCTTGCCTTCCAGCCTTGATCACAACAAGTCCGAGAGAGAAGAAAGTCAGGTTGCTTAGATAAAAGAGGTGGGTCTAAGCGAGGGAGTCTGATTACTGCAGAGAAAATGAAAGAAAGGGAATAAAGTAGGTCTCAAATGGAGATGGAGCGAAGCAGAAAAATGAGCCTTCATTTGGGAAAGAAAACAAAGAGCCGGAATTAGAGTTATCTACAGGTGTAAATTGTGAGACCAAATGGACCAAGAAGCCCAGAAATTCTCAAGTGCACATGCCAAGGTGGGATGAGCCCACCCCATACCCCTGCCTACGTCTTGAGGGAGTTCAGTGCTAGCCTGGTGTGTGCTCTTGCTGGTTTCCTGCCTCCATGGAACAAACAGGCCTCTGTTCCTCCTCTTCTCTTAGTGCTCATTAGGGGCATGATGGTGAAAAAGACCTTGAAACTTACCTGTTCTGGTGTTGCTCTATCAGCTTTATTGATATATATTTAAATGTTACTTTTATTATATCCTAGGGTAGTAGGAGATACTAAATTATATCTGTTATGTCTATGCAGCTGTTACATAATTGTTACATGCCCCATCACGCTTTATTGTCAGACAATTGACTGCTTTGGGAGCTGTTCCTATAAGGTATTAAAAAAAAAAAAGAAATAATGTCATTAATAGTTTGATGGTAAGAGGCTCAACATTATTTCAAAACAAACTTTGCACCACTCTTTTATTTTTAAAAACAGAGCTGAGGCATCTCGGAGTCCTGAGCAGCTGGATAATTTTATGCGTTTATAGTGAAGGTTCTCTGAATGCTTCATTATGACTCTTCTTTCCCACTGGTGAATTATGTACATTTATGTGGCAGTTAAAACTCTCAAATGGCCCCATGGAGGCATGGATTGCATGAAGTTAGGCTGCCTTCAAATGCCTTTCAGGTGGCCTCAGCTAATCCATTGCATGAGCTATGTTTCTTTCCCTTTCCAAAACACAAAGAGAAGTAAAAACCAAATGCCAATAACAACAGCAAAGAAGCAACATCCTTCCCGAGGGTATGCTCAGTGTTTCTGATTGTAATAACTAGATTGTTTCTTATATTAATTCATCCCTTCCTTGTGCTTTCACATCACTGGAAGTGGATTTCTATCATTGAATTTACAGTCATCATTTTATTCACTTAAAGAGTTTTCTGTCCTCTTTTTGCTCTTTGTGAGTTCTTGGGGTGAAGGATGATGTCTCAGAGCCAACATGGTTAAGGGCACCAACAGCATAGGCTATGGGAGACCCACAGCCAATTCACAGCTGATCCACGTAATGGCTGTGTGACTTTGGGGCAAATTATTGGCCTCTCTGAGCCTCTGTCCTTTTATGTGCACAATCAGGCCAGTGCTAACAATCTCGGTGTGTGGAAGATTTGATAATGAGTATAAACTGCCTATCCCAGGACCTGAGATAAAGTAGGTGCTCAAGAGTCGTTTGCTGAATTGATTTGAATTAAATGCTTAATTTGCTTTATTTGACTTTGACACAAGCTATTGCCAATTAACACCAAAGTGAAAAATGGAAAACTTAATATCTTTTCCCTAGAAATAATGTTTCATATTGCATTTTAGAAAGCTTCCCCATTTTATTCCTATAAGAAATTCTTTTAGAAGCCTAGATGGTCTGCAGTGGCAAGGACCCAGTTTAGCTTAATTTGGGGGAGCCGCAGTTTCATTTTAGCATAATTATATGTCTTTTAAGAAACATTCCATGAGTTGTCCTTGTAGCCCAAATATATTAGCTTTTATTAACTCTAGAAAGTGCATGTAGAGGGTATTTTACTTTTGGAAATGAGATTCGATACAGTGAGCCATGCAGATTTGACATGCTGCGGTTGTCTCTTAAAAGGAAACGGACTCAGGACTGAGCCTGGGTGGCTCAGTGGTTGAGCATCTGCCTTTGGCTCAGATCATGATCCTGGGATCGAATCCCACATCAGGCTCCCCACAGGAAGCTTGCTTCTCCCTCTGCCTATGTCTCTGCCTCTCTCAGGAATAAATAAATAAAAAATTTTTTTAAAAAGGAAATGGACTCTTCTGTGCTTCCAGAAGGGGAACCCTAGGGCCTTCCCCTTAGCTGTGCCTAGATTGTGAGGGAGGGCAAGTGCAAGGTTGACAAAGGGTATGCCATGAGTGCACGGGGGTGTTCTCTTAAAAATGGGGCGAGGATGTCTTGAGCACTAAGCAGGGTGCTCTGTACAGCTCCCTAGGTCCCTGTGGGCTGGTAGGACACACAGCTTTAGAGCTTGCCTGCTTGGCAGTTTCCACAACAGCTGAACCACTTGGTGCCAGTGGCAGCTGACTTTGCTAGCAAGGAAGAGACTTCCTCTGTCCAGGGGCCAGATCGGCCTCTCCAGGGTCACGGAATGATTTGGCTTGGCTTCCATTTTTAAAAAGTCTTGGTAAGCTCTAGAAGGTAACTGCTTACTCTGTTTATCCTTCTTTTGAAGCAATTTGAAAACTACTCCTTTACCTACCAAGACTGTAAAGAATCTTCAACAGCGGGCACTTAAGTGGAAGGGGATTGGGGATTTTCTTCTGTGATCATTTTCCTTCTGCTGTGATTTGTTTAGCAGTGAGAGGCTTCTTTGCTTTTGGAGTTGGGTATACTCCAGAGTATGAAGATCAGTTATTATTTTTTTTAAAGATTTATTTATTTGAGAGAGAGACACAGAAAGAGCAAGCAGAGGGAGAGGGAGACAAGCAGACTCCCCGCTGAGCACAGAGCCGGTCATGGGGCTCTGATCCCAAGACCCTGAGATCATGACCTGAGCCGAAATCAAGACTCAGAATCTCAACCACTCTCTCAATCTGAGCCACATAGGGGCTCCAAGGATCAGTTATATACATATGCCAGGGCCAGGGGTCCACGTGTCCTTTGGTCTTCCCTCTGGTACTTCTTCCCCAACCCATTCTCTCCGAGAAACTACCCAAAAAGGGACATTTTTCCATGTTAGAACTCAAGATCCTGTAAGCTTTCTCTGTAGCCTTCAAAGCAGAATCACATAGAAAGCTCATTTGCAACTGAAATAGGTAATGCATATGGCCCAACTTTGGATATTTTTCCTCTTTCTGGAAGATCCTCAATCCACATTTTTCATGCGCTCACTTGCTACAAGTATATAATTAAATACAAAATTCTTTGTGATCGTCAAGTGTATTCTCTCAGAAGCCCCAGAAATGCTTCAAAACCAGACACTAACAAAGCCATTTAAGAGAAAAGAAAATTTTATAATAAACCAGAAAAAAAAACATAAAAGAAAAAATATGAAAGAAAAAAATAGGTAAACAGCATGTTGAAAAGGCAGGAAATCTTTCCAGAAAAGCCAATCAATGAAGAAAAAGAATCCATTAGGAAAGGTTGACTTCTACTAAGAAAAAAATCGTGTCTAAAGAATTAAGCCGACAAAAAGCCAATTAAAAAAGAAACCCTAAAACAATGAAAGCATAAAGTTGCTTTATATTAAACACAATGCAGAGCTGAAGTTTTTTTCTGTTGATACCAAAAACCTCCTTTGAACCAAAAACCAACCTACTATCAAGTCCAGGGCTTCCAAGCACTGCTGGGTTGCCCAGTGCTCGGGTGGAAAAGTGATTTTGGAAGGTAAGGGGCTTCAGTGATTATCTGATCTCCTCAAAATGTCCACGTACAGCTAAGAAAATGGGAGGGAAAGGTTATTTTCTGAAGGCAATTCTTATTCTTTCATCCCTGGCTCCATTAGACAGAGTGCAGTTTGAAACTTGAGGGCACTCATCAAGAGTCAAGAATATTATGAACAGTCAAAGTTTCTGGCTTCCTGGCTTTCTCCTGGAGCTGTGGGGAGCTGCTGTGTTTAAGGGCTCCAGCTCTCTCCAAGCAACTGACCATACTGACATTAGCTCCTATCACCATGAGCTGAGGTTTCCTGAGCCAAGCCACAAGCAGCTGACAGCTAGGTGACAGTGGGCATGGGAGGTCCCACAGCACCCTAGTCCCTTCCTCTGTTCTTGGTCACTGTCAGTATGGTGGTGGCACCATTCAGTTATTTTTGGACCTTTCAGCATTGCTCTATTTTATAAAAAATTGATGGCAGTGGGAGAAGAAATATGTTACGAGGAAACTAAAGAGGAAGAAAGAAATTAAGGAAGCTTTATCCTTGCACGTCTTCCTTTTATGGTTGTTACCCTTTCTGGAACTCGTGCCTACTGCTGTTGGCAGTGGGGGTTCAGTGTGTTGTGGACTGTGCCTGTATTTCTCTTTATATCTACAATGGGATTCCCCGTGCTTGAAGTTTCTAATAGGGGTCTTGTTTTATGAACAAAATTTGAGGGATGAGTCTAAGAACGCATTCAATGAATTGATGATAGCTGAGTAAGATTTGATTTTTCAGGTTATTCTTATCAGGTGTTCATTGAATATATATTCTACTCTTGCCTTAGGGATCAAGTGAGCAGAGAATAAGACCGACAGGGGACCAATGGGGAAAGAGTAAAGAAATCAGTAAAGAAATAAATCAATAGAATGCAGATATTAAGCCATCAGAGAAGCTGTAAGAGAATGCAAGGTGTCTGGGATGCAGTAGAAGGTGCATTGGTGGCCACTTTCATCTGTGGGGCACAGGAAAGAGAGGATGCATGAAATGTGAAAGCAAATAACAAGCAGCAGGCTGCAGCGAGAACAGGAGAGAGCTCCAGCTAAGACCTTGGGCGGGAACTAGTTTGCTGTGTTCCAGCTGAAGAAGACAGGCCAGCCCAGCTGGAGAGCTTGGGCCAAGGCAGAGGGAGATATGGAAAAGGATCAAAAGATGGGCAGAAGTTGTTCATGTAGGGCTCTGTCATAAAAATAGATTTGCAGATGATCAATAATTAAAGCTATGATAAAAGCTTTATATAGTGCTACCAATGTTGAGCAGCAACTGTCTTGTGCAATACTGGAACTCTTGTGCATTATTTCTCATCTCTAGGACAGCCTTTTAGACATTATAATCCTTGTGGTGCAGATGAAAAAGTTGATTCTGAGCGGCTCAGTGCCCTGTGGTAGGCCAGCTGGCTACGAGCGGTGGAGCTGGATTCGGATGTAGGCCCACAGACATGAAGTCTTGGCTGGGACCTCCCCAGAGAGGACCTTTCATGCATCTGCAGGGCTGCTTCAATGCCATCCCTGGCTCCTCCTCACAGTGACTCCAGGTTAGGAGGTCTGAGGTGGGGCCCAGAGACACCTGCACTTTCTGGAATGTCCCCAGGGCCTCCCAAAGGCAGCTGAGATGATAACAGAACTATAGTTCTGTTCTTGCCATTTTCCACAAAACTTGAAATAATCAATCAATCAATTTAGCGAATGGATAACAATGAACACACGCCCCTCATGTCTGAGAGGAGCTGGAGTGGGCATGCCCGCTTTCAACGTGGAGTCAGCTGTGTGAGACAGGTTCTTCATTTGCCATGGAACCCCCACCTGGCCGCCCTCAGCCACAAGATGAGATGCTCAATTCAGAGACCCTTGTCTCTTGCCTATTCGATTTTTTTTTTCTTTCCGAGAGTGTCAGTCAATACAAAGATTCACAGGAGCTTGGAAAGGGAATGCCAGACTTTTCACTAATGAAATATTTTTCTGCAGAAGTGTGGATGTGGTACAGGAGTTTGAGATGATGGATTGAAGATTTCTGCACGGGGTGCCCAATATTTCCCTAGACCCGTCACATAGTTACATGCTGCTAGAAAGGCCAAGCTTAGATCTCTGTAGTGATTTTTCTTTTTCCAATTCATTCTCTTATCTTTAATTGCTTGGTAAATGTGTTGTCTTTGTCATACGAATGAAGAGCAGATACAGGCTTCTATGAATGGGTATTTAGCACCAAGTTCGGAAATGGATTGGTGACCTACAGCTGTCTATAATCAGAGATTCTTATATGAGATAATGGAAAATGGTAAGCAGGTTTAGAGGAGCTCTCTCTGGAAGGAACTTTTAAGAGCCTGTCTGATAAAGAGTTCTGCTCATTACTGAACTGTAGAGGTCTGTGAGGATGGCTTTTCTCACTGGTTTGAAGTGCTTTATTGAAATTTGTGATATAAATAAAATGAGCAGTTCCATATACATTTCCATTTTTATTCAGAAATGTTTTTGAGCTCCCACCATGTGTAAAGTCTCCTGTGAGTTGGGAGTGGGGACAGAGGTGATTCAGACGTGATTCTTCTGATTAGCAAGGTGATGTGTGGGAGGGGGAGAGAGACAGAAGTGCCAGGGAAAAGAGAGATGAGGGCCATGGTTTATTGTTTTTTTTTTTTTAATTTTATTTATTTATTCATGAGAGACACAGAGAGAGGCAGAGACACAGGCAGAGGGAGAAGCAGCCTCCCTGCGAGGAGCCTGATGCGGTACTTGATCCCAGGACCCCAGGATCATGACCTGAGCTAAAGGCAGATGCTCAACCACTGAGCCACCCAGGCGCCCCAAGGGCCATGATTGAAGGCCGAATTTGTGAAAACTACCCAAAAGTGATCATATCTAAGCTGTGTCTTGAACAATGTGCATCAAAAGACATTGAGACTTCACTTGTTTGGAACCAAACTCCAAACCTCGCCCTTCCTCCTGCCCCCACAGTGCTCCTCATGTCACTCAGTGGTGACCTGGTCCTTCCCCCAACTCAGTCCATAATCCTTGGCATTATTTTTGACTCCTTTTTTCCTTTTACTCCATGTTTGATCCATCAGCGAATCCTATCTGACATATCTTCAAATATGTCCCAATGAAGCTTAGATAGAAAGATTTCTTGTCCAAATTAAGGGTCAAGAATGACCCAGAATTTGAATCCCAAATCTCATACTCCAGAGTTCATCTTCTGCTCTCCCTGCCATGGGAAGAATGGATGTGGGAAGTTTATTTTGTGTGTAGAGGCTGTCACCATGAGAGGGGGACTTCAGGACATTAGACTCAGAGAGTCAGGTTGGAATCAGACTATGGAAAGCTTTACCTCCTAGCTTGCTAGGGCTGAATTTTATTCCACAAACCACAGAGACATTTCATGTTTTGAGGGTAGAATAAGGGCAGAAGCTAACCTCCATATCAGGAAGACAAACCTGGCAGAGAGTCGGAGATGGCTAGAACATGGGCATGCCTTGCAGGGGCTCCTGTGACAGTATCCTGGGCAGAGGCACAGAGACTCAGAGTCATTGCTTTGCAGCTGGAGAGGAGGCAATGAAATCGTGCATTTCAGTATCAGTTGAACATAATTTCACAATTTATTGGTTTTGGAGCAAGGACAGAAGACACAAAGATTGTGATTTTTTTTGCACTTTCTCCAAGTATAAGTTACATACAATAACATGCACCAAGACTGATGTTTTGAATCTATGGGTATAAAAAGATAGTGATGTCGTTAACAGAACTTTATTTTGGAAAGAAATGAGAAGTTCCATTGATTTTGAGCTGCTTATGGGTCACACTGGTTAGATGCACAGATTGTGTGTGACTTAGTGGCCACTCATGCACTTCATTGTTCTCATATCAGTGATATTTTGGAATAAGTAGTCCAAAATTCTTCCTTCAAGGAACACCTAGGCAATCTTGATTGCATATAAAATACAAAAACTATTTTGATTGTAGAGTTGGGCTCACAATGCACTAAGTTGCTATCAATGAAACAGGACCATTCCTGTAAGACTGAGATGCTCAAATGTCTACTGTTTGTGAGAGATTCCAGTTTTAAAAATGTGCCTACAGGAGAGAGGACTACTAGGGAGCTTAAGTTGCTTATTGTGAGTTCTGCATAGAAAAAAAAAATCTCCTCCAAGATTTTATTAGCACAGCTGTGACTTCATACTACTTTTGGTGTTGAAATGTATTGTATCTATATGGTACAGGAGCCCACAAGCCAAACAATGATTTAAAAAGCAATCCTAGGCTCACAGTATTTTACAGGCATTTGTAAAAGTAAGCGCAAGAAATCTGTAGTTATATACTCTCATCCAAGGTCACAGAAAAGTACCTTAGATAGAATCCTGCTGAAGACATGCACATAAAGGAAAGACTCTAGTATGAGCAGTTCTCAGAGAGAGGGTGTGATGTCGGGGGAAGGGATAGAATAGTAGAATGGGGTAGAGTGAAAGGCCCAGAAGCAGACATACACACAAGCAAAAATTGAGAAATGGCATGATAAATCAACAGGGACATAGCTCACTAATCATGAACAATCCGTAGTCATTATTGTCGGTGCTAGTAAATTTCAGAAGTCAAGGTTACGTTTGTACCTCCCTCTCTGCACCAAAAATCAATTAAAGGTGCTGAGTTAGAGACCAACAAGTGAACAGCAAAACTTTTAGATCATATAAGAATATATTCCTGATCTTATGGTAGAAAACAATATCCTAAACATGATATGCAAAGCACAGACTCACAGGAAAAGACTGATAAATGGGCAATATTAACACTAAGACTTCTCTATAATGAGAGAGGATTTTAAACGAATGGAAAGACTAGAGGAAGATATTTGCAAATGCATAGATTCTACAGAGGACTATTATCCAGAATATATTATGAAATTCAACAATTTGACAAAAAAGACAAATGAAATAGGTAAAAATTAGTGAACTCTACAAACAGGAAATTTACAAAGAGAAACCCTAAGCAGTCAATAAAATATGGTAGAATGTTCAATTGTTCGATTTTCTACAGATTAAAGTGACAATGAGATGTGATTCGATACCCCCACCCAGACCATGGCCGGTGTGAGGTACAAATGCAGAGGTAGAGGAGAAAAAGTCCATGGTTGCACCACTTTGGAGGGCAATTCAGCAAAAGTAGCAATACTGAATACATTCATACCCTGTGATCTACAATGACTTTCTGGGTACATACCATAGGGTCTAGGACCTAGGGAGACTTGTATGTGTACTCGATGAGTCATAGAAGCAACAGGGTACAGAGAGATAGAAAACAAGCATGAAAGATGGGTCCTTGCAGAACCTCTATGGAGGAAGGAAGGAGCATGAGGAAGAAACACCTGGAAAGCCTGGAGAAGAGCTAAGAGAACAGAGGTTAGTTCTGTCAAAGACAGCGAATCTCCAGAAAGAGAATTAGTTAGCTGGATTCAGTGCTACTAACTTTAAGGAGGATGACATCTTCAAAGGGGCTGTTAATGTTGTTTGTTGGGAAGTCATCAAGGAAATCTTCAAAGAGCTTTAAGTAGACAGATGAGGACTGTAGCCCAAGGGATTAACCCATGTGTGTTGAGATGGGATAGAGACATGGAGCAGTGATCTGAAAAAGGTGACAGCCTCACAAAGCCAGGATAGACTATTCAATAAGCCAGGGTATGAGAGGAAAAAGGAAAATAAGTTATCACCTACTGGATGTGGCAGGATCAAGGGAAAGATGATTTTCTTCTGGAGGCACAAGACTTGACCTGTTTGCAGAGGAGGAGGGAGAACCAAGATGTAGTCAGGTCAGAAGAAAGTGATGGAGTGGATTCCTTACCTGTAAAATTTCATTGCTACTGCAGAAAAGACAATCAAGGGTGTTGTACATACTTTCAGCTGGAATTTATTTGTGCTGAAAAGTTAGGGACCTTGGCGGAAAGAGATGAGAGAGGGCATGCAAGTGCTTACTAATTATGATCAGAGGGCCAGTCTCACTTGAAAAATGTATTGTTTATAACTGCATCTGCTTGAAGACTCCTTCTTCTGGTTTTCTGTTTCTTTTTGGTCAGGCAAGGAAAGAGTTTGACCAGAAGATGGGTGGAATCTTTCCTGTCTTTTTCTTCATAAACGTCTGGCAAGTGTTCAGGTTCAGCTTCTATAATGTGTTATAGGAAACTACAGTGAAGCTTTCTTGAGAACAAGGGTTTCATTTATTTGTTTGTTTGTTTTAAAATCTCTTTTCTCTTGCATGGCTGGGAGAAGGTCTGGGGGAAAATTCTAATTATATTTTCTTTCCATGAGATTTCAAAAGAATATAAATACACTCTGGTGGTCTTTCTTTTGGCAGGGACAGAGCTGGTTTACTCAGCCTCAACTTGGCTTCCTGTGTTTTGGCTATTTCCTTCCCTTGGCCCAACCTGTGCCCCCCAGATATTGTGTGGGTCACCTGGCCCAGGCTTGGCTGGCCACATGGCATATCTGCTGACTCTCAATTCAGCACTCGTAACATAAAGTAGCTAAGGGTAACCCAGAGAGCTTAACTCAAGGCTCCTCTCTGAAATCATATTGCACCAACAAAATCAGGCTGAAATGCAGAAGTCCATAAGAAAATCTGTTCCCAGAACCCCAAGGGGGAAAGTCGGGTCATGGGGGTGTTAGCATGAGCTTTCTCCTGCTCCTTGTGTTACCCACCATTTCCTGAAGCTTCTCCTTCTTTCAGGGGACAGCCTGGACATTCATACCTTTTATTCTGTACCCTCTGCGTCCCTCACCATGTCCTACACAGAAAAAGTTATCAGTCTTTTCTTTTTCTTGCCTTATATGATTTTCTACTAGTGTAGAAGGACAGGTCTTATCTTCCTCACTGAAAGGGTACCCTGCTCTCTATTCTAGGAAAGACTAATGTAATGTAAGTCCTCCAGGCCCAGTTCTTGATCTGCTCAAGAAGGAGATAAAGTATTATATTCTTTCTTTCTCAACAATATTTGGCTCTTGAGTTTATTAGCTCACTGCAAAATCTTATTTTGCTGTCAGAAATTAAAAAGCTACAAAGAAAAAAAAATGTACAGATGACTGTTTCTACCCTCCAAATCCAACCTTCTTTTCTTGCATCAGTGATAGAAGTTTTAGCCAGGCACATTGCTGCCGAGCTAGAGCACATTTCCAAGATTCCTTTGTAGCTAATTTTGGCCATAAGGCTAAGTCCTGGCTAACAGAGGACACAGAGTGACGTGTAAAACTTCCAGACTGTGCACCTAAAAGAATGGATGGGTTTTGCCTTTCTTTCACTCTTCTTCCATTCCGCGTCCTGAAACACAGACATGGTGTCAGCCCACTTGACATGAGACATGTAACTAAGCAGAACATCTCAAGGACAGAGAAACGCCACAGAAGAATGAGCGGCTCTTCCAACCTGGTCATTTTCTTTATTTATTTTTTATTTTTTTAAATAATAAATTTATTTTTTATTGGTGTTCAATTTGCCAACATACAGAATAACACCCATTGCTCATCCCATCAAGTGCCCCCCTCAGTGCCCGCCACCCAGTCACCCCCACTCCCCGCCCACCTCCCCTTCCACCACCCCTAGTTCGTTTCCCAGAGTTAGGAGTCTTCATGTTCTGTCTCCCTTTCTGATATTTCCTACCCATTTCTTCTCCCTTCCCTTCTATTCTCTTTCACTACTATTTATATTCCCCAAATGATGAGAACATATAATGTTTGTCCTTCTCCGATTGACTCATTTCACTCAGCATAATACCAACCTGGTCATTTTCACACCACAATTTTATGAGAGAGAAATACATTTCCATCTAATTTAGGTGCTGTTATTTTTGGTTCCTGTAATAGTCTCTAAACTCATACCCTAATAAGTGTGTGCATTGATAACTTTTCGAACATTATCTCAATTAAATTAAAATGGAGTAATAATAGTTGAAATTTACAAACGATCTCAGAATACAGGTCAGGCAGGCCAGCTGAATAAATGAGTTGTGGGTCAAATAAAGCAAGCAAAGAGAGTTGCAAATAGTTTTGAAGCTTTAAAGTCCTCAACAATTAGCGTAATGGTACATGCTCACTTAACTTGACAACCTGGAAGTCAGACTTATCAGAAATCCTGTTTTTGTTACATTACTATGAATAAACATGATTTTTAATGACTACACTTAACTTCCTCATTCTGGTTGATTAAATGATGAAGCACCTATCCGGGGGACAATCAGACCCGAAGAGGATGTCAGAAAGAGAGGAAGTTTTGGTGATATGAGGAATGGGTAAGGTTACATTTGATCAGTAAGAGCCAATAAGAAGAGCAGTAGCTCCGCTTTGGGAGTTTATAAAAATAAAATAACCTCACATCATTCCAGTGAAGAGGTCAAAATAAAATCTTGCCATTTTTTATTTACCCATTTGTGGTTGGTGAATGCAGAAGTTAGGTATAAAAGATAGCTCCTTTTCTTTGTGATTTGCATGTGTTTTTGAGGTCATGGTCACAAGGTGGTGGCTGCACTCCAAAAAGTTCTAGGCTCATCTCCTGGAGTTCCCTGGATATAATGTATTGTCAGAAAGCTCTGGGGGCTACTTGCTCAAGAAGTTTCACTGCCATACCGATTAGAAGATGTTTACAAAGTTTTAAGAAATCCTCCCTGGAAAGGCCGATTTCCCCAAGGTCCTACAGGACAAGATTCTCTCAGGGCTAAGGTCATCCTGTCCCACCACATGCCTGAAGCTGCTGGAGCTGAACTTTTCCAAAGACAGACGATCTTGTCATCTTTGGCTATTTATGTCTTGTCATGTGGTGACATGTGGAATACTAGTCCTCTCTCCCTTCTCCCCCAGGCACTGAGTAACCATCTTCCATAGTGACTTTAACTTGTCCTGTTGTTGGTATGCCTGTTCCACCACGAGGAGGTAAAATGGTTTCTTATGTCAACCACTTGTATCCCAGTTATCTATCCTTAACGTTAACTACACTTACTCCAAATATTTTAACAAGGCGATGAAAGGGTATAGAGACATTGTGTGACCTGCCCAGTGTGGATGGGAAGAAGCTCTAAAAGCAACATCTGTGATTTGTGTCTAATGGCATCTCTTTGCTCTAGACAAAGCCCAGTATTCTTGGTGTGGACATGATGGCCCTGAGGGACCTATGTCCCTTCCTGCCTTGTACCACTGCTTCTCTTTCTCAGGCTGCTTCAGCCTTACCAGCCAACTTCAGTTCCTCATTTCCTGCTTCCCAGGCCTACAAGTGCTGCCCAGCGCTCCCATCCACCCCATCTTCCTTCAGGACATTCCAAGTTCTTCTCAGTCTTCCCAGGGCAGCAGCTTTCTTATGCTCTACCACCCCAGGTGGGCAGTGCTGTTCTTCATTTTCACAGCGCTCTGTGCTTTTTCCTTATGTTTTAATTGTAGTTGATCACTTTAATAGTTATTGGCTCAACTTCTTTGTCTCCACTAGATGAAAGTTCCAGCAATACAGATACCTTCTTGTATGGAGTTTATCACTGTGTCTCTGCTGCTTAGTAGTGATATGATGGATGTTTTGAGTGAATGGATGGCTGTCTTTTGGAGTCAACCAAACCAAGGTTCTCCATGGATTTCTTATGGATCTATCATGAGCTAGGCATCACTGGAAATTCAAAGTTGAATTAGATAGTCCCTAAGCTCAAGGACCATATATTCTTGTGGTTTTCCAGTTTGTTTCTTACTTGGAGCCCAACTGAACCTCTGGATTCAGAATTCATCTGTTCATTTTAGTAATCCAGGTATGTGGTGACGAGTATCGGATGCACAGAAGCAGCAACTGGCATGTCACGGAAGGGAAGTTGAAGATGCTTAAGAAAAGGTTAGACATGTTAACTGTTCACAGCTGGAGGTGAATTTAAATGAAGAGAAGTGAGGGCAGAGGGAAAACAAGAAGGAAGGAGAAAGAGGATCTGGATTTAGGAAAAGAAAACAGGATGGGGTCAAACAGGTAGGAGAAGCCAGAGGATGCATCAGTGGTGTGGAAATATGGAAGCAGTGCTTTGAGGGCAGAAAGAGGGGAACAGCAGAATAAAGAAGCAAAAACAACTCTGCCTGTGGAGCCTTCCACAAAGTGGGTTTACTGCATGAGAAGGAATGGGAGCTGGACCTCAGAGGCCGGAGACAGAAAGGAGGGATTGTCAGAGGAACTGCAGGCACCAAGCAAAGGAGGGATATTTCCATGTCCCTTCCAGTGTGGAGATCCTGCCAGTGTGCCATTGCCCGGTGGCCTTGACCTTTCTGTGGGGTGATTTTATGGTGTGCGACCAGAGAAGGAGAACAGAGGATGAAATCTATCAAGCTTGGTAGAAACATTTCAAGATTTTTGGAGACTCACCCATGTTTCAAGGCAGAGGCAACAGAGCTAGTGCAAAGAAGTGGCAGGAGGAGCACCACCCAGGGGTGGCTCCGTTGGTTGAGCATGGGTTTTTGCTCAGGTCATGATCCTGTGGGTCATGAGATGAAGCACACCGCCTTCCCCAACTTTGGGCTGCACAGGGAGTCTGATCAAAGATTCTCTCCCTCCCACGCGCTCCCCCCCACCCCCGGTCTCTCTCTAGTAAATAAATACATCTTAAAAAGTTAAAAGAAGTGTCAGGAGCTCCAGAGTAGGGAAGGGTGGGGCCTGAGGAGGAAGGAAAGGAGGGAAGTTGAAAAACAGTAGTCTAACCTGGAGAGGCTTTTTTCCTTGGCACCCTTCCCCTGGCCCCTGGAGAAAAACACTGACCTCACACTCCCGTGCTTTACCAAATGCCCCTTTAATTATTTGTCAACTTCCCCTCCCCACCCCCAAACTAGAATGGGATCTTCATTCAGGCACATGGGCCATGCCTGGTCTTCTCATTGACCGTTGTGTATAGGAACAAAGTCAAGTGAGCCTGAGGTGAGCCCAGCCTGTGGGTGACATTGCCTTCTGCATTATTGACTGGGGACATGAAAAATACTGGGGTTTGGGATGTCTGGGTGGCTCAGTGGTTGAGTGTCTGCCTTTGTCTCAGGTCATGATCCCGGGGTCCTGGGATCAAGTCCAGCATTGGGTTCCCTATAGAGAGCCTGCTTCTTCTTCTGCCTATGTCTCTGCCTCTCTCTGTGTGTCTCATATGAATAAATAAATAAAACCTTTTAAAAAAAAAGAAAAGAAAAATACTGGGGTTTGAAGAATAATAGACATGATTATTAATTTCCCAGGGATGTGAGAGAAAAGCAAATGCTCTAATTATTGAGAAAGAAGTCTGAACTTCAGGGCATCCTGAATGCTTCATTCTGGGAAGGTTCTTAGGGGAAGAAAAGAAGAGAAGAGAAAACAGAAGAGGGGGGTGGTGGGAAAGGATAAGCAAGAAAAGAAAAGCAAAAAAGAAAAGAGAAGGAAAGAATAGGATAGAAAAAAAGAAGGAGCAGACTAGTTTATGTGACCCCAGAAAGTAAAGGGGCCTGCTCAGGACTTTCAGTCTGCTTAACACTTTGAGAAATAATGTTTTCAGAGGATCCCACGAGGTTCTGTGGGAGAGAACAGAATGGGCCAGCTGTGAGGATGTAAAATCTGTACAGATTGCCGCTGTCCTAACATCTTTGTGATAAAGAGATATTACATCCACGAGGAGGGTGAGTGGGGGAAAAGATGGATTTAAAGATGGGTCTGGCCTTTATGAACAAATCATATTTCTGATTCAGTAAGGCTTGAAGTAGCCCTCAATCTTTAATAACTCCTTTCATGCCATATATCTCAAGGTACTTTTCTAAACTGTAAGATTGCAACTGGGTTATACATAAATAGGTTAAACTTTTTTTTTTTTTACAAGTTTGAATGTAAATGATGAAAATTGGCATTTCATCTTTGCAAAAGAAAATGAATTGCAGATCTCCTAAATAAATACTTACAAACAAAATGCAAACGGCTTAGAATCTGAAAGCTTTCCTGTGAATAACATTGGGGCCATGCCAGGGGTAGACTTTGAAGCATTCTGTAAGGCTTTTTAAAGAAAAGAGTGTCTTTGAAAACCAGAGGAACTTGTAGCACTAAATAACTTAGTGGTGATTTATGAACAATGTTAAGAAATATGCCTTTCCTTTAATAAAAAAAAAGTCCTGCCACTTACTAAAATGATGAGGATTTATGCGCTAAAATGTTTTTGCATGGCAGCTTCTGAGTAACAGATTCATAAATATTTCCCGTTTTTAATTTAAAGTTCAAATGAATTAGGAAAAGGTGCCAAATTAAAGACACCCAGTCAGATAGAGAAGATGAACTTTGGGTGTTACCTGGCCTCAGGGTCTCTGAGCCCTGTACCACCTGCCTCATTGGAGGTGGGCAGAGATGACCTTGTAAAAGTTTCTCTCCACACCCCCCCTCCTTATGCCCTCACACAGAATATATCAACATTTCCAAAAAGCTCCTGAGTTAAGTTTGTTTTAAATCATGCTTCTCTAACCATTTCCCATGAAGGTCATGACCACGGTTACCATGTCCCTGTACTCTCCAGTGTGCACACAACATTTTATGCACGTGAGGACTTAATTCTAAACCGATGCGTCATGTGTGTGTTATGCATGAAATGAGTTCAGAAATGGTCATGACCTGCCTGAGGAAGCGATACGAAGTGAGACCAGAAACATGATGGCTGTGGTCCTTTGCACAGAATGCTGGCTCCCAGTCGCCCGGACACTTTTGTGCTTCGTGATTTAATTCAGCTCAGATGCTAGGAGTTCTCCTTTTCTTTTCTCTTTGGTGGCAATGGGTGTTGTTGCCCGGGACCGACGGGGGCCGGGGAGAGTGAATGAAACAGAAGAAAAGTTGGCCACACAAAGACAATAGCGGGACAGTGGCCCCAGTCCATTGGGCGGAGGGAGTGGGAAGTTGCTGCAGCCACACAAAGCAGCTCCTGTTCCCATAGAAACCAGTGTTTAGCTGAATGAGTAGCTTGACTCCACAGAGCCCCTTCCTCTTTCTTTTTTAATCTCTGTTGGAGATGCATTGTCTTCTGGTTATTTTCGGTTTAATAAAAACAAAGACTGTGGAGAAGAAAATGCTCCCCCACTTCAGGGCATCTTGCTTTACAGACTGATGACATATATTCCAGGAGGGTTTGAAATCTGGCTGGATCTCCCCGGATCTGAGATCTGGTACCTTTTCTTCAAGCCTTGTACTGACAGGCCACCAAGAGCTGTGCCAGCCTGAGATTGGCAGCTTAATTTGAATACCAATGCTGCTCTGGGCTGGCTTCCAGTTGCAGGGCGGGAGGCAGGGCTACCCTCTCAGAGGATTCCGGAGTGGCTTCTGGGGGGAGCCAGGGGGGTAGGAGCACTCCTGCACTTATGAGCTTCCTTCCTTCTCTTACTCCCATGCCCCTTCTCTGCTGGGTTATTGGCAAGTCTGCTCTCTATTCTTGAAAGATTAATGCCTCAGTGCAAGGGGGAAATGGCAATTAAAAAAAAAAAAAAAAAACCTCAAAGCCTGGGATTTCTATAGCTTTAGCATTTTCCAGTTCGATTTCATTAGGACACCGTTGAAGAGAGAGGTTTAGGGCTTTGTTGTTGTGTTGTTAAAGAGTTTAAAACTATTAGCAGGATGTTTTTACCTTTTCTAGAAAAAAGACAGGCAACCTTTTGTGCTAATGGAGCTTAGCTAACATCCATAAACAGGGGAGCTTTCTAAAAGGAAAGTAAATTACTATAATAGTCTCTAACAAAATAATCTGCTTATATAAAAAAAGAAAAGTTTAGCTTTCTGTGAGAACTGCTGAATTTATTTGACACTTTTCTCATATCTGAAATATCTGAAAAATCAGAGATTATATGCACTTATCAAAATTCCCCAATAAAATGTGGTAAATATAAAAGATTCTAGGTTTCCAACCTTGCATTGTGAAATATCATAAGTAATTCCCCTGCCTCTGAGATTCTAATCAAATGCCCTAGCAGATCAAAATGCTATCATCTAGGGTAAAAGCTGGTGGGGAGTCTTCCTTCATGAAGTTCACCACGAGCTAGCTGGCTGTGGTGGTTTTGGAAAGCCTGGGGTCCCACACCATGGCCTCACACACCCATTTTGTGGCTCCCCAAACCACCTGCTGCTTGCATTTGTGATTTGGGTGGCACAATGCCAGTGCCATCAGACAGGCAGGGATATTGACCAGTCTCCAGGGCAGATATAAATTATCACCATCAGTGAATATTTATTAGGTGTTGGTGGGTATCGGGCATCCTGCCAGGAGCCATCAGGGAGAGACCAGGAAACACAAATGAAACAGATCCATTCTTGAGGGACAAGACATTTTATGCTACTTGTTAGGGGCAGGTCCATTGTATTTCTTGGTAAGCGTGAAAAATGTGGCCCACAATTTTCTTACCAGAATTCTGTTTGGCAAAAGTCCTATGCTGTTGTTACAGAGTGAAAAGTCTTTTCTTTTTATAATATTTTTGAGTTTTATATATCGAGAGAGTTTTTGGTCGTTATACATTAACGCAGTGCATTATTACTGCACAAAACCCAGGGAAGTTTCTTGTTCAGAGCCAAACAAAACGGAACGAGACAAAAGCCATTGGAACTGATTAAATTGCACAGGTCAGGTTTTATTTCTATACCAGTCATAAAAAAGCGACTTTGGCAAGTTTTAAAACATTTCCAGGAAGAAGAAGAAAGCTAAAAGAAGACATTAGTTATTTGAGGAACTTTTTCAGCAGGCCCTCTGATGGCACATTGATGTTAGCTTCTCCCAGGCAGGCTGCTGGGCGTTCTCTTGGCTCAGCCTATGAAAATCAATGGTTTAAGAAAGGGAAAAACTCAACCTCCCAATGTGAATGTTTAGTCTCGTCAATAGACACACTTGGTGGCACTGAATCAACTTCCATTTACATTTAAGCGATGTGTTGTTACAGGGGACGGATGCATCTGAGCAGAGATGAGGCTCTGGGAGGAGCTGTAAGCATATGAGTTACTGAGTGACCTGAGACCAGCAGAACAAGTCAGATTTTTTTTAAAGATTTTATTTATTTATTTATGAGAGACACAGAGAGAAGCAGAGACACAGCCAGAGGGAGAAGCAGGCTCCGCGCAGGGAGCCCGATGCGGGACTTGATCTCAGGACCTCTGGATCACAACCTGAGCCAAAGGCAGATGCTCAACCACTGAGCCACCCAGGTGCCCCGAGTCAGATGGTCTTGTCCAACCCCTCTGATGCGGTGGACCAGGAGGCTGGGTCATAGTGAGGAAGCAGCTAGGTGAGACAGGGATGCACAGAAGAGGGATCGGAAAGAAGAGCTCACAGAGTTTCAATTTTATCACCCACTTCCAGCCTGGGAATGGGATCCTGTCGCTAATGGTCTCTAAGCTACAGATTCACCTGCTGTCAGGCCCCAGGAGTTAGGCCCTGTTACCCGCATAAGCCTCCCAAGGATGGAGCCCATCCTCACTATTTGCCTATGTTTGTTTTCTTCCACCCACAAATCGCAGTGCCAGACCCACGGGATCCACGACGTTTGCTAAATAAAAGAACGTTCTGCTTTCAGCTTTTCAGCTGAAGAGCAAAAGTAGGCTCTTCGTTCACTTACACATCTCCTTATTTTGTCTTTGAACATTTGTCAGGGTAGAGCCCTACTCTGTTTGGAGCCTGGGTCACAGTGAGGGAAGCAAGAGGCCCTGGGCAGGCAGGCCTGGCTACCAGGGGAGGCGCCGGCAGCAGCGCAGGAAGGTCTCCACGCCAAGGCCCAAGGCCGGTAGCCCAACCAGCCTGCTGCTTCATTTCTCAGCCTTTTGAGGCCTTGGGATTGTGCAAACCTTTGGATCAATTGTACTCTCATTCCGCAGCATTACTTCCAGCTGCCGCTCAGTGAAGGCAGCTTTCCCAGGGGCTTTGTTAATGAATATAATTTTACAGCAACAAAAGATGCTGTGAGAACCGAAAGTTCTAGAGGGAAAACAGCACTTTCTTTTTATCCAAGTCAAGTTTTTAAAGTCGCAACTGTGTTCTCCAGCAGACAAGAGTACACAAGCTCTGATTTAGCGATGCCCTAGTTCTTTCCTGGGGAGGTTTTGAATCACCCACCTGTCAAGACAGTTGCCTGACTTCCAGAGCCCCAAATCCTCATTTAGAATTCTTTCCTGCAGTAACACCACACACACTTTCTCTGTGCCTTATCCAATTCAAAAGTGCATGTGGTGCTTTTAGACCACATCAAGCTGCAGTGACGAGAAACGAGGAACTATTGCTCTTGCCTTGATGATGAGGCTTGCAGGAATCACAGAAGTGTTGGAAACATGGGTCTGTCTCCTCTAACTTTTGCCCTCCCTTCCTTCCTTCAATTTTCAACATCCTTCCTTCTGACCCAGGGGTGCTTTTCTGGGAATGCTGAGATGGTGTGACTACTTTGTAATTCCAGGGCCTTTTTATTCCCCCCTGGGAATTCTGTCATCTTTGTTGACCAGGCTTCAGTGAGTGTGGATAATGGGTTGGTTTGTTGTGTCCACAAATACATATTCATGTGCGTGCAGCCAGCTACTTAGCATCTGTCAGTGGAAGTTTCTATTGGCCAATAGGATATGTAGGGTGAGTAGACCTAACCCACCAAAGATGCTCACAATTCCAGTTGCCACATCGACTGCAGCAGGTAGGTCTTTGAAATCGTCACCTTCCACCAGTGGGTGACAAGGTTGATGGTTCTGCCATTGACCCTTGAATTTCTGCCATGGCTGGGCCACACTGCCTCCCACCAGAGCCTTTTCTCAGGAGCAGATTTGGCTGGTGGGTGGCGTGTGTACGTTCCAGTGACTAGAAGCACCAGTGGGCATGGTGTAAGTCATTGATTTTTCATTGATTCATGTGCTGATTGGTAAGTATATGAAACAGGACTCAATCCCCTGAAAAAATAAATACTATAGGTTTAAGCTTGCAAAGTGCTCACAGTCCACCAAGGCCCAATGATGATTGATGGTAGCATAATCATTGCAGTAATGTGTATAGATATTCAAACCACCGTAGCAGTACAGAAAAGTTAACTATTGACTTTGTTGTTGGGAAAACTTTAAAAATGAAGAAGTGGGTTTTACTGTAAAAGTAAAGTGACAGTGTTGGCAGTTTTAGTGGTGGGAGAAGACAGGGCGGCATTATGACTTTTATGGGTCTAGGGATCATTGTCTGGATGTTCTTTCTTCCATAAAAGCAACATATTAACAATTATAGTTTATGACTCTATAAAGATGACAATGTTGTTTATGGACACATTTTATTTGACTTAAACATTCACGTTTACTTCTGATTCTAAAAGAAATTAAAGCATTTCATGGGCTTCTCAAAGCATCGAGTTCTTGGTGCCATGTCCATGTCACCCTGGAAGAAAAGAAAGGGAGGAAGAAGAAGAGAAGAACACAGCCAGAGGTGCAAGACGTAGTAAAAGATTCTAGGGAAAGGAAAGCAACCATGGCGGGAGTAGAGATACCCACAGAAATGATACAGTAAGTTCACCCAAAAATGGAATATAAAAGTATAAATGGCAGAAACAACAAGAAAATAGGAAAGTGAGATAAGACTATCAAAGGTCATAGAGAATGATGAACTGAATGACCTTTCCAGAAGATCTTTCTTTGAGTGTTGTTCCCACCAGGGGTGAGGGGGTGTCTTTCCTGTGGTCCTTGGTCATCACAGCTCCCCACAGCTCCCTTTGGCAGACCAACAGGTGCAGGGTGAGGCCACTGCAGGAAAGATAGGTGTAAAATGGTTGGAGACCCAAAGGGAGCTTGCTCTAGGAGAACAGGTATTGAGTAAGCAAGCCTGCCTTAAGAAGCTCATTTTATTATAAACAACAATAATCTAGTTTTCTTTCTGGAAATGAATTCTTCATTCAAGAACTACAAGCAATGATGTCATACTTAAAAAGCATTACACTCAAGATGGATCATGGACACCTTATGTTTGTCTGCATCTTACAGGTTTTTCACATTTTGAACTTTGTTGTAGCGATTTTGTTGCTTTCTCTAACACCTCTTTATAAAATAGCTTTTCACATTTATAATGGATTTTCAAGTCCTTATCTAATATGTGCAATAGTCCTATAAGGAAGAAAAGACATAACCATTCTCATTTTGTACATTAGAAGCCAGGCTCAAAATCTGTGACTGGCCCAAGGTCACATAGTTGCAACATTTCTGAGGTAGGACTTCATGCCAGGGTTGTGTGTGTGTGTGTGTGTGTGTGTGTGTGTGTATTTACTTGGCACTGCTTTTTTATGAACATTACACTAAAAAGAGAAATTTTTCATGTTGATTAAGGTATCCTCATACGTTCTTCCCCATTTTTGTCTCATATGATTATTTATGCGTTCCAAAATCTGCCTACCATTTTCATTCTTCTTTTTAATTAAAGTATCATACCCATCATTTATTTGACCCAGTCGACACTGTAAATAGAGAACCATGAGCAAGCTACTTTTCCTTTGATACTTAGGCATAAAATTTGGCATACCAAATGTTTATGTTTATAAAGTTTTTCTAACACAGCTTGGAATTTTCATGTATCTGTTGATGACATGCAAATTGTTTCCCTTAGCATGCAGAAAATCCAAATGTAATTTAGGAAACATTTCTTAGAAACATCCAAATGTACTGAAGGTTGTCACATTCAATGCATAACTTGGCAAGTTTTATTTTTTCCCCTGTAAAATATAATTTCCAAGGCATCTAGTGCTCAGGAAAGATCCTCATGCATTGGCGCTAAGTAGAGTTTTACAAAAGGTGTTAGACCTCAATGGGTTTAATGCTATATCTGTTGGCTTCACCCTGTTTTATGCCCCAAATAGTGCCACGACTGGTTGTCATGTGCATACTTCAAAGCAGTAGGAGATATATGGTTATTGTTGACTCATTACCCTACAGGAATGAGGTAGATTGTAGCCATCTCCTACTGTCAGTGGCTGGTAACAGAAGGAGTGCTGTTTCAATCCCATCCTTTTCCGTTAGCCACAGAGTGGCTCAATGGATAAGATTAACTTGGAGGGGGATCCCTGGGTGGCGCAGCGGTTTGGCGCCTGCCTTTGGCCCAGGGCGCGATCCTGGAGACCCGGGATCGAGTCCCACGTCGGGCTCCCGGTGCATGGAGCCTGCTTCTCCCTCTGCCTGTGTCTCTGCCTCTCTCTCTCTCTGTGTGAGACTATCATAAATAAATAAAAAAATTTATAAAAAAAAAAAAGATTAACTTGGAGGTTCAGTAAATCTTGGCTCTTAGCTGTGGCTCTGTTGTTAATTCACCAAGAAAGCCCTGTAAATTCATCTAGCTTTTGTGTGCTAATGTTTTCTCCTGTAAAAAAATGAGCCCAATAACAATGTCTATGCTATGAACTTTGCAAATAGAAGTTTTTCTAACGCAAGCCTTGTTGATGTATCACCTTGCTTATGGAAGGGAAGTTGAGAGTTCAGGAACCTTTGAAAAAATATATAACATCTGGAATCTAGATATCTGTAAGTCTTCTTGTGTATCTATCATTTAATAGAATGGCTGATAACTCACTGGGTGAGCCTAAGCTTTGTGTCTGTATTTTTGAGTCCGAAAAATGGAAAATCACTGATCCTAAATAATCAAACTTATTGATGATTAGTTAGCTGTGTCGAGAACTTTCTAAGCAGATGGAATGAGCCAGGATTAAGATGGGGGAGGGGGCATGGCATCAACCACTTGATGGTAGATTGGGGACATCTGGTAAGATACATTTATCATCATATTTGTGCCTGTAGACTGGATACTGGAGCCATTGGAGGTATTTGTATAAGAAAGCATGATCAGAGTGGCTATTTCAGAAATATGTCTGTTTTGGCAGAGTGGAAGGGGGTTGGAGGGGAATCATGTTGGGCCTACATGGGCAGTTTGGAGGCCATTGTTTTCTGACACCCTATCACCATGATAATACCAGAAAATATCGTATAGGGTACCAAACCGACCTTATGAGATCAGATCCTTATAGAAGTAGCCACACACTCCACCAAATCGGCCACATGCCCCTCTCCAGGTTACTATATAGTCCCTTCTGCCAGGATATAAAACAAAAACCACCATATCTGTGATTTCCCACAATGTGGGGTTGGAAGAGTCCTATCTGGACATTACTCTGACGTCCTACAATACAGGCAGACTCTTCTGCCTTTGCTGATTCACTTGCTGTCATGAGGACACATATCCACTCTTCTCAAAGTTTTAGCTTGGACGAGGTGAACCCATACTAAATTTCACCCTGGTTGTGCAGTGGTCTCTCTGATTGCTCCACCGACCCTTCTATGTCCAACCTGCCCTCTCCGCACACAAGAAACAGATGTTATTAGTAGTTATCTTCTAGTTCTGTTTCTGGTTTCTTTGAATTTTCAAGATACTGTGGTTGGTTTGCAGTGTTAAACAACAGAAAAGCATCATCCACCATGAGTTGACAGCATGGGTTTTTTTTTCCCATTTAGAACCATGTTTCACAAATTGCATTTACATAAAACTGTCGAGCTTTTAGAAATGTTTAACAAAACAGAAGCTAGGCCTGCAGCTTCCAGCTTCTTTCCAACACAGGTGGTCAGTGATACTCCCTTTGTCGGGATTTGTCCCTCTCCTAATGAGTCTTCAAAGATGTGCAATTACTTTACGTACTTCAAAAAGAGGGAGAGAGAAAAGGCATTGGACAAAGCCCCTAGTGTTAGATTTATTTTTAACCATGTAAATTCTGAGAGGAGCTGTGTCGTCCTTATGGCTGATGCCATCAGTGATGGTTGCTCCCAGGTGAGGCAACACAGTGAGTGCTTGTCTCTAGGTATTTTTTTTATTGATTTTTTTCCCTTAATATCGTTGCACGCTATTGGAAAACTCTTTAGCTAAGTTGGTATAGTTGGACTCCCACGAATCATCTTTCATTTGTATTTTTTATTTGCATTTTTCTGTTGTTTCAAATTTCAGTTAAAATAAATAATGAACAAAACAATAACGTTTCCTGAATAAACTCATCTAATTATCTAATTGTGATGTTCTCTCTTTAAACGCGTGTCTGGTTATTTTAGGCTCTGATTTGCTTCTCTGTTTCCTTTGAAAATGTTCTTGATATTTAATTACCTTCATTAATTTCTCAGTGCTCAGATTCTTACATACTATATTTTTGTGGTTTTATATAATTTCTCTTGCTCTTTTTTATGACTAATTTTCCATTTTCTTGGACTTATTGAGTATAGCACTTTGAATATGCAAAACCCTTTGAGCTCTATCACATTTATATTTTATTCTAAATGACATTGTTAAAATTCACAGAACTGGTCTATATCAGTACCTTAGAGTCAAACTGAAAAGAGAACCTATCACCCTGGCATGTTCAGAATATTTGCAACCCTAAATGTTGTTTTTCCGAGCACAGAAAGTGTTTAAGAGCACTGGGATGTTTCCAAGGGACAAAGATGAAAACACCTGAATGATTTCCATGGACTCTGCAGTTAGAAATAATGAAAAAAAAAAAAACCACCCAGAAATAACACAAAGAATAAAATAATGAGTTGGGAGTTTGAAAAACTTTCAACTTTACTCATCTAAGACACTCCATCATTTCGGGGTGGCTTAGTATAAGTGTCTACGTCCTTGGTGGCTCTTGATTAGAACAAACAAACACAAAGTACAGTGTCAAGGTTCTTACTCGTCCAAACCAATTGTTTTCTGTCGTACGTGAGAGCCATCATGAGTTTCTTTCTCAACGCTGCCTCTTTCTTTAGCTTCCTAGTCGATATTCAGCAGGATGAATATTTTATCACAGAAGATCTATAGGAAATGTAAATGCTTTGAAGTTCATACGTCCATATCCAAGCTTTATGGCTTTTGGGCATGAGAAGAAATTTCGTTTTTACTTGGCAGGAAGAGGCGAGAGGATAGAAGACTCATGGAAACATATGGAGATAACTTAGACCAACTCCTTGTTTTTGGTATGTGGGCCAAGGGCTCAGCAAACGCTTCTGGTGCTTCTTGCTGTTTTTTTTTCTACGCTTCCTGCACCATCCACCTCAGCACCCATGCCTCCAAGTCCCATAGACCATAGAGATTCTGAACAAGGGATAATAACAATGCTGTACAACAAATTGAAGGAGAAAAGGTGAAGCTAAAATTGAGGTAGCTCTAGTAAAGCAGAAGAGGCAGCAAAAAAAATTGAGTTGAAAATTTGTTGAGGTCACATGATCCAAATTATGTCAAAATAATGTACAGAAATAAATGTATGGGAATTTATATACCATAAATAATAAATGTATACATTTATTTATTTATTTATATGCATAAATAAATGTATGCAAATTTCTTTAGCACATTCCGTTACTGAATGAGAGTTGTGGTTTTCTTACGAAAAATTATTTTTTAGATAGCTAAAACCACTTTTTAGAATACAAAATAAGTTTGCTTATAGGATTTGATAAACATCAGCATACTATTTAGATATCTGTTTTAAACAAATACTAATTTATAAGAAAGAAAAGTCATTTTAGCATGGGGCCCCAAATTCCGAAACCAAATAATTTTTGTGTTTTAACTCGGTTCCCTGGAGTTGGAGTCTGGAACTTGTTCGGAAACCTGCGTCCCCCGTTCTGGGCCTCCTGAGCTTAGTGCTGGGTCAAGACCCACTCCCACGGGCCAATTGTACAACTTTCTTCCCGATTCTTCATCCAATGGCCTCACTTTGGTGGCTAGAAATTGGCCACGTGGGACTCTTTACATCACAGACATGGGCAAGTGGTACAAATCAGGGCTTTATTCCCTGATTTTCCCCTGATTTGTGTTCATTTTTAAATATTTGGCAGCATACTTCTGTTTCTAGCCTGCTATTTAGGGCACTTTCTGCTTGACAGCTCTGTGATGATGTGGTCCTGTGGAATAGTTTGTTTTTAGCTCTCAGTTGCCCCTTTCTCTGGGACATGAACTACAGAGAATCTTGTCTGGTCTCCAAACCCTCTTGTGCCACATGTGACTGGCTAAGGGACCTGGGAGTGGCAGGCATGGGCTTCTCGTGAGTGCTGGGTTGGATTTCCTCCCTTTCATCAGGGACATGTTATTCCAGCCTGGTCCTCACCATTGGCTGCTAGAAATAGCCATCCTGTGGCCTGCAGAGCCCCATCGGGGCGAGAAATGACCTGAGGAATGTGATTGTCTCCCCTGGAGTCACACTTCCCAGTCAAAAGATGGCTGAGAACCACCTCCATGAATATCCCCTTTGCAGGAAAACACTTGGTGTTATTTACCTGCGCTACACTGTGTTTTCCCCACATCTGCCCCCTGCACACAGTTTACAGTGTACACCTCCCACACATTCCAGAGTCACCGTTCTGCCTGGGGCAAAATAGAAAGTACAAGACAGCATAGAGTATGTGGGAATAACATCTTTACAGACACTGATTTTTTAAAAGATATGTTTATTTATTTGAGAGAGACAGAGAGAGAGAGAGCGCGAGTGTGCTCACAGTGTGGGGAGGAGCAGAGGGAGAGAACATCAAGCAGACTCCCCACTGAGCACGGAGCCCAACCAGGGGCTCGATCCCAGGGCCCTGAGACCAGGACCTGAGCCGAAACCAAGAGTCAGCCTCTTACTTAACCCACCGCCCCACCCGCAACCCTTGACCTAACATTGATTCTTTTATTATGAGATCGAAATGGAGGATGAAAATATTCACATTCTCAGGCTCATCTACACATGCTTTTGGGAAAAACTAGAGGCCAGACCACTTGAGTTATTTATACTTTATTTATAAAGGGTGCTTTGGCATTTGGATGAGGCAATGGCCAAGGTTTGGCTGTTTCATTGGTGAGATGTTTGCGTGCGTGTGTGTGCGTGTATGGACCACACATAAGCTCTCCTAAGGCTCGGGGGTGGACTGAGTCGTCCCATTCTTGCAGATGCCACCGTTACTGGCATCTTGCACCTGTCATGCTACACATATCTTGGCCAGTGGGGACAGGCGCCCCTCCTGAGAGGCGCCGTCTGCTGTGACTAAAGCAAGAGCACAATGTGTGTGCGCCAGTGAAGTCTATTTTGCATTCTTGATCTTCTTGTCTGGCCACTTTATTTGTCCTCCTTCTAGCTATTTTGGTTTGAAGTGGCACTACTTTCACTTTGAACCAAATACTTTTCTCTCTGTACAACCCAATTTGTACATATTTTAAAAGACTCTTTCTGTTTTGTTTTGGTCCCTTTGGGGGTAGGTGTGTGTTGAGTGAGATACGGGAGAAACGGTTTAAGGAAAAATCATCCAGATTACGGATGTGAACTTCACCCAAGTACAACTTTGCCAAACCGACGTGCTTTCTTCGGTTGATGGAGATTGTTTTTGAGAGAGAGAGGTATCTGTTCCTCATCTCCCTGAAAGTCATTTATTTCCACTTATTTTAGGCTGTACTTTCACATTTTTGTTTTTCTGCACTATTTATGATAGAAAATTGGCATACTTGAATTGTCAACCATGTAGGGAAGATTTAAGTCCTTTTAAATTTTCCAATGTAAGTTTTACAGTTTGATAACTATTTTATAAAAAATATTCCTTGGTTTCTATTCCGCCCCCACCCCCTTTGGGATCTCTTAGCTATATTTGAAAATGCACACATGATAAAACCTAATAATAAAATTCTGAGCACAGATTTCTCTCATGCAACATTCTTGAACCATGATTACATTTTTTTTATAATGCTGTGTCCTAATGGGCCAGATGACATTCCTGGCGTGTTACTCGTTGAGCCATCTTAACCTTGACGGGACTTCAAGTGCTTCACAGTCAGGGCTAGTGAACAGAGCCCCCTGCTGGGGGTTCTGGGGATCAGATTTCCAATGCAAATCGGAGGGTCGCCCCACTGAGACCTGGGAGACCAGGAGGCTGGAAGATAACCAACGCCCTGGGAACAGGAGTGGCGGGCTTTTGACTGACAGCAACAGTCAACATAATCTCAAAGGATTTCTTCAATAGTGCTTCATTTCCTTTGAAAGTTTGGGTAATAAAGGCAGAGACTGATCTATTTAAATCACTGTTTATCAAATCAGTATTTCCTGAGAAAGTGTTCTTCAGGTTATTGATAGGTGTACAAGAAGAAAAGATGTCCTGTTCTCCAGTAAGTCTTGAAAATGGTAGATTAAATATGACTCCTCATTGCAGAACTTCTCAGAGCCTTTAATATGAAAAGAGAATTTCAAACAACGCATATTGTTTTCCCTAAACTTGTTTGACTGTGGGTATTTATTCTGAGCACATTTATTAATGTTTTTGAAACAATTCATTGAATATCAGTGTAGGAAATCCACTGTCATTCCTTTCTCATTTTTTTCTAAGAGTTTTGTCTGGAAGACTATTTCATTGTACTTAAACTCTAATTTTACTAGAGTACATAAAACTGAAGCCTATTACTTACTAATATTTTTGAGATTTTTTTTTGCTCTCCTGTGATGATTTCTTCTTTCTTTCTTCCTTCCTTTCTTTTCTTTTCTTTTTTCTTTCTTTTTCTTTCTTTCTTTCTTTCTTTCTTTCTTTCTTTCTTTCTTTCTTTCTTCCTTTTTCCTTCCTTCCTTCCTTCCTTCCTTCCTTCCTTCCTTCCTTCCTTCCTTCCTGCCTTCTTTTTTTGTTGTTTTTAAATGCAGGGGACAGAGCACTTTGCACTTAGTGACTTTTTAAATTCATCTCGAGCCTATGTCTTTGTTCGATGTTTGTGCCAGCCTTATCAATATCTTTGTTTAGACCTAGGTTCATTCATATTTTATAAAGATTATTTTTCCTTCGTGTCTATGGACATGTTTTGTTTTAACAATTTGCAAGTGCTTGAAAATAAGGCTGAAGAATTGTTCTTATCTTAGATTTATAGGAAAATGAAATATTGATTCTGTGTACAAAAAAGTGAACTGAGCTCATACAGGTGTTATGAACATAACATGTTATATTACCCTTCTCATAAAATCAAAGTATGTTTGAAAAGAAAGGTATTGGGCAGCCCGGTGGCTCAGTGGTTTAGCGCTGCCTTCAGCCCAGGGCCTGATCTTGGAGACCAGAGATCAAGTCCCACAACGGGCTCCCTGAATGGAGCCTGCTTCTCCCTCTGCCTGTGTCTCTGCCTCTCTCTCTCTGTGTCTCTCATGGATGGATAGATGAAATATTTTAAAAAAGAGAAGAAAAGAAAGGTATCTAATTCTTATTACTATTGACACTTGTTTTCTCTTAAAATTTCCTGCTTTAGAAATATGCTTCTGGGATCATATGCAGATAGATATCATTTTGTAAGTGTGACCGAGCAAGGGGAATAGGTACTTGAAAACACATAAAATCTTATGAGAAAATTGACATTTTGCTAGATTTTCCATTTGAAATAGGTACAAGGTTCTAATTGTTTAGATTGCATTTTAATAAAGAAGAATTCTTGTCTAATCTGGATCTGATTTCTCTATTGCTGGTTGCTAGTTACTATCTCACCCAAAACCACTTGAACCCAAGAAACAGTTCTCCGACCATCCACAAACCAAGTGGTGTGCTATCCTTCTTAGGTTCTAGAGGAGACCACCCTGCGTCTCCCCCCGGGGAATGAGGTTCCACTGGCAGAGTTTCAGCTTTGTTCTCAGGAGCACTATGTCATGTGGATTCTCTTAATTTAGGCCACTGCAAAATGTGGCACAAAATGATGGGAATTATCAGGGTCATGCAGTGCTTACTGGCTTGCTTCCGTTGGGTACATTCATTTTGTAAAGACTCTTGGCTTTAGGAAAAGAGCTGCTTTACTCAGGAGGAAAAGACAATTAATTCTCTGACCCTAAATCTTCCATCTCAGTTTTGCATCTTGAAGTTGCCTGTAAATTC